>NW_027528610.1:3810534-3884348 GCF_008692635.1 Crocuta crocuta | reverse complement strand
AAAAAAAAAAAGGAAAAAAAACAAGGGCCCTTTTTTTTTTTTTTTTTTTTTTTTTTAGCTGCTTCATGTTGCTTGCTTAATTCATTTGACTCATGTGGGTGGATACTGAGTTTTCAAATAGACCATCTCTGAAGCATTCTGGGATGTCCAGATATGGCAGAGGGATGCTGAGTAAAAGGCAGATGGTTCGTTCCATTTCAGAATGTGGAGTCTGATGTGCCAGAAAGACACTTGTCCATTATGTAGCCCATGAGATAACATGTCCACTAGCTAGTTGGCACTAAGTACCTGGAGCACAAAGAGAGACTTCAGTTTCAGAGATGGATTGGAAGTCCTCATATTTCCTAGTCTGAGGACTCAGGAGCAAAGAAACACAATCCATGTGAAGGAATGGAGATATCTGAGTCCATGCTAACAAAGTCCAAGGGTCATTCGAACACTTACATGACTAGCTCCATCCACCAGAGCTGGTATTCTGCACTGCCCATCAGGCTCCAAGGTAATACCCAAAGTTCTACCTGCCTGCTCCTTTCTAAGTAAAGCAATCCATGGTGGCGTTTTTTTTCTGTAAAAGAAAAAAAATTGCTTAAGAAGTTTGGTTCAAGTAACTTTAACCCTGCTTTCCAGGCATGAGATAATTGCATCCACCAGCCACAGGGTCATGGAGCAGCAAGGCAGCCCCCAACGCAGAATCAGGAGCTGGCCTGGCACACACAGCTGGCTGTGCTGTCTCCTGCTAAACATGAGGATTTCACACAACGTCAGCATCGATTCTGTCCTTGGTGGGATGAAACCAAACCCAAACCCCTCTGTAATCATATCTGTGTGCAGACAAAACAGGACCCGTGTCCAAATCAGAAAACACAAAACACTCTTAGGATATAGGACTGACTGCTGTATGTTTGCCAATAAGAGCTTTAGTTTCTGCATAACAGGACTTATTGAGCTACTCAGTGATAAAGTTGCTCATCTTTCTGAGAGTACCCAGTGCAGAAGGAAGCCCCACCTGGTCGTCAAACCACCCAACCAAAGTCCAAACCCTACCACATGTTTTTTCTTCTTGAGGCACCCCCACAAAGCGCAGTTATTTATCCTTTTTGCAACTAGTAGTAAGTTCAACTTGTCCAACTGCTGGTACGTCCCTGATGATCTTTGACCAAAGGGCAATGCCAGGTGCGAGGAATTCCAAAATGTGATGCGAGGAGGTTTCTGGGTGTGTGAAGACCTGCTCGTACAAGACACTCCTATTCATCAGTAATCAGTAACGGACTCAAGCTAAATCTTCTCTTGTGGTGTTTCTCACTCCATCCTAAGGAAAAAGACTCAGAACTATCGGGTGTCTACAGTGGTGTATTACGGGCTTGTAAACAAGCGGTGGTGAGCGGTGGACTGGTGAGGGCTGGAGCCGAGAGTGGCGAGCAGTGGAGACTAGAGGGGCGAAGGGTGGAGCCTAGAGGGGCGAGGGGTGGAGCCTAGAGTGGCGAGGGGTGGAGCCTAGAGTGGTGACCATGGAGACTAAAGTGGTGGGGAGTGGAGCCTAGAGTGGCGAGGGGGTGGAGCCTAGAGTGGCGAGGGGTGGAGCCTAGAGAGGCGAGGGGGTGGAGCCTAGAGTGGTGAGGGGTGGAGCCTAGAGTGGCGAGGGGTGGAGCCTAGAGTGCTGAGAGGTGGAGACTAGAGGTGCGAGGGGTGGAGCCTAGAGTGGTGAGCCCTGGAGACTAGAGTGGCGAGGGGTGGAGCCTAGAGAGGCGAGGGGTGGAGCCTAGAGTGGTGAGCATTGGAGACTAGAGTGGTGAGGAGTGAAGCCTAGAGAGGCAAGGTAGGCGAGGGGTGGAGCCTAGAGTGGCGAGGGTAGAGCCTAGAGTGGTGAGGGTGGAGACTAGAGAGGCGAGAGGTGGAGCCTAGAGTGTCAAGGGGTGGAGCATAGAGTGGCGAGGGGTGGAGCGTAGAGTGTTTAGCATTGGAGACTAGAGTGGCGAGGGGTAGAGACTAGAGTGGCAAGGAGTGGAGCCTAGAGTGCTGAGGTCTTCATGCCTATGAATTATGGTGGAGCCTAGAGAGGCGAGGGGTGGAGCCTAGAGTGGCGAGGGTGGAGCCTAGAGAGGCAAGGTAGGCAAGGAGTGGAGACTGGAGTGTCGAGGAGTGGAGACTAGAATGGCGAGGAGTGGAGTCTAGAGAGGCGAGGTAAGCAAGGAGTGGAGACTAGAGGGGCAAGGGTGGAGCACAGAGTGCTGAGCATGGAGATTCGAGTGGCGAGGAGTGGAGCCTAGAGTGGCGAGGGTAGAGCCTAGAGTGGTGAGGGTGGAGCCAAGAGTGGCGAGCAGTGGAGACTAGAGTGGTGAGGAATGGAGCCTAGAGTGTCGAGGGGTGGAGCCTAGAGTGGCGAGGGATGGAGCATAGAGTGGTGACCATGGAGACTAAAGTGGTGGGGAGTGGAGCCTACAGTGGTGAGGGGGTGGAGCCTAGAGAGGAGAGGGGTGGAGCCTAGAGTGGCGAGGGGTGGAGTCTAGAGTGCTGAGAGGTGGAGACTAGAGGTGCGAGGGGTGGAGCCTAGAGTGGTGAGCCCTGGAGACTAGAGTGGCGAGGGGTGGAGCCTAGAGAGGCGAGGGGTGGAGCCTAGAGTGGTGAGCATTGGAGACTAGAGTGGTGAGGAGTGAAGCCTAGAGAGGCAAGGTAGGCGAGGGGTGGAGCCTAGAGTGGCGAGGGTAGAGCCTAGAGTGGTGAGGGTGGAGACTAGAGAGGCGAGAGGTGGAGCCTAGAGTGTCAAGGGGTGGAGCATAGAGTGGCGAGGGGTGGAGCGTAGAGTGTTTAGCATTGGAGACTAGAGTGGCGAGGGGTAGAGGCTAGAGTGGCAAGGAGTGGAGCCTAGAGTGCTGAGGTGGAGCGTAGAGGTGCGAGGGGTGGAGCCTAGAGAGGCGAGGGGTGGAGCCTAGAGTGGCGAGGGTGGAGCCTAGAGAGGCAAGGTAGGCAAGGAGTGGAGACTGGAGTGTCGAGGAGTGGAGACTAGAATGGCGAGGAGTGGAGTCTAGAGAGGCGAGGTAAGCAAGGAGTGGAGACTAGAGGGGCAAGGGTGGAGCACAGAGTGCTGAGCATGGAGATTCGAGTGGCGAGGAGTGGAGCCTAGAGTGGCGAGGGTAGAGCCTAGAGTGGTGAGGGTGGAGCCAAGAGTGGCGAGCAGTGGAGACTAGAGTGGTGAGGAATGGAGCCTAGAGTGTCGAGGGGTGGAGCCTAGAGTGGCGAGGGATGGAGCATAGAGTGGTGACCATGGAGACTAAAGTGGTGGGGAGTGGAGCCTACAGTGGTGAGGGGGTGGAGCCTAGAGTGGCGCGGGGTGGAGCCGAGAGTGTCAGGCCGTGGAACCGTTCCAGGGACCTCCAAGGATGCGCAGTGACGTAAGCAGTAGAATCTAGAACGTCAGCTGTGGATCCGGAGACACTGTGTAGCCAGGGTCACCAGCCCTCGACCCCACAGCTCTTCTCCGTCCCTCCTGGTGACCTGAAAGACGTGGGCTCGTTAACACTGAGCAACATTTTATCACCAAGAATCAATACATCCCCAAGGTGTAGAAAGTGTAAGCAATGTGAGTCGTAACTCCGTGTCTCGTAAAGAAGTGTCTGTGTAGCCTTCAGCCGACAAAGACCGCAGATGCGGAGACAGAGTTTGTTCCTTCATGGGAACCTCTGTCATCGTCTTCGTCGTCATCAAGAGTAATATTATTATATAATTATAATCATATAACATATAATTTTAACATAGTTATATAATAGTGTATATGTTATGTATTGTATATAATGTGTATATATAATTATGTGTTGTATGATATATATAATTATATATTATATAATTGGATAAATATTATTGTTATTATTATCATTATTATTTTCTGGAGTGTTTTTGGCAAATCCGCTCAGCTAACTATATTGCCTTTTTACTATGGGTTTGTTAAAAGTGTTGTTTAGTTGAGTGGTTTTGGTTTTTTTTGTTGTTGTTGTTATTCAGATTGCTTTCATTGCCGTTATTGTTTCAATCTATCAGGGCTTTAAAATAATTCAGCGGTGATCTGGTATTCCTAAAAAGAATAGAACATAATTCAGCGGTGATCTGGTATTCCTAAAAATAATAAAACACGGTTCTCTTTAGTCTCACTTCAGGGGAGGCAGAAGTTTTCTGTGAAGAGGTAAGGAGTGAATAGTTTGGCTTTATGGGCCACACAGCCTCTGCCCAGGCACACAACCCTTCCGCTGTAGAACAAAATGCAGCCTCATGCAGGACCTAAATAACACATATCAGTGTACACCAATAAAACTTTATTTGTAAAACCAAGCAGAGGGCCACACTTGTCCTGGGGCTGCACTTTGCTGACCCTGCCCTAAATTAACCTAACATCTGAATCCAGAAAAGAATTTTGACTTAATTCAGTCATCCAGTTATATCATTTCCCTATCACTCACACAGAATCCTCCAAACATAAACTTTGGGAGAAAAAAGAAAACGAATCTTTGTATCAGCATGCACTCTTTTTTAAATAGCATGAAACAAGATGCTGTCAGAAATTCACTTGTATGTAAAAATTCCATGATGCATCATGGAATCTATGTCTCTATATATTGACATCAATCTTATCTATTAATATGTCATCTACTTTCATATATATGAATATCTAATCTTTTCATGGATGTGTGTCTGTGTGTGCATATACATATATACATATCCATATGCACATATATGGAATTTTTATTGGATTCATCACCATTTCCCCATATATTCACATATGACTATGTTTTGGGTGTATAGGATGACACATTGGACATCACAGAGATAATTCTCAAGAGGTATGTTGGGATTTCTCTGCTTTTTTATTATCTCAGAGCTGCAGAAGCAAACTCATACTAGGAGGGACCGATGACCTAGGTTTCTGAAAAAAAGCACTGCTGAGTTTTTTAAATTAAAATGGCATCCCCTCTACCAAGTGCACGAGGATATTGTATTAGAACACCCTCAGAAGATGCTTTTAAAGTGTGAGATAATGGGCACTCCACCCTGAACTTATCAGCCCCCTTGGTATTGCCGGGGTGACATTTAACTGAATGAACTCATTTGGGGCCAACGTGGGGACCAGAGAACTTCTCAGGGCTCTCTATGGTGGGTCCTTGTTATTAACAGGGCTATTATTTAAATGTGGTGCATGACCTTACATTCATGGAGAAAAGAGTGAATTACAATTGTAATAGGCATACATCGAGATTCTTTAAATTGTTAAAAATCTTACCCTTAGCGACGTATGTGGTGGTCCTTGAGTTTCATCAAATTGGATACAAATACAATTTAATGTTGGAAGGAGGAAGCTGGAATATTTTAGAAACAATTCTCTGAAACAAGTGTCTTTAACTGTTAGGGATAGGACCTTTCTCTCCCTAGTGAAAAAGACCTACTGTGTGTGAAAGAAGTGTCCATCCCATGACGAGAGAGATTTAATCATTTCTTTTCCATACGGGAGAACGCTCATTAGTAAGTTATGCCGCCAATGCAGCATTTCACCAAATAAGACATACCTGAAAAACCATTTCCATGGAATGTGGGTGACCTTAGTGATTCCAAGATGAGCGAGTCCCCAGGACATGGGACTTTTAGTTGTAACGTTAAGGCAGGACTTGGCAAACCAGGATGAATTGACCACAATAATGGAATTGGGAAGAGTGGAATTACTCTACGTACGTTTTAATAGTCAGACACGTCAGAGAAATTGGAGCATAGAAATTGTAGCAATGCAACTTTTGTTTTCTATTTAGGCATTCACGAAGTCACTGTAGACTCAACGGGAAATAAGATACGTGTTTATTGGGTGCTGCATACTACTGAGAAGGATTTAGCCTTCTCAGAGGATGGCTAGGTAATCAATTCTAGCCCAAATTCTGTCTGTCTTGGAACGTTGAGACCGACTCAATATTTTATCGTAAAACCCTCTTGATAACCAGGACTTTAAAGACAACAGATGAAGGAGCAAGTATTTGAAGAAGAAAATAAAGAGGGTATATCAGTATGTCTAACGAAACCACATGCTACAATGATTTGTAAGGCATGCATCTTTTTCTTTATTCTACTGTTATCTTTCCAATGCTTGACATACTTGAGCTGAGTCGCTCTTGATCGTGGGGAAGGTTTTCCTGTGCATTAGGGGGATATTGAACAGCATTCCTGACCACTCTCGACTAGACTAGATGTCACTTGCACCCTCACTTTGTGACAACCAAAAATGTCCCCAAACTTAGCCAAATGCCTCCAAAGTAGCACACTCACTATCAGTTATAAGTGATCATCTACTTGGGCCCATCTAAAAAATAGGCTCTCCACAAACAGAAATGCAAAGTCAGGAAGTGCACAGTAAAGCAAACCTGACGATTTGCTTGGTCCCCCACTCAGTCACTGGCAGCTTCCTGAAGGGTGCAATGTGATCTTTGAAAGTGGGCCCCCCCACCCCATCATCCGTGCGCACTATTTCAATGAAGATCAGGCCCTCTGGCTGATGCCCTGTGTTCAGAACCTTGAAGGAACCGACAGTGGTGCTCGACCCAGCACCTGCCGTGTTGATAGGGCTCTATCAGATAGTTAACTCAGCTCTCACACGCACAGTTCCGGAAGGAAAAGAACATGCAAATCGCTGTTGTGTTTGCCCTCAAAGGCTGCTAATTGTCCCCCTAACTAGCTCGTAGAGGCACTTAGGGGTGTGAGCCATGATGTTCAAGCCAGGTGTCCCCAGCCTTTATTCTTCTCTGCCCGTGCTTCCATTTTGCCCTCTGATGATTTTCAGTTTGTTGACTAAAACCCACAGTTTTAACACACACACACACACACACACACACACACACACACACACACACTTAAAAATCTGGCAATGATTCCTGGACTCATTAATGCAATCATAAGGTTCCCTGGGTTTGGGACAAGTGTGTCAACCTCATCTTCACAGTTGGATACACTCCATCGTGGGGAGTGTCCAGTACGTTGTAGGATATTTAGAGCATCCCAGTAGATGATGATTGTGTTGCCTCAACCCCAAGTGTCTTCTGAGGTTCATAAATGTCTCTAAGAAGTCAAATCACTCCCGTAGGTCACCACTGGTCTACGGGACAAAGATGAGCAGAAAGTGAAGGACAGGGATGTGAGATGTGTAGGAGACAGTCTAACGGGAACGTTAAAAGTGCTTCTGCCAGGTTCTATCCGTGGAGGTTTGCAAGGAATTGGTATGGGGTTCAGCTTGGGCATAGGGAGCTTTTTAAAAAGCATCCCAGGTAATTATGATGTGCAGATAAGGTTGAGCGTTACCAGTCCAGAAAACGCCATTCGTGACTGGTGTTCAAATGAAGCCTCACAAAACTTCTCAGAAATCAATACACAGGGCGCAGGCATGTCCCACTGGGCAGATATCAGGTCTAGAAGCTGTGCACGTGTCTGCGTGTCTAGGAACTGTTTTGTGCACTGGCTAAAACGGAGGATGTGTGCTGGGGAGTCAGAAAGTGAGACTCATCAGTCATTCTCTGCACCTTCAGTCTCTAGAATCTTCCAATATTTTCTTTCTAGGGTGTCTTGAAGGAACCCTCCATTGCTCTCCCACCCGACGTCCAGTCCCATGATCTACTACACCCTGGACTTCTAGAGCATTCCCAGAGCGTTCCACGCAAGTCCCCCCCCCACCCAGTGCTTGCTCTCCCTGGAAAGTCATGCTCTCCTCTCATTCTGCAGGTCTTTGCTTAAATGCTATCTTCCCATTTTTAAGTAAATGTTACCTTCCGCCGCCGTTTTAAGTAAAGTTGCAACCCACAAGCACTCCTTATGCCCTTCTCATTCTCTTCCTTGTGTTTCTTGCCATGTGTATGCGTTTCTTATGACCTCAGTAACAATTCGTCACAAACTGGGGTGGTGATAGGAGTGTGTTAAAAGCAACAGAAATTTATTCTGTCCCTCTTGAGGAGACTAGGGGTCTGCGATCCAGGAGGGGCAGGTTCCTTCCGGAGGGTCCTTGGTGCCTCGGCCAGCTTCTGGAGCCCCAGACATCCCTGGGCTGGTGGCCACGCCCCTCCCTAATTTTTACCATCAGTATCTGCAAATCTCTCTCTCCTGTGTAGTCACATCATCTTTCTTCCTATGTGTGTAAATCTCCCTCTGCCTCCCTCTTTTAAGGATACGTGGGATGCATTTGGCTGCACACCTGGACATTATCATCTAGGACAATATCTCCATCCCCATTTAGCCCTGAGCTTCATCACATTTTGAAATACCGTGTATCCATATAAAGTGATGTTTACATGTGCCAAGAATTGGGACCTTGTTTCTTGAGGAGATGGGAGTTATTCAGACCACTCTACCACTTACTGATTTTTCATACTATTTGTTTATTGTAGCTTCCACCACTGAGATATAAAATCCACCGGAGCCAAAGCATTTTTGCTTTTACATTTCTTCCTCCATTGATGTGTTTTCCGTCTAGACTCTCATAACCACTCAATGCATAAGGCCTGCTGTAGGAGTCACTGGGTTTGTCGAAGGAGAAACCAGAATAGGAGAAAAGAAGAAATAACAGCAGAGAATTTTATAGACTTTAGAAAGAAATACAGCTCCCATGCAGATCGATACAAAGAAATCTACTCCAGACCTATGCATTCAGACTCGAACACAGCAAAGACAAAGAGGAGGAAAAGGCCAAAAAGAAGTGTATCCTTCCCAACCGACGAAGGGCAACATTCAAAGTGAGGAACTTCAGTCAATCCAAACAGCAAGCGAGAAAGTGGGGAAAACAGTCATTTATTATAAAAAGAAGATCGAGTGTTGGGACAGCTTGCAGCAAGCAGGAACTCAGACGCTGTGGCCGGAGCTTTAATTGCTGCCGGAGAGCAACTGGCGATGTCCAAGAAGAGCTCGTTCAGCATTTTGCTCCTCACCTGTTTGCGCAGGGATATGTGTATGAGGATTGTTTATTGCAAATTAAGTTAAACACTCCACCTGAAGGGTGGAGATTAACTGTGGTAGAGTCATGCATGAATTATCACACAGCAGTGGGAAGTGCATTAAGAGGAGCTCACCTGTCAGCGTGATGACCTTCACAGGTGCAGTGCTGATTGAAGCATTCTGGAAATCATGAGATGGAATTCAAACAGGACACCGTTGGAGAAGAAAGGATTCCACATACCCCTGGATAGGCAGGCACTACTCATCGGATTTGGAAGCACCGTGTGAACAATCCTGTACCGTAAAACTATAAAAAACAATGCCTAGACCAGATGCAAAATCAAAACCAAGAGAGAGGTTCATGATGCACGGAGAGCATGGAGATGGACCACAGAAGCAGGCCCAGGGCCCTTCCATTGTATTTGTCATATTGTGTGTCTGTATAGTAGGTAGATCACTACATTTAGCAGTGTGGTTTTTACATATGAATTTATTCATGTGCAGGATCTGTGCCAAATAAGTAAATACAGAAACAACATGAGAAAGCATGCAAAAATATATTTCACTTTTATGGAGTTTTTACCTTTTCTCCTTTCATCATTTTTAAATGACCCCTGATGATGATGATGATGATGATGATGATGATGATGATTGATCTTAAACCGGTTCCCTTCACTTTGCAATGTCTGGGGCCATTGATCAGAGAGACCCTGGACAACAGACCAGTGTGGGTAGAATTGTGTCCACGTCCGGATGGTTCTCCGCAAAGGCTGCCGGAAGAGTAAAGACACTATTTTTTAGCCGATTGCAACTTCAACTTGGCTGAAAAGAAGTCTGCCTGCTCTGGGTATAATTAGCGCTCTGAGAACCATCGAAGGCTGTCAAGAGGCAGGGAGAGTTGATAAAACGCAAGGCCATCCCTGGACATCAGTGGCTCCCAGGGAAAGACGACCGATGAGAGAGAGCCTGCATCAGTGCTTGGATGTAGACCGGGGGTAGTGCGTGGTCCTTAAGTCACCCAGCAAATCTGCCCCACCAGGCATTCCGTCTTAATATGATTAATTCCCCTGTAATGAGCTTTGCAATTGCACATTTCAGCCTGGTATTTATAACCCCCAAGCACTGAGTCTCCTCTTTCTGTTCGCTCTCCGTGCACCCGATCGCCATCCTTGCGGGTGAGCTCAGGGTCGTTGTGGAGTGGCCCCCCCCAGCACGTGGTCTCAGCTAGCGCCTACCTGCAGCAATGTCCCCTCAACTTTATTCAGGCGACAATTCTAGGCTCAGCTTTACAAGGAGGGAGGCAGATCCCATTTCGGGGAAGGCAGAAATGGCCGGGGACGGAAAAAGGGACCTGCATTGTGAAAGCCCGTCCCCAACACCCGGAGCATTTTCCAGGTGTGGAGGAAAGGCCCCAGGGCTTCTCTGCAGGTCCGATCCAGTTTTAAACTGTGGGTTCCCCACGTCCTGCGTACATTTGGTGAGACTTCAGCACACATCTGGAATCCAGCCTTCTCCATCGAGCACCTGGCGTGCAGCACGAGGGAGCCCCTTCCCTCTGAACACAGGGAGCCGCCTGGCTCAGCTCTCCCAGACTCAGCAGCCTCCCCAGGGCGGCGTGGAGCCCATCACCACCTTCTACACGAAGGCCCGAGTGGCCGCCATGTGTCTGTGGCCAACACTAGTGCCCGTGGTGTCCGAAGGCTGTGCGCCTCCACCCCTCTGGTCTCAGGTACCCCTCTTCTCGCCCTCCCCCCCACCAAGTTCTGCCTCCTGTGCCTGCCTCCCCTCACCCACCATTTCTAATGTCTTCCCTCCTTTCCCTGCTGTTGGGAATCCCCCGTGCATGAGCGCATCAGCCTGGATCAGAGGTGCGAGGCGAGGCTTTGATCGCAAACCTAGGACGCTGGACACGTGGTTCAGGCCTACTTCTTCTCATTACCCTGCCCCCCGTCAGGTGTGTGCTCTTTACACCACCCCAGGGGTGCCATCTGACCCGGTCCTCATGGCATCACTCTCTTCGAAAATGACTATGTATGGGCAGTGCCGGCTGCTGATAGTGGCATCCTGTCCGGGCTGGGGACCGCGAGTGCATCGTTAAAAGCCGCCTGCAGCGCAGGCAACGAAAATGGAACCCAGCTGCTAGGCTGCCTTTGGAACCAAGCGTATTTCTATAAACCAACCCGGGACAAACTTCCCAGAGTCCTCAGATTACAGCTGGATTCATTCATTTATTCGGTTATGTTCTCCGACATCTTATTTAGAGAGTTTTCTTCCTCCCTTCCCGCTCCTCACTCCCATTCTCCCATCTTTCATTCTTCCTTCCCTTCCACTTTCTCTCTCTCTCCTTCTTGACCTTCTCTCAAGGGGGATCAGGGATTTATACTTTGAATTTTTCTATCAGTTCAACTAGTTTTTCATTTTGTAACCCAGCTCCTCAACGTGTTAGCATTATTTCCTCTGCTCTCCAAAGGACTGTTTCCCCACCTTTAAAAAAAAATGATATCCTCATCATTTATCACACGAGCAGAAGTTCTTCCTAAGACGTCAACATTCATCCTTGCATTGGTATTTATCACCTTCACTTAGACTTAGTTCTATAGTTAAACAGATCTCACATTTGCTTCTTTCATGCCTCACTGCCTCCGATGGGTTTTTTTTTTTTTAATTTTGGTTAATTTATCATTTTGTTGGGTACATCTCCAAATGCTTATTTATTTCCAGGAAGACTTATGAGTGGTATGTTTCCGATGTTCTTGCACATTAAGGAAAATCTCTCTCAGCAGGTTTTGTATGGGGGTGACCTTTCCTCAGGTGTTTTATGACCATCTCCATGTGAGTAGAAGGAAGTGTAAACATGCTAAGATCTACTTTAGAATGTATTTGTTAACATTGGCACCTGAGATAATGTTGCGACACGTGGCTCTCCATGTCTAAATTCCTAAGTGTTGTTGAAACCTGTCACGTTAAGCGTGATGGTCAAGAATCCTACTTGTCAGAAGAAGAAAGGGGGGAAATGAGCCAGTGAGAGAGAATCCCTCATCTGCAGGGGGTTGGACGCTCCTCTGCTTGTTTTGTTCAGATGCTAGAAGCGGGGTTTGCAATTGTCTGGGTTTCATCACACCTTGGGGCGCATCCCAGCCAGCCTGCAGGGGCCACGTCCGCATTCTCCCCGCTGTCGCTGGATGGCATCCTTGGTGGGAGAACACAGTGGTGCCGTGGTCCATCACAGTCCACGGCCACGTCCCTGGGAACCCACCACGGCCGACCCAGCAAGAAACATCTGCAGACCACAGGCATGGCGTGAAAATAGGGACAGGGAAGGCATGTCCCATTTCTTCTACCGTCCACTTATTTATTTAAAGACACAACTTTCCCTGGGGGCACCTGGGTGGCTCAGAAGGTTAAGTGTCCAGCTTCAGCTCAGGTCATGATCTTGCAGTTTGTGGGCTCAAGTCCCGTGTCGGGCTCCGTGCTGACAGCTCCGAGCCTGGAGCCTGCTTCAGATTCTCTGTCTCCCTCTCTCTCTGCCTTCTCTCTCTCGCTTTTGCTCTCTCGCTCTCTTGCTCTCCCTCTGTCTCTCAAAAATAAATAAAAAACATTAAACAGTTTTTAAAATAAAATAAAATTGGGCCCCTTTTCAAGCACCTGCTGTTGAGAATTCTCCACTTTGTCAGATCATAGAATTGTGTCAATTAACAGAAACGTTTTGAAGCTCCTTTCACAGCTGTGGTCCATGTAGCTGAGAGATGTGTGTGACGGTGAGTGGTAGGAGATCTTTAATATTACAGACGATCCCCCAAGATTTCACCGAGTGAGATCTAGAAATCACCTGCTTGGGCCATTCTGCATAAATGACTGATTCTTACTTTCATTTAGAACATTATTTAATGGATCGATCATTATAAAATAGCAAATACAAGATCAAATTGAATTTGTTAAAGATAAAGTCCTGAAGTCACATATTTACCTCAGCCTGGCAAGATTTCCTCGTCTAAAATTTTAGTTATTTTATTTGTGTGTGTGTGTGTGTGTGTGTGTGCGCGCGCGTGTGTGCGCGCGCGCTGGCAGATGGATGGTTTCTTATGCATGTTTTTGTTCTTTTTATTTCCCCTTCAAATATCATGAAAATGACATGAAAAATTGAAAAAGGGAAATGAAACCGATAGAGCATACATTTGCAAACAGCAGATATTCGTAAGTTTTGTGTAGGATAAGCTTATTCATTTTCGTAAATGCATTAATGAGATGGTTTTATTATTCCTTGACCTTTCAAAGCTTGAATGTATCCACTTTGTTCTCTGAGATATTGTAACTCAGGAAATGTCTTTTTGGAGAGAATGCTAAAACGGTGCCTTTTTTAGTCTGCACCGTGGGGAGTAACTTCTGACATTTTTGCACATTAAATTACATTACATGCAAAGTTGCTTTTATTTGAGGTTGTTATGTTTGGATAGTGTGGCTTAATGGAAGTAAAAAAAAAAATGTATGGGAAAAGATTAAACACAAGAAAAAAAAACAAGGCTATTCTGGGAGGGGAAAAAAAGCAACAGATTTCTTTCAGTTTTCAATTAAATCTGCCATCAACATGTTTTGTTAAACCCAATCCACATAGCTTCCTCAATTACGAAAAAATATGAAGTATTGCAGACTTATCAGGAGACTATGAAGAATTCCATTTTCCACTGGCTTCTCCTCATCTTGATGGTTTTTTAAGCCAATCTAGTTGGTATCAAGTGGTATCTGCCTGTTGTTTAAAGGCTTCCTTTCTTAATTTTTAGGGTTGGAGCAAATTTTCCTCATGTTTTCAATTATTCAGTCTCCTCTGCAGTGACTTAGCTTTTCATATGATTTCATCATTGTGCTCGTAAGTGTTCTTTTTCTTCTTGACACTGGAGCACTTGTGAACCCAGGCGGGAACTAATCCATTGTGGGCTTTATCCCTCGTAAATGTAAATCCCCTCTCTGTCTGTGGCTTATGTTTTCAAGTGGCTTACAGTGTTTTGCCCGTCCTACAGAAAGTTTTGGCTTTATTAAGCGATTGGGCATGCCAGTATTTTCCTCAAGGAGGGTTTGTGTGTTTGGGGTCCTCAGAAAACTTTCCATCGTCCGAGTCCTGAAACAGATTTTAGTACGCTTTCTTGGGACGTTTGGAAACTTGTCCTTCACCTGATTTTTACAAAAGTAGTATGATGGAGGGCATCTGTCACCTTTCTCCACCCCGTCTGCGTGCTGGCACCAGGCACTGAATAGGCTGTCCATCTGCCCCTCCACACCCCCATCATTCTACGATGAATGGTTGCCATGTTTAAGATTCTTTATATACTTCATCTACTGCCCGTCCCTTCCCTCTGTTACTATAGGCAATTTGACTCTCCAGCGTCACCCCGTTTTGATCACTACAACCTGTCTAATGTCACATATTCTAACACAATTCTATTCTGGCTATTTAGTATGAGAATTCCTTCATCTGCGTTATTGTTTTTCAGATATTATTGGTAATATTGGACCTGTCTTCCATGCGTCCAGCTTTTCCAGGGTAAAGAAATCCTCTGTTACGATTTGACAGATGATCTGCGTTGAATGCATAGCCTTCATTGGAGGAGAATAAACATCTTTAAAATGTTAAATCTTCCCTGTAGTGAAGAAAATAAATCAACTCATCTGTTACATCCTCTTTCATGCTGTTCATAAACTTATTTGTTTCTCCCTATCACGAGCTTTCACGTATTAGTGTATTCTAGGCACTTTCGAGTTGAATTTTTGTGTATTTTTAATATAGAGCTTGTCAAATGGTGTTTTTAAATTATTTGCTGCTGGTATAAAGGAATGCAAATTTCTTTTTGTAAACTTCTCTTGTATTCAGCAGATTGGAGGAACTCTTTGCTTAATAGATTCCCCGAAGATTCTCTTGGATTTTCTTTGTAGATAATCATACTGTTTGTGCATAATGATAACTTTTCTTTTGTCCCATACCCTCTTCACACCCTTTGAACATTTTTCTCCAATTGCCTGGCTAACCCTTCCCATGTTAGTTTCACTGTATAGTGTGTCTTCACTTTTACCAAAATATGTTGATGTCATGGAATGTCATTTATGGTTGGATTCATTAATTTATTGAATATTCTTTTTTAAATTGTTACATGGTTAATCATGTCAGGAAGGGAAAAGTGTTTCTTCGACCCACTTAAGTTCTGTACTGAGGTGGTGCAGACAAAAGATGGGCTAAGGGGAGAAGAGGCAAGGTTTATTCACAAGCATATACTCGTAGAAGCTCACAAAGAAAGGGGCTCCAGAAAGTAACTAGGGTTTATAGTTTATATTATATACTATCTCCGCGGGGTGTGGCAGTCATGGAAATGCAAATAACATCTAGGAAATACAAAGGTTATACACATTTGTGACAATGTGTTTCCATGATTTCTCGTCGTGGTACCTCACTGTTAGGAGTCATTTTCCCCAGGTCCAAGGTGCTTCTCGGGAAGGGGAATTTAAGGCAGCTGAAATCTTTCAGAAGGCCCTGTTTTTAGGCAGAGAAGAATAGTTCAAACAACGCATTTTCCCCACATCTGTTGATTCTCAAATGTCTTCAGCTCAAAATAAGTTTCGTGTCGCAGCAGTAGATCCTGGATCCTTTCAACCACCTTAATAAATTTAACTATACGCCACATTCTTACATGAAGAACGCCCTGAGCTCCCATCTGGCCTTGGAGACAAAGCCCTTCAGTCTATTCTAAGGATCTTATTCTCAAGGTGGGTTTTTTTTTCCCCCCCACTGGCTTCTGCTTGGGGAGCCCAGTGACCACCTGATGGGTCTCTCCTGCCCTCCGGCCAGGCCAGCCCAGTCCAGTCTCTCTTACATTTTCCTCATTGCACGGATTCCTTTCCGATATTGCCTCGCTCATTTGTTGATGGGACCGCTTATTTATGGTCTGCTTTCTCCTCCAGAGTACATGTCCCCTGACAGGAGAGACCATCCTCTTCTGGCATGTGCTATATCTAGAACCTTCTCTCCCCCTGTCCTCACACATAACAGATGCTTGATGAAGTGTCATTTCATAACGTGAATTCACCTGTGTTAGCTGCCTGGCAAAGCCAGGATTGAATCTTTTCTTTAGTTATTTTTTCATATTTTTTATTTATTTTGAGAGAGACTGAGAGAGAGACAGAGAGCAAGCCACAATCCCAAGCATGCCCCACTCCATCAGCATAGAACCAGACATGAGGCTCAGACTCAAAAACCGTGAGATCATGGCCTGAGCCAAAGTCAAACACTCAACGAACTGCACCGCCCAGGTGCCCCTAGTTATTTTTTTTTTTTAAGATGAGCATCGAGGTGGGTATTTTCTCCCACAAGAACCTTCAATGCGGTCTCATTATTCTGGTCTTTATTAGCGATTGAGAACGAGGTCATGCGATGTTCAGCCGTTGTTACCACCATGCTTTCCTATCCTACAATCCTGTGAGATTTCCTCCTTTTGTGTTTTCCTGACCATCTGAGGACACAGGGAGAAGACAGTCATCCTTGTGCTAAGGGAAGCAGCCTTGGGGGACAGCGGCCTTGGACTTCCAGCCTGCAGAGCTGGGAGACCAGAATTTCTGCTGTTTTGGCCGCCTGGTCAGTGTTTCTTTATTTGGTGGCCCTAGCAGACTAGCATGGCTGGATACAGCTCAGATCTCCTGGTGTCCACAAGGCTGAATTCCTACCAGAAGCTTAACCGGGGGAAGGTCCACTTCCTTTCTCCCTCAGGATGTCGGCAGACTTCCCCTCCCGTGGTCATAGGACTGGAGCTCCTTCTTCCTGCCGGCTCTCACTTGAGGGCTTCCCCCTCCTCCCAGAAATGGTGCCAAGTGACCCAAGGACACAGCACCAACGTTTTCTCCTACAGGACGTGAGGGAAAACCAGTCGCTGCAAATCTGGAAACCACCTGTGCCTCCTCGGATGATAACGGGACTCAGGCAGTTGGAAAGAAGGAAACAAAGGTCACGGGCAGTACCATCAAGGGGTATCAGTGTCCGGACTTTTCTATGCTGCTCATCCTTAGCTACTGCCTAATTAGAGAGTCAGTGAGTCATTGCATATCCTCTCCGGGCACACGACACCAGCCATCCGCCATCGCTGTTCTTTCTGGCCTCTGCCTCTTGCTGTCTTCCATGTGTGTTCTCCCAAAAGTTCATTTCATTTGTCGTCAGCAATAAAGTAAATAACAGGAGCAGATATAAATGCTGCGGACACGTCATCTCTGTAAGTGAGCGGACTTCCCACTCTGAGTAAGTGTGGCCGGGAGCCCTGCCTCCGGGAGCTGATATGTGGCTCTCCCCCTGAAATAATGCACGTGTGCTCAGACATGGTGAGGAAGGCTCCAGAAGCAGACTAGAAGCTTTCTGCTAAGCGCTATGCACCCTCCCATCATGGTTAAGGCTAAGTAGTAGACTGATTGTTTTGTAAGAGCATATGAGCCTTTATTTTGTTTTGGCAGTGAGCAAATAGCAGAGAGACCCAGAACCTTGATCGCTTTTAGTCTAGACCTTTCTTCCTTGCTTGGGTTTCATAGGGAGACATGTCTGTGGACACTGGCACTTCTGGCCTCTCCCCGGGGTCCTCCATCACAGGTGGCTCCTCCGGGCTTCACATTCCACTTTGCAATTTGCTCTTCGCCACACGGAGAGGATTGCCAGGTGCTCTGTGCTCTTCCCACAGACGCATGGGTACGCTTGCCTGCCTCTGGCATCCCGTCCATGGAACTCTACTGACATAAGTTCATCGATCACGCAACCATTTATCGAAGGCATTCCATGAGCGAGGCAGTTTGCGGGAATTTCTAATCAGCCATGACTCAAACGTATTTGAGCAGAGTCTAATTGAGGAATATTACAAATCTCCTATTTACCTTACTCTGTTATGCAGAAAACCTTGACGCATCCCTCGAAATCTTTGTGGGGGTATAGCCGGCGACAACATTTTATTAAATTAAGGCCACTTAGCACAACCGAGGACCATGTAGAATACAATGTCTAAGTAAATGAAAGTATAGCAAAGGGGCTTAGAATCTGCCACCCCAAATATGTCGCTCTGATGTGGTGAAGGTTTTAAGCTGAAGGTACTTGAGAAATAGCAGAAGCACTAAGAGCCCCTCCCCCCGACTTTCCACGGAAAACCAGGGCAAAGTCTTCCCTCGAGTAAGGTGTCCTCTTCACCAGTATTCTTTTCACCAGAGCCTGGAAGTTGGTGCCAAAATGGATCCGTACAAAGAACTCCACAAAACCCACATGTATCTTCCATTAGTTTCCCCCATTTTCCTGCTCAGGGTCCCACAATTTACTGCCCTGATAGCATGAGCCCTTTTCCTTGTCTCGTCATTTCTTCCCAAATGTATCATCTTTAGTTAAGAAAGATGTATATAAGGGGCGCCTGCGTGTCTCAGTCGGTTAAGCAGCCAACTTCGGCTCAGAGCATGATCTCATGGTTCTGGGTTCAAGTCCTGCATCAGGCTCTGTGCTGACAGCTGGGAGCCTGGAGCCTGCTTTGGATTCTGTGTCTCCCTCTTTCTGCCCCTCCCCTGACTGCACTCAGTTTCTCTCTCAAAAATAAGTAAAACATTAAAAAAAAAAATGTATATAAGCTCTCAGTACTAACCACTTGTTTGTGTCTTCGTTTTTTTCTTGTGAAATCTCCTGTGTACATGCAAAAATATTGGCTGAAATGTGGATGTTTCCATCCTGTTCGTGGCTTTTGTATCAGCGTACTGCTTAGGACCCATTACCCACCCTGAGGGTGGAGGGAGTGGTTTTCCTCCCCTAGACAAGCCTGACGATTGAATGTTATCTGGTCCGTAGAAACGATGTGCAAGCATTTATAGAGATGGAGAAATGATTATAACCTGTTGCTAAATTTAAAATATGATCACCATTGGGATGCCTGGGTGGCTCAGTCGGTTGAGCATTGGGCTTCAGCTCAGGCCATAACCTCACAGTTCTCTAGTTTGAGCCCCGCTGTCAGCACAGAGCCCACTTCGGATCCTCTGTCCCCCTTTCTCTCTGCCCCTTCCCTTCTTATGCTCTCTCTCTCTCTCAAAAATAAACGTTAAAATTTTTTTAAATGATCAGCATGAACTCATTTTTCATAAATAAGTAAACATATGTGTATATCTAATGTAATATATTATAATGTATATAGAATGCATGTATAACTGTAATATATAAACATTTCTGTAGGGATATATATATGCACAGTCAGACATATATACTACCGTTGAGTATGTGTATAAGTGGAACAGACAGAAAGCCAATTTAGAATGTCTAAAATCTGAGTCGTAACAGTGATATGTTGAAGGAAGGATGAATGAAGCTTTCTTTGAAAACTCATATTTTATTCTTAGAGGTTTCCATTTTAGCTGTACTTTTATATGGTTTACAATGCATGGTGAGCAACATATTGGCCAAAGATAGGTTCTATTTATATCTCTAGCCATATCTGTCTGCTTATCTACCTACCTACCTGCCTCTGTGTGTCTCTATGTATGTATGTATGTATCTATCTGTCCATCTAACACCTATCTATCTATCTATCTATCTATCTATCTATCTATCTATCTATGTCTCTAACTATCTATCTATCTGCCTGTGTAGGTATATTTTCCATGGGTAGCACTGAATGGTTGAACTCTTGACAATCCAGATTTTTTTTAAAAAATTTTTAAATGCTTTTTTAAATTTATTTATGAGAGAGAGAGAGAGACAGTGTGAGCAGGGGAGGGTCAGAGAGAGAGGGAGACACAGAATCTGAAACAGGCTCCAGGCTCTGAGCTGGCAGTCAGCACAGAGCCCAACGCGGGGCTTGAACCCACAAACCGTGAGTTCATGACCTGAGCCAAAGTCAGACGCTTAACCAACTGAGCCACCCAGGCGCCCTGACAATCCAGATTTTTACATTTTGTATAATATACATAAAGTAAGCTTCCTCTACAATTATAAGCCCTTGGAGACTCTGTTATCAGCATTATTAATTTGAAGTCATGGCTTGTTCCCTGGTGAGCCTTCTTCATCTCTTCCTCATCTGAAGACTCACTTGCTGCATATTTCCCTGGACCCAGAGTGCCCAGCACACAATGCACCCCCATCTGGCTTTTAGTTCATACCTTCCCCGCCCCCTTCCATGTCAGCTGGCTGTGCAGGTGCAGAGAGAAGGGGAGAAATATATACATCCTGATGGGAGACAGATTCATTTTGATCTCTCCCGGGAGATAACATTAAATGTAAGCTTTTTGAAAGAATATCTTGATTGCAGACACTGCTTCCAGCGGAAAAGACAAAGGCATACAAGTAACGAATCTTTCCAGTAAGTTGTGAATCTCAAAGGGCCCGCTGCTGTGCTGACTGTAGNGAACTTTACGAGTGAAATGCATCTAAGAGCCTGCCATAAAAGCCAATCGTCCAACAGATGATAGAAATATGCACTGAGCTGAAGGTCACATCATTTTAAGGACCACACAGGGCTGCCCAGCCCCACTCAAGCAACATTTCTTGAGCTCTGCCCAGGGAGCAAAACACCTCTTACTAATGCCACTTAGGGTTGGGAGTCTGTGAAGAGCCTTCTACTGAGCCAGAGATAAAAGGCACCTGCCATGTTTTGCTCGACTCAAGCACAGTTGAGCAAAGAGATTGTTTTTGCCTGGAGAATCAGGAAAGGCTTTCCAAATGGCCTGTAAACTGTGTCTTGATGAGTTAGTAAGACTTGGAGAGAAAGAGAGAAGGGGACGAAGGTCCATCTGAAATTTGAACCTGGTCAGGAGGGCTTGTAATTGCATGGTGTCCCTAGGGTGTCACAAATGGATGAGGTGTGGGGTTGGGGCGTGGGGCACAAGCAGGCAATATGGTGGCATGTGCGGTTGGGGGGCAAGTAGAGGCAGACCCTAGAAGATGCTGTGTGCTGTGTTGAGCAACATGGTTTTATGCCACCTGGGGATTTGATAGGGAGCTGACATCCCCTATCCTAATCTTTCAAGAGGAGGAGTCTAGTGGGCTTGCCAAAGGGCTTGGTGGTGATGTGCATCTTTTCAGAGATCCAGGTCCCTTGGGATACACTCATCTGGAGAATACTCTACATCCAGGGTCTTACATATAAGAGTATAGACACCTACATACTAAGGTGCTAAGAGCACACAGACACCATATACATACCTATGCTTAGGACAGAAGGCAAAGAGTTGGCTGCCCTGGGGACAGCATTTGCCTCTGGGTCTCTGTTGGATTTTGAACTGAGTAAATTCGCCCCCATTACTCACTCTTGCACAGTTTTGAGGATGCATCAGGAAGTCAGCATTAACAGGTAATGCCGTTACACAGAATGAGGGGTCCCTGGGATCCTGGCCCTGACTTGCTCATTGCTGCTGCTGTTCATCCTCCAAGCCTTTTATGAGAATCCTGATCATGGAAACATTGACTATAAACTGACCGTGACCAGAATGATGACTGTTGACTTGCAAAGGATGTTTGATGCAATGATGAAGACTCCTGAGAAGGGCTTAGTGTCTCCTGTCGCGATTAAAGCATCTAGTCGATATGTGCACTGGTACCATTCAGGTTAATACCCCAGTGCAGCTCATTTATGTATGCACCCCTTCTCTGAAAGCCCCCGAGGGCCCCACAGATGTACATTAATCTCCCTGACACTTGTAGGAGCTGCGAGGCAGCCCTGGGGCCGTGGGTTACAGATTAGGGAAACCAGAGGGAGACAGGAAGTGCCTTACTTCAGGCTGCAGAGTCTATTTCTACCTCTTATTCTGGAGGGTTCTGCCCACACAGTCACACTGTGTGACAGGAGAGAGGCTTCCGGAATGCTACCATGGGCAGTTGGCATTTCCCATGAATTCTTTCCAAGAGACTGACCAAAAAAGTTGACTCCCCATTCGGGAATGTGGAAACAGATAGGCCATTCTTTCCATCGGGCATCTGTCCACGTTTGGCCATGGTTTGAGAGACTCAACTATTTTAGGAATTCGTCTTGTTTTGGAGAGTGGGGAGTGCGTTTTCGGTGGGGGTGGAGGGGATGCAGCCATGACTGAAGGAAATCCCGTTGGAGTTTTGTTTACTTGCTTCTACTTTAGAGGAGACGCTGTCAAAAAATTACCGGTGAGGTTTTGAAGTTCCTGTCAAACAGAGAAGATACGATAGATTGTTAGATGGTGGAAGGTGTCTCTTCAGAATCCGTACAGGGTTGTAAAACAAAGTGCCGATGCCATCGGTGGGTTTCAGATCGTGTTTCTAACTGCATTTCGTGTTTCTCTGTGGCAAACCATCCTACGGTTGAGGCCCACTCAACCCTTTAAAAAGAATTCGTTGTATGCTATTACTATTTTTTCCAAAATTTTACCTAAGTTCTAGTTAGCTAACATACGGGGTACTATTGGTTTCAGGAGCAGAATTCAGTGTTTCATCTCACATGGAACACCCAGTTCTCACCCCAGTGAGCCCCAACCCCCATCTATCCCATACCCCCACCACCTCCCCTCCATAAACCCTCAGTTTGTTCTCTGTATTTAAGAGTCTCTTATGGTTTCCCTCCCTTCCTCTTTTTCTCTCCCCCTCCCTTTCCTTATGTTCATCTGTTTTGTTTCTTAAATCCCACATGAGGGAAATCATACAGTATTTCTCTTTTGACTGACTTATTTCCCTTAGCATCATACACTCTAGCTCCATCCATGTCATTGCGAATGGCAAGATATTATTCTTTTTGATGGCTGAGCAATATTCCACGGTGTATATATACCACATCATCTTAACCCATTCATCGGTCAGTGGACATCTGGGCTCTTTGCATAGTTTAGCTATTGTTGACAGCAGGGCTATAAACATTGGGATGCATGCACCCCTTCAAATCAGTATTTTTGTATCCTTTGGATATAAATCCACTACTGAGACTGTTGGATCATAGGGTACTTTGATGTTTAACTTTTGGAGGAGCCTCCATACTGTTTTCCAGAGTGGCTGCACCAGTTTGCATTCCCACCAGCAGCGCAATTTATATGCCATTACTGATGTTTACTTACCTAATCTTATAAAACTCACAGCACAATACATGTAACATAAACATTACTTTTTTCTAACAACTGTCTAGATCAAGGCCATTAAGTATGTCCACACGGTTGCCCCACAATCACACCATCTGTGTCTAGAACTGGACTCCTCTTCCCAGACTGGAACTGGGAACCTACTAAATGACAGCTCCCCCGGGGCGCCCGGGTGGTTTAGTCGGTTAAGCGTCCAACTTTCGCCTAGGTCATGATCTCGCACTTGGTGGGTTCGAGCCCCGCGTCGGGCTCTGTGCTGACTGCCAGCTCGGAGCCTGGAGCCTGTTTCAGAGTCTGTGACTCCCTCTCTCTCTGACCCTCCCCTGCTCACGCTGTCTCTCTCTCTCTCTCTCTCCTAGAAATAAATAAATAAATGACAGCGCCCCCTTCCTTCCTCCCCACCGCCCTGCAGCCCCGGGAAGCCACTCATCTACTTTGTCCCTGTGATTTTGGCTGTGTTCTGGGGATACCACATAGAAGTAGAGGCAAGCGGTACTTGTCCTTTTGTGTCTGTCTCATTTAACTTCTGTAATGTCGCAGGACAGCGGGATACACCACCCCAGAATATGCCACTTGGGCGCAGGGATTATTTTGAGCTGAAGGCAATTGAGAAGAAGCAGATATGAGAAAAGCTCCCTGAGCTCCCCACACAACATTTGCCTAAAATCAGGACCTAAATTGGCAAACCTGTCCCTCCTCCCTGCTCTGCCTAGAAGGACAAATGGTAACCAGCAGACACAACTGTAGACCCCATCATCCTGGAGGACATGGGAGGAATCTGCATCACACACCTTACTAACTAGCCTTCATCTCCCTTGAGTCTGTCTTCCCATAGATTATGGTTGGAAGCCCCAAACCACATTCTTACTTCCTAGTATTTCTCCATGAGTTTATTCTTGTTTGCTGAAGTTGCCATAAAAGCCAGAGTTCTGAGTGTAACTGAGTACCTCCTATATAGAGAAGAGGTAAACGTGTTAACAAACCGCTGTTTGCTTTTCTCTTGTTCATCTTTCTTTTTTTTAATTAAAAACAATGTTTATTCAATTTTGAGAGAGACAGAGCATGAGCAGGGGAAGGTTAAAGAGAGAGGGAGACACAGAATCGGGAGCAGGCTCCAGGCTCTGAGCTGTCAGCACAGAGCCCGACGCGGGGCTCGAACCCACAGACAAGAGATCATGACCTGAGCTGAGTCCGACACTGAACCAACTGAGCCACCAGGTGCCCCTCATCTGTCTCTCATTACAGAGATCTCCACCAACAACTCAGAAGGGGAGGGGGAACCTTATTCTTCTCCCTACAGTGTCCTCAGGATATACCCATGTTGTATCATGTGTCAGAATTCCATCCCCTTTCAAGACTGAATAATATTCCATTGTTTACATAAGTCACATTCTGTTGCTTCTTTAAGTCATCTCGAATTATTCTTTGGTTTTAAAGTTTCAGTGCCAATATGCTAGTCTTCCAGCAATTAAAGAGATGAGATTACGAAGGCACACATCCTTTTTTTAACCAATATTTTATACGTGGAGATGCTGTTAGCTTGGAACTCATATATACTTGGTGATTTCTAGTTTAAATTTGTTTTATTCTTCTGTGGAGGCAGACATCTGTTTCACTGAATTTAAGGAAATTATAGAAAAAGGCAAAGCCCATCCATTTTTACCTGCAGAATCTTATAATTTTATAAGTATATCTTTAAAAAAAATTTTTTTTTAAGGTTTATTTTTGAGAGAGACAGAGACAGTGTGAGTGGGGGGAGGGGAAAAAAGAAAGGGAGAGAGAAAGAATCCCAAGTAGGCTCTGGACCCTCAGCACAGAGCCCAGTGCAGGGCTTGAACTCATGAAACTGTGAGATCACGAGCTGAGCTGAGACCAAGAGTCTGACGCCTAACCGACTGAGCCTCCCAGGTGCCCCTGTAAATATATCTTGTCACCATATAACTATAGTCTTCTAACTCAGTTGTTGCACACGTGTCTGGTCTGAAAGAGCCTCACGTCTGCAGGTAGAAGTGTAGAGCCGCGTGGTATCGAGTGAACTGCTCTGCACATGCTGACATCCTTTCCCCTTTCAAAGATCCTTCTCATCCCCGCACTCTTTGTCAATAATTTTCCAATAGTGCAGTACACATTGCTTAATGAAGTATTCTTCAGAAAATTGAAGCAGAAAACGAAATTGTCGGATGACTGCAAGAGCCACCTCTTCCTGATTAGGGATAAGAACAGTGACAAAATTAAGGACAAGATTGTCCGTGCTGAATGTCTGAGCAGACACAGCCCCCCTCATGCATTTTTTGGGGTTAACATCTATGTTATTGAGTTGGGGGAATTTATACTTGGAAACAAACATGCCATGTGGTAGGATCACTGAGAGCATAAAATGGCGGGCATGACCCAGGCCTCCATTTCCTAAATTCCCAGATGACTCTGTTGTGCTCTAANATCTTGTGAATCTGTGATTATTAAACAAAGGATATAAACACAGGTATTCCCAAGTCGCCTTGTAGGAAAAAAAAAAAAAAAGAAAAACCATTTATTAGCCTCAGTACCACAAAGAGATAGACTAATGCTAAGGAAAACAAGGGAAAATCTGTAAATCCAAAGGAAATAAAGAGTATGTTTGCATAGGTGACCGATTCTAAAGCAATTATAGAAATGACTTTTGTGATGTTTTAAAGGATCAGCTTTATAAAGTGTTTCTTAAGTGGAAAATCATGGCAGGAACGATAACTCTCACTCCTTGACCCAGATCAATCAATTATGGAATTGGCTTCATTTTGGCATGCTTGCTCCAGAAATGTTCTCAAACAAAATTAGTGCTAAAGCTACATTTATCTGTCAAAATGACCTACCTCTCCTCTCTAATCTGTACTATTGGCTGTATGGAACTTGGTAAATCTGTGTACTTGGGGGCATGGTAATCAGACCCAAGCAATCAATACCTTTCTAATGAGGTCTTACTTTTCTATTGAAGGTTCTTGATTTTAGAGAATATCTAAGAGACTTGCAAGTGAAGAAAATACATGCACGGTGCAGGAGAGATTTATGTAACTGTGGTTTCAGTTACAATGCACAGAAACAATGATTCGTTAAAGCAGGAGAAAAATTTTTAAAAAACATCTTTAAGACCCATTAATTTGGCATCATATTTACCTGACTAACGTATTGTTTGTCCAATAAGAAGTAATTATATTCTTTGAATGCATTTTAAATATTTTTCCTGGATACAACCTAAGAATTTGGAGGAAGCGATTTAAAACATTAAATATGCTTCTCTGAAAAACAAAATCGAATGACACAGGTTTGCTTGAAGCTCCCAATTTAATTGCCAGATAATTCTGCAACCTATGTGTTTCTATATAGACTACACCAAATGGAAACATGTACAACTATATATTTATATATCTGCATGTAACAAATACATTTTTCTATACGTGATATACGTATTGAAAACATAGGTTCCAGAGGTGCCTGGGAGGCTCAGTCGGTTCAAGCATTCCAACTTGGGCTCAGATCTCGCTGCTCTCTGCTCTCCTGGGTTTGAGCCCCGCCTTGGGCTCTGTGCTGACGGTGTGGAGCCGGCTTAGGATTCTCTCTTTTTCTCTCTGTCTGCCCCTTCCCTGCTCACTCTCTATCTCTCTCTTAAATAAATAAAGTTGAAAAAATAGATGCATTGTGGGGCGCCTCAGTGGCTCAGTTGGGTTAAGCATCCCACTTCGGTTCAGGTCAAGATCTCGAGGTTTATGGGTTCAAGCCTCGCATCGGGCTCTGTGCTGACAGCTCAGTGCCTGGAGCCTGCTTCCGATTCTGTGTCTCCCTCTCTCTCTCTGCCCCTCCCCTGCTCACACTCTGTCTCCGTCTCAAAAATAAATACACATTAAAAAAACAGGGCCTTTCTATGCATAATACAATTTTCGGGTTTCATTAGGAATACAGCATAGATATTTACACATATTGACACTTAGATCTTATCCTTTCTGGGTTCATCTCGAGATGAAAGAAAAAAATAAACATACCAATGAGAACTTTTTAAACTGATACTTGGAAGACTATCTTGGATAATTGAAAGTTAGCTCCTTTGGACATAAAATGACATAGACCTTTTTATTTTAATTAAGAAGAAACATATTCTGCCTCTACGGGAAGATATTTAAATTGTGAAAGATTGATTTTTTCTGATAAACTATGCACAGTTTCAACAGATGACCTTTGGATGTGGAATACCATAAGGTCTTACAAAGGGGACGCTGCCTATACTACACGTGCTGACCCACAGTTCCATCCACAGAGTCGAGGGTCGGTAGGTGTTAGTTCGATAAACAAAGATGCTTTCATAAGAAACATCCACGGGGCAGGAATACAGGCTGCAAAGAGCAGGCTGACCTAACTCAAACTCGTTTAAACACTGGGGGCCATTATTTCACTGATGCAAGTGCAGCAGGAAGAGCAAGCCTCAGAAGGGATTGATGGCTTCACCCGCCCCACTGCGCCATCAAGGTCCTTCGACCTCACTGCTCCTTCTAAAGCAACGGCTTCATCGTTGGCTGCAGGTCGTTGCCAGTAGCAACCAGAGCATCTCCATCCACATCCTGATGGAGGGACAGTAACTGGCCTCTGTTTCCCAGAAACCCCATCCAGCAAATCTCTTTCCGTGACTCATCCATTCAATGTGGACCCATTCTTGGAGACAGGGAATTAGAATGACCGGTGATGACGATCTGGGAGGCGCTGCTATATAACCCCAGCTGGCTTTTCTCTCTTCTCTTAGGACATAACGTGCTGTAATTGAATCTCCTTGCAGTCATAATGTCGCAGTTCGGGGTGGTAGCAGTGTAGCAAGATTTGGTGTTGAAAAATTTGAGATACAAAGAAAGTATAGCGATTTTGCCCAAAGTGATTATTATCCATGACAGAGCTGAGAGAGCAGGATAGAATTATTTTTTAATTCAAGTTTAATTAACATATATTGTTATATTAGTTGCAGGTGTACGGTATGATTCATCAATTCTACACATTCCTCAGTGCTCGTCAAAGTAAAGGTAGTCTCCATGCCCTTTAACTGTTTAATCCACCCGCCTACCCACCTCCCCTCTGACAACCACCAGCTTTTTCTGGATAGTTGAGTCTGTTTTTTTATATGTCTCTTTTTTTCTTCATTAGTTTGTTTTGTTTCTTAAACTCTACATATAAGTGAAATTATGTGTAATTTGTCTTTCTCTAACTGATTTATTTTACTTAGCATTATACTCTCTAGATCCATCCATGTTGTTGCAAATGGCAAAATTTCATCAGTTTTTGTGGCTAAGTAATATTCCATATATATATATGGATATATATGGAATATATATGGAATATATATATCAATCACATCTTCTTTATCCATTCATTTATTGTTGGACACTTTGGCTACTTCCATAATTTGGCTATTGTCAATAATGCCACTGTAAACATTGAGTGCATATATATAGTTTTGAACTAATGTTTTCCTATTCTTTAGATAAATACCCAGTAGTGGATTTGTTGGATCACATGGTAATTCTATTTTTAACTTTTTGAGAAAGCTCATCCTATTTTCCACAGTGGCTGCACCATTTGCATTCCCACCAACGGTGCATGAGCGTTCCTTTTTCTCCACGCCCTCGCCAACACTTGTTTCTTCCGTTGTTGATTGTAGCCCTTCTGACTGGTGTGAGGTGATATCTCATTGTAGTTTTGATTTATAATTCCCTGGCGATGAATGATATTGAGCATCTTTTCATGTGTCTGTTGGCCATCAGTGTATATTCTTTGGGAAAATGTCTGTTTATGTCTTATGCCCACTTTTTATTTGGATTATTTGTGTGTGGGGTTTTTTGGTGTTGAGTTGTAAGTTTTTTAATATATTTTGGATACTAACCCTTTCTCAGATATGTCATTTGTAACTAGCTTCTCCCATTCTAAAGGTTACCTTTTAGGTTTGTTTCCTTCACTGTGCAGAAGCTTTTTATTTTGGTGTAGTCCACAGGGTTGAATTTTGCTTTTGTTTCCCTTGCCTTAGGAGACATATCTCTAAAGATGTTTCTACGGCTGATGTGAGACAAACTACTCCTTATGTTTTCTTCCAGTTTTAATGGTGTGAGGTCTCACACTTAGGTCTTTAATTCTTTTTTGAGTTTACTTTTGTGAATGGCGTAAGAAAGTGGTCCAGTTTCATTCTTTTGCATGTAATTGCCCAGTTCTCCCAGCACCGTCTGTTGAACAGACTGTCTCTTTCCCATTGTATATTCTTGCCTCCCTTGTGAAAGATTAATTGACCATCTAACCACAAGTTTATTTCTGAGTCTCCTATTCTGTTCCATTGACCTATGTGTCTGTTTTTGTGCCAGTACCATACTGCTTTGAGGACTACAGCTTTGTAGGATAGCTTGAAACCTGGGATTGGGATACCTCCAGTTATATTCTTCTTTTTCAAGATTGTTTTTGGCTAGTCAGGGCCTTTCTTGTTTCTATATATGTTTTAGGATTATTTTTCTAGTTCTGTGAACAGTGCTGTTGGTATTTTGATGGGGATTTCATTGAATGTGTCAACTGCTTTGGGTAATATGGACATTTTAACAATATTCGTTCTGCTAATCCATGAGCATTGTTAAAGCCAGATAGTTTTAATGTCTGATCCACTGATTCATCTTTGTTGGATTTTATTCTGATGTAAGTCACTACAGATGAGTTTGGTGCTTGGTCTTAACCTCTGCAGTGCTTAGATTCAAGATTCTCGGAGATGCCGAATTCACTGAACTGAGAATATTCTTAAAGATGATAGACATTTGCCTCTAAACTATATATGAAGTAAACCCAAAAGGGAACCTTCATTTATAACAGTTAACAGGAATCCAAAGTTACATTTCTAGCTGAGTGTTAAAAACAATAGAAAAACACCTTTACTCCCCAGTGACTTTTTATGGTATTTACTACACAAAACATTTTGCCTAAAAGAATTAAGTTTCATTAAGTAAAGATCTTCATTCAGAAATAATAATGTGTACAACATTAAAAATAGTAACAAGGGCATCTGGGTGGCTCAGCCAGTTAAGCATTCAACTTCAGCTTAGGTCATTATCTCACAGTTTGTGAGTTTGAGCCCTGTGTTGGGCTCTGTGCTGACAGCTCAGAGCCTGGATCCTGCTTCAGATTCTGTCTGCCTCTCCCTCTGCCAAGAGATTCAGATTCTGTGTCTCCCTCTCTGTCTTCTCACTTGTGCTCTCTCTCTCTCAAAAATAAATAAATGTTAAAAAAGGTTTTAAATTAGCAAATGATAAAAAGAAAGCTTTTGCTTTAAAGGGTTCCTGGCTGGCTGAGTTGGTTAAGTGTCCGATTTTAGCTCACGTTGTGATCTAGTGGTTCATGGCTTCAAGCCCTGCATCGGGCTCTGTGCTGGTAGCTTGGAGCCTGGAGCCTGCTTCAGATTCTCTGTCTCCCTCTCTCTCTTCCCCTCCCCTGCTCGCCCTCTGTCTCTCTCTCAAAAATAAACAAACATTTAAAAAAAATTTTTAAATAGTTATAAAATGTTATGGTAGATAATACGACATGTTGATATCGACTGTCTTAGTTAAAGGATTATTAAAATAATCCTTTGCAGAAGATACAACTTGGAATCTTTCTATTTATCACCTCTCTGCCTGTATCTATATGCTTATTTAATGATCTTTCCAGCCATCCATCCATCCAGCCAGCCAGCCAGCCATGTTTCTTTCTCTTTCTGAACTTTATGGGAAGGGGAAAAAACCTCTTTTCCTTCTACCTGCTTAGGACCTCTATCGTGTGTGTGTGTGTGTGTGTGTGTGTGTGTGTGTGTGTGTGAGTGATTTAAACTGACAAAAGACAGATCAACGGAACAAAAGGCAGATTCTTTATTGATGCTAATATTTCTGTATGCATGGGGGCTTCGCAAAAAAGATGTGATAATGCAAAGAGGCAATTAGACTCGGGTGCTTTATATATTATTTGAGCAAAGGACAATAAATTATAGAGAAGTGACCAGGCAAAGAAGTAAGTGTGTGGCTCCTAGGAGGATCTTCACATAAGGAAATTTATGTCTTATTTTTGGCCAGGAAGGGGGAGGGGAGAGAGTCCTTCCTGAATCTGTTGCTTCTCCATTGACTTCAACTCAGAATAATCCTTCTGGCAAAGTGATATATATTGAGGTGGCATAATCTGACCCATCATCTCTCTCTCTCTCTCCTCTCTCTCTGTCTCTCTATCTATCTATCATCTTTCTATTATTCCAAATTTTGGGTTCCCACAATATAGTTGCATGTGTCTATATGTAAAATTATTATGGGAATGCTCTAGGCATTACCCTCAGTGCATGTGGTAAAACTTATTACTTTCATGAGTATCTACAGAGTTAAGACCTTACCCCATAGTGAATAAGTAACAGAACCAGATGTATAACTTTTATTTCACTATATCCATTTTATTTACTACGTTGAATTTTTAGAGTTAAAAAAAAAAATGACTTGCTTTTTCAGGCTCCCATGAATGTTAAGGAATCAGTTTAGATTTTTCATCTTTAATTTGGTCCTAGGCCAGAATCTCCCCTTTCCCAAAGAGAGAGAGAGACAGAGAGAAGAGAGATTCATATATATATGATATAGAACACATACTACTTGCTGCAACATTATCGACCACAGAAATCACAGAGCTTGTAAAGCATGCACCTTAGAAATAGCTCAGGAAAGACCTGCGTGGGCCTATACGTTTGACAGTCCTGATGCTTGGAAACCTACTTTTACCAACTTTGCTTGCACTCACTTTCTCCGGCTCCTGCTCAGTTCCTTTTTGGCAGATTATGTAAGTCGGGAGGGCACCGTGGTTCATTATTCCAGCTTTTTCTTCTTAGCTTTGCTCCCCTTGACCCATTCCTTCCTACTGAAGTTGAAAATAGCTGAGTCTCTTTGATGCGGAAGAAAGGAGTTGTGAGTAGTCCTGAAGAGGAACAGGCTCGGCAGTAAGGGGAATTTTCGAGTTCTTTCTCCACCAGGCCTACAGTGCCATCCTGGGTAATGCGAGCAGAGTAATGGCTCTGTGTGTGACATCGATAGCGTATAAGTGCTCTGCGACGGAAGGCGGAGGCTTCCTCTGTGGTGTGTCTGACTTGCTGAAGTCCTCAAACTAAAAGAATCATCACTCTTCATTGGAAACACTGCTTTCCGCCCCCGGGGGAAATTCTTAGCCAAAGCCATATTCTTGGGTCTGCATTAACAAGTCGGTGTGCCTCATCACTGTTGATTCTGTTTATTTTGATGATAACAGATTTATAGTTAGAGGAGATTTTTGACTCATTTATGGGGACTAGAAAACCATCCAAGGTATCTAGATGTTATTAAAACTTCTAAAATTAAAGTCGAAAGTGCAGGAGACACTAAAACTGTCATATTATTTTTCTCTATTTACTTAACCCATCTTTAGGTATTTTTTTAAATAAGTATAAGAGGGAATAATGTCTGTCTTATTAATTTCACAAAGGCATTTTGAGCTTGAAATAAGCCTTGAATATGAAAGCATTTCGCAATAATTCTCAGCCACATTCAATCATATTCTTAACACACGATTCTGGATACTTTGAAAGCCTTCAGGCGTTTCGGCATTGGGACTTCACTCTATTTGCATATCCATCCAGACTTCAGAATTTTGGATGACTTAGGATCCTGGCTACGCAAACTGTGGTCAGGATACACAGTCTACACCAAAGTGTGGTCCAAAGAACACCAGTACTGGCCTTACCAGAGAGCTCGCTGGAAATGCAAATCCTCAGGCTCTGACTGCCCAAGACCTACTGAACCTGACTGTTCCCTGTGTCAAGATCTCCAGGACATTCAATGCATGTGGAAGTTTGAGAACCACTAACTTCAACATCTCCACTTGATAAATGCATGCACTTCTTGTGCACTACGATGAACTTGAGAATATTCCTTCAAACAGGTGTTGGCCTTGGGTGTTTAGAGGATTCGACGTCTGTTGCATCCTTTCATGATCTTCCTGAGCCCCCCTCCCCCACCGTTAGCTGTTTTGGGGAGATCTCAGATGACACGTTCCCATCTCACCTTGCAGGGCCTCATGGTCGCCATATGGGGACTTCCAAGATTGTCCAGTCCCCTGTGGATATCAGAGCAGGGCATTAAATCACACAGCACTGGGGCACCTGGGTGGCTTAGTGGGTTAAGCATCCAACTTGGCCTTAGGTCATGATTTCCTGGTTCATGAGTTCAAGCCCTGTGTCAGGCTCTGTGCTGACAGTGTGGAGCCTGCTTGAGATTCTCTCTCTACCTCTCTCTCACTCTCCCTCCCTCTCTCTCTCTCTCTCTCTGTCTGCACTTCCCTTGCTCTTACCCACTGTTTGTCTCTCAAAATAAATAAATAAATGAAAAAAATTATTAGGAACTTAAAAAAAAGTGCAGCATTAAAAGTGAGAAAAAAATGGAAGTGTGTCCTCAGCAATCTATGTGCATCGTGCACTGTGCAAACCATCTCAGCAAAGTAACTGGAGATCTGGTAACTATAGGTTTATCTCTTCTGTCAGGTGAAAATTCTTACGGTGACTATTAAATTAGCCCATGAGGAATAGAGCCTGAGGGTCAACCCCAAAATGGCACAGTTTCATTTAAGGAGGAAGCAAGACAAAGACATTTACTGAGCAGTGAAATCAATACATCACTTTTTTTTAATGTTTCTAAAATTTATTTTTGAGAGAGACAGACAGACAGCATGAGTGGGGGAGGAGCAGAGAGAGAGGGAGACAAAGAATCTGAAGCAGCTCCAGGCTCTGAGCTGTCAGCACAAGCACAGAGCCTGACACGGGGCTCGAACCCACGAACTGTGAGATCATGACCTGAGCTGAAGTCAGATAGTTAACTGACTGAGCCCCCCAGGCAGCACAAGACATCTACTGAGTCAGAGGTGTGGTGTGCAGGAGAGAAGGCTGGGATGTGGGACCTGAAGAGTTGGGAGTGTGTCCCACACCCACACTCTGCAGCTGCCTGACGACGCACAGGCTCCTAGACTTCGGTACTTCTCTGTTTTATCAGCAGTCAAATCAGGATGCTTTGTACTGGTTACAAGTGACCTTATAAACAAAATAAGGAATATGGAAATGGGATCTGGAACACAGGAAAAGCTTTGTATGGTAATAGTAAGAGCACTTCAGAGCCTAAAACAAAGGCCAGGACACCTGACCGGTGGTGTTGAAGAAAGTAAGCTCTGTGTAGTTGCCAGAGTGAATGGGACCATAGGATGCAGGCACGTCCTTAGACTGAATGAGATGATAGGTGTACTGCGGGTGGCCAGGCGTGAGCGCCGCTCAACTTGCCACTGTGGCCGGCTGGCCCGCGCCTCCTCCAAAAGCGGGCTCTGCGGTTTTGACCAGTATCTTTCTAAGTAGTGTTGGGTCCCCGTCTGTCATGCGAGATGCCCTGAATCCACATACGGACAGAATGTTCCATGTCAGGGGAACCCCCATGGGAGTTATGCTCGTGAGCACAAGAATGTGCAGAGGAACGGTCAGTGTCAGTGACTATCGTCGCCTATTGTGTCTCGGGATGGTTCTCTTGCAGTGCATGCTGGTTATACGGTCAAGGTCGTGAGATTATCATAGCACGGTGGCTGTCTCATGTGGTTCTACGTGGGGCAAACACATGGACATTTCAAAAGGTGCTTACGATAGTGTTTACCAGTTACTAAGTGGGAATAAGTTTAGAGCTTTCCTTATAGTTGTATCTAAAATTGCAACCCTTTCCCACCCCATTCAATATTTTCTGTATATCTCTATATCATATATTGTATATTAGGATATACACTTTATTTTGCTTAGTTACTTTAGAAAATTGCCTTCTTTTTACTTCATTTTCTTCCCCCTGGTCTTCGCTCTAACTAAAATGCAAGCTCATTTAGGGCAAGGAAGTCTGTACTTCCCCCCCGGCTGTATGCCTTACGCCTAACACGATGATTGACACAACATGGCAGTCAATTTGTTAAATTACTGTCCAGCGACTGGTCACTTGGAGGAGAGAATGAGTAAATGTACACATAAATGAATAAGTAAATGGATGTAAAACATTCTACTGTTAAATTTGAGCCTTGACTCACCAACTGGGACAAAGTTTATCTCTTAGATGATCTCTTAGTAAGATAGACTTACTATTTTGGGTCAAAGCATTGAAAGAAGTTAGCAGTGCAAGAGAAGTTAGGGAGAAAGCCCATGTTGTGTAGCCTGTGTATTCATTTTGTTTTATTTTCATTTAAATTCTAGTTAGTTAGCATACGGTGCAGTATTTGTTTCAGAGTATAATTCATTGATTCATCACTTACATATAACGCCCAGTGCTCATCCCAATAAGTAGCCTGTTTAGATGTGGACATATGATTTCCCATGGATAGAGTCAAGTGACTTATGATGATGATATTTTACAAGTGCTATTAATTCTGAAGAATTTTTTAAATAATAGTTATAGGAATCTGCCATGCAAATAAGATTTGGAAGTGTATCTTCAGGGTTAAAATTTAAGATTGTTCTGTGAATTAGTGGATTTCATGTGTTGTTATTCATGTTTGTTGGGTTTTTGTTTTGCTTTCTGTCTTTTGGGTTTATTGTTGTTGTTATTGTTATTTGTTGGAGCCAAGCAGGTGCCTTCATGCTTCATAAGGAGAAGGCCTGCTGTGAGGGATCTCATAAGATCCTGGAGGTGCAGATTTGATGGAAGGCAGGTTGACCAAATATCCTTATGCTGCATGCGGCTAGTGTCCCAATGGCTATCATCCATCTGCTTGAAAAAGACTGTTAACATTAGCATTCCATTGAAGGAGAAGAGTTCATCTTTTGTTCTCTTCTTGACTTCTTTTTTATCAAGCTATATAAAAGATCATACGTTTTCAGCTCCGTGACTTTTGGAAGTTATAAAACCACAAGTGAAATCAAGGTGGAGTGTATTTCTATCACCCCATTTTCAGTTAATCCTCATGGCCTATCTGCGGAATTTACCTCTTCACCATTGATTAATGTCGCCCATTCTTGAAACTCACCTAAGTGGAAACCTAAGGTGTATTTGTTCATGGATTTTTCTTTACTTAACATAATGATTTTGAGACTCAGACATGTTGTTTAATGTATCAACAGTTGTCTGATACTCTCGGGCTACCATAACAAAGGACCACATTCTGGGGAGCTTAGCTGACATCTATTTCCCATAGTCCTCGGGGGCTGGGAATCTGAGATCCAGGCGGGGCGAAGGCTAGTTACCCCTGAGGCCTCTCGTGGGAGTATAGACTCCGTGTTGCCCCTGTGTCCTCACATGGGTAACCCTCTGTGTGTGCTATGTCCTCATCTCTTCTTACAAGGATACCAAGCCTTTTGGCTTCTAGCTCACTCTAGTGATCTCATTTTACTTTATTTATATCTTTGAAAACCTTATCTTCTAATACACTACTACTCTGAGGTCCCCTGGACTTCAACGTACAAATTTGGGAATAGGGGGACACAATTGATCCCATAGCAATGTCTACTGTTTTAAAAAAAAATTCCAAGTTTCTATCTGGTGTTATTTTTCTTCAGCCTGACAGGTATCCGCTAGCATGTGAGTGCTGGGGAAATTTCCTCAACTTTCTTTCATTTAAAAACCCTTTTGGGGCACCTGGGTGGCTCAGTCGGTTAAGCATCCGACTTCAACTCAGGTCATGATCTCATGGTTTGTGGGTTCAAGCCCCACATCGGGCTCTGTGCTGACAGCTCAGAGCCTGGAGCCTGTTTCAGATTCTGTGTCTCCCTCTCTCTCTCTGCCCCTCCCCTGCTCATGCTCTGTCTCTCTCTATATCAAAAATAAATAAAAACCAAAAAAAAATTTAAACCCACTCATAGGTATTTTCACTAGATACAGAATTAGGAGAGGCCATTTCTTTTCTTTCAATCCCTATAAGGCATATAACTGTCTTTGTAGATATAAGGCCTTTCTAATTTGCCTGATTTCAAGATTTTCTTTTCTTTTCTTTTTTCTTTTCTTTTCTTTTCTTTTCTGTGTTTTGCTTTGTTTTGTGTTCAGCATTTTGACTCTATGCATAATTTTTCTTTGTGAATATCCCACTTAGCTAAGTTTGGTAACCCTAAAAAGGATAAATAAAAAGAAAACCATATTGGAGCATATCATACATTTGATGATTCTTAAATAATTTTATGATTTTTTTGCCACTGTTTCTTCAAATAATTTCCTTTCCTACACCACTATTTTTGCCTGTTTCTGTGATTCCACATCTGCATCTGTGGGAGTTTGTCTAAGGCCACGGACACTGTATATTCATTACTTTCATTCTTTTTCCCTCTCATTTCTTCCAATTAATTAATTTCTAATTATCTCTGTTAAGTTCTTCATTGTCAGTCTTTCCCTAAACCAGCAATGGAAATTTATTTTCACATATGGTGCATTGCATGCCTTAAATTTCTATTGGGTTCTTCTTTATAATTGCATTTCTCTGATAAGAACTCACAACCACTCACACTTTACAACCATCCTTTTTCCTACAATTCCTTGAACATCATTATATAATCTGCTTTAAACTTCGTGCCTGACAATTTCACTCAGTGTCCATTTGTATTGACTGTTCTCGTGGTTATGAAATGTATTTTCCTGTTTCTTCAACCATCAAGTGTTTGGGTTTTTTAAAATTTTATACTGGACATTATGGAATATGGGTGATAGAGTCTGGATTCTGTAATTTTCCTTAAAAATGGTAATTGGTGTGCTAGCCGGCAAAGTACATTTATATATATAAAACACATTGCAGATGCTTTGCATATATATCTCATTATATATATATATGTATATATGTATTAAATTTTATAATGTCCTGTGTTCTGGTAAAACAAGATATATTTTGCATTTTGTTTCACTGTAGCATGAGAAGAGACTTAATTTTAATTATTTTGGGGTTGTCAACCAATTATTTCAGCACACTGAAATTTGCTCTTCCTTTTCTGTGAATTTAAATGGCTAAAAGGCTGCATTAGAAATATTAGGTACTAAACGCTCAAGCCTGCCTCTACAGTGTTATCCATTATCATTGACATGTCTATTCCTGAGCTGGTAACATTTTATCTTAATGTGGCTGTAGCTTAATAAGTTTTAAATTCTGCTACAGTGATTTTATCAGAATTACCTTCTAACAAAGAAAATGTTGGTCAAATTATTCTTCCCCCATAAACTTAAAATAGTTTTGTTATATTGCTATAAAAGGAGATATTCGATTAGAACTAAATTAAATTAATGCATTTTTGGAGAGATATGTGATATATTTGTCATTTGTCTGCTTTCCTTCTTTTTTTTTAAGTTTATTTTCTTTTAATAGAGAGAGAGAACATGCATGAGCCAGGAAGGGGCAGAGAGAGAGGGAGAGAAAGCCTCAAGGAGGCTCTATGCTCAGCACAGAGCCTGATGAAGGTTCAATCTCATGACAAGTGAGGCCATGACCTGAGCCAAAATCAAAAGTCAGATGCTTAACTGATTGAGCCACCTAGGCGCCCCTTCCCTACTTTAATATTAAGTAAGATTTTCTATTTTTGCTTTTGCATATGTAATTACAGTCTGGTGAGGTTATTTTAAACTATTTTCTGGTTTTGCTGCTGTAGACAAAATATGGTTTTCATCAGTTTTTAAATGTATTTTAAATTACTTATTTATAGAAAGCTTTTAAAAACTATTTTTCTTCTACTTGACCATTTATTGAACACTACTGCTCATGTTTTTTGGTCTTGGTTCTTGTAAGTGGACACTAATTTTATTTATACATAACATCAATTAATTTCATATCTGATCATAATATGTATTACTTCCTTTTCTTGTTTCATTGTTTTATGATAACAAGTCCAAAGTGGTATCAAATAATAATGGTGATAATGAAGATCTTGTCTCATTCTTATCTTTCCAGACTTTTAATTTATTTTTTTTAACGTCTCTTAGGTAAGAGACGTTGAAATGGAATACAATCAGATCTTATTCTTTATTCTTATGATAAATCTCTAAGAACTTGAGTGACGTGATTAGCTTTCACACATTTGACAAATCTTTTTTTTTTGTGCAAGTGGCCTATGCTTTCCCTACCTTTGACATATTTTTAAGTGTCTAAATATATTTAACTTTACATACTATGACATACACACATCTTAAGTGTGCAATGTGATAAGCTTTGTGATATAGCTTTTATATAGTCATGTAACCAACTTCCTAATTAAGTTGTAGGAGATTTTCAATAGCTTAAAAAGCTCTCTTTCTGACAGTCAGTCTCCACTGTATGTCACAGACAGACAGTCTTCTCATTCCAATCACAGATTAGATTTTCCCCTTTTCTTGAACTTCATATGGTTCAATGGTATGGTTTCTAATCTTCCATATTATTTTGTGTGTCTGTGCTTTGCTATTTTTCAATGCGGAGTAATACTCCATTGTGTGAATATACCATAGTTCACTCCTTTTGTGGATGGGCATTAGGATTCTTTGTAGACTTTGGTTATTATAAAGTTGGTATGAATATTCCTGCCCAAACCTTTTTATGGACAAAAAAAGCTTATTTCTCCTGGGCAAATACTAGGTATCTAAGTACAGTTATAGAATCAGTACGTCTGATTTTATAAGAAATTTCCAGTTTACCAAATTAGATAAACCATTTCATAGTTTCACTGCCAATATATGAAGTACTACCAATATATAGTACTGTCATTTTTATAATTTCAGGGATTCTAGTTAGTGGGAAGTGTTGTCTTCATTATATTGTATTATATTATTTTACTATAATACATATTATATATCTACATGCATATAATACGTACTATAATATATATTATAATAAAGTGTTATCTTTATCATAATAAATCATTCAATCTAAATTTTATATAGTCAGTGAAATTGCTATTGCAGAGAAAATATGTCTTGGAAAGGATGTTAAGAAAATGAAGCAAAATGGATGTTTCACTAGACGTACACTGAATTTTCTAGGCACAAACAATCTGTTTGTTTTAGGACCACGGGATACATTTGCAAAAATTAGCCTTGCCCTAGACTCTAAAAGAAGTGTCAATATTTTCCAAAGGTTCAGTGTCATACTCTCGTCTGCCTCTCTGGTCTCTGTTCTTGGCAAAAGAAAATTAAAAGTTAACCCAATATAATGAGTTTAAATGTAATAAATTGGGCCGAGCAACTGGCTTTGTTCTCGCCTTCTCAGGGTCAAGTAACCAAGGCGATGATTTGCATGCAGAATTGCACATTTTGCTTAGTTTCATGTAATGCGCATCCAAACTGGCAACATTACTGAGCTGCTGGCTCTCCAGAGGGGAGGTCCGTGATGAAGTAAACATTGTCAAGCATGTTTAAATGCACCAAGAGGGAAGAAGAAATACCACAGCATTTGCAGTAGAGGCCTTGGGCTTCTCATGAACTGAACTATCTGACCCGTGCTTCCGGAGCTTTGGATGAAAGCCAACGTGGTCATTTTCAGCCTTTGCGCGTTTGAAGTTACCTTTTCAAGATAATGCTTTTTTCCCAAATAAATATGACATTGTTCTCTGTTACATAGACCATGTGGATTAAGTATGATTTTTCTCCACCTCGGCCTATTTGAATTTAAAAAATTGTTTGCTTTCACCACTTCTGAAGCATCAGTGTCATAATATGGTACCTATAAAGAATCTATTGACAATCCTTTGTTGCTGTATCCTCAGAACATCTACTGCTCTGAAAACTAAAGCGAGAATTTGTACTCTGTGCACATAGACAAACAGAAATCCTTCCAAAGATGAGATAAATGAGAAATTACATCAAATCATGAAAACGCTGTGGATGGAGTCCTTAACTGAACCGGCAGAGAAAGTAATCCTCTCTACGATTCACTGTCTCCTTTCCATTCCCTATTTTATATTGTTTTATTATTTTATTTTATTTTCATCTCATTTTCATTCCCTTTATTTTAAATGTTAACGCGATCACATCTTTTTTTTCTTTTGCATCTTGTCAAAGCCATTTCCTGCTCTTTTAAGGAACAGGACAATAAACCTCAGGGACCTGAGGCAGCCCCTAGCTTTCTTGGAAAAAATTCCTATGTCTTTTGATCTGTCAAAAGACCTTAAAGAAATAAAGGTCCATAATGAAATTGACTTCCAAGAATGTGGTCTAAATAGGCGCTCTACTTGAAATGGGGAAAAGCTGATAAAACGTAAAATTTTGGTACAAATTGAAATGTTCATAGTAAATGGACATGTAAATTATGCCGGAGAATTTATGACGTTGTGATTCACATCTCCAGTCTTCCTCCGGATGATGAACTTCACTTTAAAGAATCACGATATTTAGATAGGGGATTTCTTTCTTTTTTGTTTCTAATCAAAGTGACAGATTGTCAGGATTAAGAGCTTTGTTGCAAGTTTCAGCTTATTGTGCGTCGTGACTGCCTAACTTTGATTTGGCCCCATCTGTGCAGTCTCCATGCTGATGCTCTCGGGGAGTTCAGCGCCTCCTAACTGCTGGGGGCTGTGAAATACTGAGGGGCACAGAGCTCAACATCCCACTGCCGCTTCGTAAAACCAGAGCTGAGGGTTACTGGAAACATCTCACACACAGACACACACAAACACACACACACACACACAGAGACACACACACACAAACACACAGTAAGATCATGAAGAGGGAAAATACAACTCTGGACAATTTCTGGAATACCTCTGAATATAGAGTAACTTCTAGGCGTTACGTTTTTATAAACTATATAAATCCTGATAGGAATGTTTTATATAGACTTGTGTATGTGTATATATGTGTGTGTATATGTGTGTGTATATATGTATATATGTGTGTATGTATATATTATATCTGTGTGTATATATCTGTGTATATATGTATATATATTATATGTGTGTATATATCTGTGTGTATGTATATATAGAGAAAGAAATGTCAGCATGATTAGCCATTGTTTTAATTCATGTGATGTTATAAATTTTTTAATGTTTATTTTTGAGAGAGAGAGAGACAGACAGCATGAGTGAGAGAGGAGCAGAGAGAGGGAGACACAGAACCTGAAGCAGGCTCTAGGCTCTGAGCTGTCAGCACAGAGCCCAATGCGGGGCTCAGACTCATGAACTGAGAAATCATGACCTGAGCCGAAGTCCAACACTTAAACGAGTGAGCCACCCAGGCACCCCAGATGATGTTATAAAAGACATATTACTTTGTAATATATCAGAACAGTACGTATTAACACTCATTACTAATGTATATTACCCTGTAATATATCATAACAGTATATGTTAGTGTGCTTTTGTGTATATACATACATAAGTATGTATTAATACATAACAGTTGTAGACTGTTATATATTTATATATATTACAAAGATTACATTTTAGGTGCACTTTTATAACATTACACACATTAAAACAATTGATATTTACATATAAAATGTTAATATATAATATATAACATATATGTATGACATTGTCTTGATCTTAGTTATGTAAACACTTGTAAAATATTCTCTTTGTTATAAACATATATATAAAACAAATAGTTTATTATATATGAATAAGAATATATATCTAACCATTATAGTCTTTGTTATATAAATTGTATGATACAGTCTTTGTAATATACATTTATCTGTTACAAAATCCTATATACATATCAAACAATATTTTAGTGCACTTTTATAACATGTGCATTAAGATAACTGTGATATATATTACAAATATAATATATGCATCGATATATATCAATTATTTTAATATGCATGTTATAAAGGTGAATCTAAAGTAAATCTAGGAGCACCTGAGTGTCTCAGTTGGTTAAGCATCCGCCTTCATCTCAGGTGATGACCTCACAGTCCGTGGGTTTGAGCCCCAGGTCCAGCTGTGTGCTGACAGCTCAGAGCCTGGAGGCTGCTTCAGATTCTGTATCTCCATCTCTCTCTTCCCCTCCCCCACTCACTCTGTCTGTCTGTCTCTCTCACTCTCTCTCAAAAATAAAGAAACGTAAAAGAATAAAGTGAGTCTAAAATATATTTTTGTTATGGGGCACCTGGCTGGCTTAGTCTCTTGAGCATTTGACTCTTGGTTTAGGCTCAGATCACGATCTCGTGTTTTGTAATTTCAAGCCCCTCTTGGGACACAGAGCACAGAGCCTGCTTGGGATTCTCTCTCTGTCCCTCTCTGTCTCTATTCCTTCCTTACTGGTTCTCTCTCTCTCAAAATAAATTTAAAAAACCTAAAAAAAATTTAATAAAAATATTTTTGTTACATATACAGACTAACAGAGTATAACTGCTGTATGTGAAGATCTATAGAGACACATGTTTGTATACTCATACACAAACACACTGCACCTAATGTATACTGCTCTGTCATTCCTCTATCTTATAAAGCAGTATATGTAAGGTGCACTTTTATACCATCACATAGATGAAAATAATTGTGAATCATGCTGAGTTTCTATAAGCTTAAGATACCCTTTTAGACACCTGATTTCTGCAAATTCTTTTTTCCTACCACTGCTGAGGAAGTGAGTTTCTAGAACGACTTTGACATCTAACATTTGAACCTATCTCCAGTGGCGATCCAAAATAGCGTGGCTGATCTTCATTAAAAACAGCAATTTTGAGGGGTGCCTGGGTGGCTTAGTCGGTTGAGCGTCCGACTTTCGCTTAGGTCATGAACTCGCGGTTTGTGGGTTCCAGCCCCGCGTCGGGCTCTGTGCTGACTGCCAGCTCGGAGCCTGGAGCCCGTTTCAGTCTGTGACTCCCTCTCTCTCTGACCCTCCCCTGCTCACGCTGTCTCTCTCTCTCTCTCCTAGAAATAAATAAAAATATTAAAAAAAAAAACAGCAATTTTGATTCTCCTATTCAACACATCGCTTGTTCCTTTGAAGAACCAAATCAGAGATGTTTTAAACAAATACTGCTTGTTGAGGAACAGAGAATCAAAATTGATTGGTATGCAATTATGCATTGGAGAATAAAACATTTTGGTAGATTTGCAGAGGACAGAATTTTTTTGAAAAGCCTTTGCTGTATTTTTTAAAAAACCATGAGCCTATCACTGATACAAAATTTATAAAATTTGATACTTTCTGGTAGATAATCTCCTGCTGTATATTTTATTGAACACACAGAAGACCAGGGAGGGAAGCTTTTTATATTTATCTAGCAGTTGCTGCTGAAAGTATTTCCTTTGCTTTGTGCTTGAGAGGATAGAGGTTTAATATATAGAGAAGAGGCCACGTAATTTAGGGTCAGACAGGTCTCGTATTCAATTGTCTTCCTGACTTGTGGGCCGTGTAATCTTAGGCAATTTATGGGACCTTGGCCATAGTCTTTTTGTGTATAGAAAACAGTCAGTAATGCCTACTTCAATGGTTACTGTATAAATTAAGGAGATTCCTGTAAATTTTTATATATAGTATTTTATGTATATTAATCATAGATATGTGTGTGTTCATATTTATGTGGTTTATCATAAATATATAAACAATATGTACCACACAAGTTAGGTATTGTCTTTTACAGCTTTATTTTAGAGAGACAGGGTGCAAGTGAGGGGAGAGAGAGAGAGAGAGAGAGAGAGAATCTTAACAGGCTCCACACTCCACGTTCAGCGCGGACCCCAACACGGGGCTCCATCCCATGACACTGGGATCATGACTTATGCCAAAATCGAGAGTCACACGCTCAACTGACTGAGCCACCCAGGCACCCCAGGTGTTTTGTGTCTATGAGTTTTTTGACATAAGGTAAGTTTTGTCTCTCAGTGTAGTTTAGGACTTGTGAAGGCACCTGCTGTCAGGGGCCGGTGAGTAGAGAACCTGTGTTGTGGGCCCATCACTGCCATGGAGAAAGAGCAAGGGCTGTTTTCATGGTGGCCTCAGCCCCCTGACTGCAAGGAGGGCCGTGCAGAAATGCAGGGTCTATACTGCCCATTTTCCGCTGTATTCTAAAATAGTCAAAAGCCGTAGAACTGTTCTGCAAAGAATCCACCTTTTCAGAGGCTAGGAAGCGATTCCCTCCAAGACAGGCACTGAGGAGATTAATAGGAACAAGAGCACTCCTTTGAACCAGCGCAGTACATGCCACCCACTTCTGACTTCGTCTCCACACACCGTGTAGAGGAGTGCGCCTCAAAGTGTGGAACCCAGAAGAGAACTCGTTAGAAATGCAATTCTCAGGTCGCGCCTGCATCCCCCAGAATGGGAAGCCGGAGAGGGGTGGCCAGCATCTGTGTGTTAACAGACTCTGGGCGTGGGCCTGCAAAACTAAGCCCAGAGTGCCAGATGTGCCCCGCATCTGCCTTTTTATACCCGCCAGAGCGCTCTTTACATGGTTAAATGGCAGCAAACAAAGACACGAAACTGGAGAACCAGATTTGCCACAAACACCTGGGAGCTGTGTGAGATTCCGTGTCCATGAATATGGTTGTATCAGGACATAGCTGTACCCCTTTGGGTCACATTCGCTGTGGCTGCTTTCACGTGAGAACAGCACGGTTCAGCAGTGATGAGGAGGCTGTGTGAACCCTGAGATCGGAAATGTTCACCAACTGGCTCTTGACAGAAAAGCTTCGTGGGCCCAGCACGGTTGCATGTTCAAGTTTGAGAGCGCAGGCTTCTGATTCCAGACTTACATCGAGAAGAAGAAGGCGAGAGGCACATGGAGAAGTTATTCTGCGTGCTCACTGAGCACCTCTTTCTGAAGCCATTTCAGCCAGGTAAGTAGAAAGAGCTTCGGGTTTTCAATAACGTAGACGGAGTTGAGATTCTCAATCCCTTTCCTGGAAGTTTAGAAGCTTGACATCATTTGGATTCGTCTCCTGGAAACACAACAAAGAATCCACACCAGACAGGATCATTCTGAAGGTTACAGAAATGCATGAGATTATATATAACATGCATATAACAAACTTTGGGGCACAGAGCAGGTATCTCAGAAACAGAATTATCATTTGAGTTTTAAGAAGACTCTGCACTAGGAAGACGTCCCAGGAGAGAGAAAGTGAGATACGAGGAACCGATCCATCAAAACTGTGTCTAGGCCTGAAAACAAATATCCCCGCAGTGATATGTGTAGAGAAAAGGACCAAGTCACGTGTGCATTCCCTTTTCAGCCGCCAACATTACTTTCCCTCAAAACCCCTCTGCAGGACTGGAGGAAAATGAAGTTTGAGACACCTGGGTTGTGACTGCCCGTATGAAAGCCTCATCAGGATTTCCGTCAAACGAGGCACATGTTTCCCCTAAGTTTTCGATCACCATCTATTGAATGAACTGTGTGCCTCTCATTATCCATTGCAAGAGCCATCGTTTTCTTAATCCAGCCTTCCATCTTCTTGTTCAGTCTTTTTTTTAATTTAGTTTTTTTATTTTTTGATGTCTTATTTTATAATTAGGAATTATTGTCCCTCATCTCCCAGGACTAATCATGCCCCCCACCCCCAAAGACACAATTTGCTTTAGCTTTTCTTTACTGAATCTACTCAATGCATTAAAAAAGGGCCCTATTATCGGCCACCCCTCAGTGATAGCCAGACCACGTTGCACCTTCCTCAGTACAGCACAGCAGAGAGCCCTACACGGAATGGCCCGTGGGTGCCCATAGGCACCTGAGCTCAGGTCCACCTTCTGTCCACACGTGGCTGCAAGTTCCCTCCGGAGAACTGGGCTTCGCCGCATCCCGTTCCCCTGCTCGGAGGCGAAACCCAAAGATTCTCACTCACATCCTGCCTCATTCCCGATTCCTTCCCCAAACGTGCATGCTTCTTAATCTATTTATTTCCAATAATGTGCCTTAATATATCCACTGGGCTTGAAATTCCCAAAGCAAGAAGAAATGAACGAGATGAACTAGAATTTCCAGGGAGAGGTCTTTGATCACCCTCTTGAGCATGACATAATGGATTCCGAGTATTTTCATTCTCTCCTTCGGATGAAAGTGGGAAATTCCAACTGATTGCCTGGAAAATTGCCTCTGTCTGCCGGCTCCCTTGAAAGAGATTTCACATTGGTGGTTGCACAAAAACGCTTTGAAATTTAAGTCTGTAAGATTCTTTTGAAGCGAAACATGTTGATAGCAAAGGAATTTCTCCAGAGTAGGGTGCAGTGGGTAATATATGTACCTATATTTCTCTCACGTTACTATTTTCTATTTGTTTATGTATGTCACTCCCCCACTGGAATTCCTCGCTATTCTGCTAAAATCCCCCTTTCCTCTCCCCGTCCCTCCACCACCTCCTTCTTCTTCTTCTTCTTCTTATAACATTCACTGGTGAGGTCCACTTTAGTAAAGTCCATTTTGGGCACAAAGAATGAAGTCTGCAAGCACAAATGCAAGCCTGAATTGGGAAGTTCTTGTCAGGCATGTATAATTCATACATGGCCTGCCATCTATAAACATAATACTATTGGACCTTATTAAACTTTCTCTTAAAGGGTAGTTTGAATAGGGATGAAGGAAGAAAAATCTCTTCCCCCAGCCCTCTGTTTGTTTTGTCTAATAATCACTACAAATCAAATTTTTTAGCCTTTCAGATTTCATTATTTGCCAGAACAAATATTGATCGGCTTTTACCTGACCTAAAAATTATTTCGCAAATCCAAGTTTTGTTTTCTGTTGTTTTTTGCAGCACCATAAAAAAACTAAAAACATTTTGAAAGACTTCATGCTTTCATGAATGGAGACCAGAACTGGTATTGAAAAGAACTGGTAAATTTTGCTTTATTCATTTTGGTTAAATGAAGACGATAATATGCCGCCTCCTATTTTCCTTCATTAAAGAATCATGTTTTATTTGGATATACGTCTGTGAAAATATTGGTGCCAAGGAAAAAAGTGATAATAGTCAGAATAGAGGCTCAAACTCAGTACAACCAGTAGACTTGTGTGGAATCATGATTCCTTTTCTGTAAGGGTGGTGTAAAGCAGTGAGGATATTTTTACGGTTAAAAATAAATCCAACCAATTAACCTTTATACACATCACTTTAGAACGCCACTCTGATTTTATATAAAAACCATGTGGGTTACTGTCAAACTCTTTAGAAGGGTTTATTTGTCTGTGGAAACAAAGTTACTAAGCCATAGGGAGGTGGGCTCTGAAGGCCAAGAGTAAACTCACCTGCCAGTATTTAACAATGAATAGTATCTATTGAGTCCTCGCTACATTATAATTCTCGCTCATGTCCCTCGCCAGGGCTGTAGGATGAATGAATCCATCCTTTCCACCTGCGAGTCCTTTGCAAGACTTGGCCATTTGCCCATTATTTAAATAGGCTCAAATTATCTTTCATTTTCCCAAATTTCTCCTTTTGTTTCTCTGTTCGTATCTTAGAGCTACATAGCAAGGTTTTTATTGCATCGCATTTGTGTTCCTCATACACTGAAAATTGAGATGAATTTCTTATTTCAGTTGTACCGAATTGTCAGTGACTGATACTGCTTCCTCCTGGTGCATTTGAGGGTGAAGGCTTAAGAGAAAGGAATTAAGTTTAGCTGGCTTACCTAAATACAAAAGGAAAACAAGATTCATTTAATAATAATAATAATAATAATAAAAGGAACCACTACAGTATAATCAAAATACTATTTGACTAAACTTCCGTCTCCAACATTGGCCTAATTGTTTCAGACAATCCATCCTACCGACAACAGAGAGAAATAAACAGAAAGATTGAAGACATCAGAGAGCCATCAGGAAAGTCAGAATTTTCAAGATATGTTTGACTGGACACACATACACAAAAACATGAATTGTAGAAGAAAATATTGATAAATTAATAAGGTGTTATGATCGCAAAGACACTAATAACAGTAAAAAAAAAAAGGAAGGCACAAATTAGGAGCTTTGACAGCATTTTAAACTAGCAAAGGCTTCATATCCTGAATACAGAAAATATCCTTACAAATCAATAAGTAAAAGATGAACAACGCAGTTGAAAAACGGGCAAATGGTCTGAACCAGCACTTCAGACTTTGGACATCCAAATGCCCGGCGCACACATGGAAGTGATACTCTGCCTCATTTGGTGCGAGGAAAATTCACATCGGAACCCCCATGGGAGCCCTCCACCCACCCAGCAGAATGGCTCCCGGGCCAGACTGACATGACTAAGGGAGAGCAAAGGTACAGACCAAACAATTGTAACTCCTCGCACTGCTAGTGGGGGTAAATATGGGAGCAACCGTTTGGAAAATCATTTGGTGACATCCTATTCCGTTTCTATCCATGAAAGCTGTGCATAGGTGCGTGTGTTTCCATTCCTAACAGCAGTGGGTGCAGAGAAGCATTTGCTCCAGAATGTTCATGGCACCGCTATTCATCCAAGCTAACAACAGCAAAGAACTCAAATGTTTGTCAGCAATAGAATGAATACACCGAGGTCTATTTCCACAATAGCATATTCAATAGAAATGAATAAAACACTACNCAGAATAATAAATACTTAATAAATAAATAATAATAAATAATAATAAATAATAAACTCATAGAGAGTTTAAAAACAGGCAAGTCTAATCTATGGTGTTAGAATTTAGGAGAGTAGTTATTTTGGGTATTGGGAATGGTAAGTTTCAGGAGGTCTGGAAGAGTCTCCGTAGATGCAGGTAATGGGTGATTTTTTTTTTTTTAGCCTGGATGCTGATTACATATATTCCCTTTATGGCCATTCATTTTACTGTAGGAGTGACCCACGCACCTTTCTTTCAGTATGACATACATGCGTAACATATGTTAACTTTTTAACATTTCTCAAACCACACGCACACGGAAATTTTTAGTAGAGTTCTGTTAACTTCCAATTTCACCATCTCTTCCGTCCTTGTCAAACTGGGGTTTCCTCTTCCCCATTTAGCTTTTTGGCTAAAGTTACACAAATATAGACTGTGTCCAAGACTGTTTTTTTACACACGGCCTGATTTTCAACTCAGTCCAATCCCCATCAAGATTTGTGAAACTTGGGAGCTCCTGGGTGGCTCAGTCTCTTAAGCAGTTAACTCGGTTAAGCTGTTGATTTCAGTTCAGCTCATGATCTCATGGTTCATGAGTTCAACCCTCACATCAGGCTCTGTGCTGACAGGGCAGAGCCTGTTTGGAGTTGTCTCTGTCTCTCCCTCTCTCTTTCCTTTTCTGTCTCTCTCTCTGTCAAAAGTAAACATAAAAAAAAGATATGTGAAACTTGGCATGCCAAGTGATTTCTGACTCGCGGGGGGGGGGAGAGTGTGAAGAAGAACACGTAATTCACCTGTTTTTCCCAGGCAGGTTGCAGTAATGGAGACGTTCATTTATAATTTGATATATTTTTTACTCTTAATTGAATGGAATCGCTGAAACTCACCAACCTTGTCTGAGTATGAACACTACAGGAAAAAAAAATCCAAGATAGGCTAGTATTTAATGTCCATTCACATGACTCATTCAGTAACTTCCCTCTGCAGGGTCCGTATAAGAGCTGATGTTGACGTTTATCACCAAATGGGCTGATTTTGGGACTCTGTAAGGCCACCTTTCAAAAGTTCTCTCTCCCATCTCACTAGATTATTTGTTATTGAAGTGGTTGTTCATGCAAAAGCCCATTGTTTTCTTATCTACTTTTTCCCAGATAGAGCTTGGAATTAGCCTGTATTTTCACAATGCATTAGAACCCACATACAATGAAAGACTTTGAAAAACTGTCAGTATGAATATTAAAAAAAACAACAACTAAAAACAGATCAATCAGCTGTCTTCAGTTTTCTATCATTTGAATACTGCCCCCAATTTTCTCTTGATTTATTCAAGCCTCTAAAGTGACATGTGTAATGCCATTTTTCAATAAGAAGATCAATAATGAGCATTTATAGTTTCCACCATCATGGAGGAAATTATGAGAAACAGTTTTGTAAGAGACAATAAGAGACTATCTCTGAAAGACCGAACTGATTAGAAATTGCCATTGAGGATTTAGGAGATGTGGAGTATTTTCTTCAACTCCCTTAATCTACCATGTTGAGGGAGGTTAGAGATGTTTCTACTATAAGAGACAGTCCAGTGACTGCTAAATAATTAGATTAAATTTTTTTTAAGTTTGTTTATTTTGGGAGAGACAGTGACACATGAGCAGGGGAGGGGCAGAAATGGGGAGAGAGAGAATCCCAAGCAGGGTCCACACGGTCAACACAGAGCCTGATGCAGGGCTCAAACACACGATACTCCAAGATCGTGATCTGACCCAAAACCGAGAGTCAGATGCTTAACCCACTGAGCCACCCAGGTGCCTCTAAATAATTAGATTAAAAAAAATTTTTTAATGTTTATTTCTTTTTGAGAAAGAGGCAGAGCATGAGCAGAGGAGGAGCAGAGAGAAAGAGGGAGACACAGAATCCGAAGCAGCTCCAGGCTCTGAACTGTCAGCACGGAGTCAGTGCGGGGCTCGAACCCACAAACTGTGAGATCATGACATGAGCTGAAGTCGGAGCCGCCCAGGCGCCCTAAGTAATTAGATTTTTCCAAAAGCTTTGGGCGGTGTCTCACTGGTTAAGGTACTGTTAAATCCACGTGCTAAGAATCATTTGATAAGGGAAGAAAATGGGTCAACATTTTTAGCCAGCAAAACTCAATGGTCTGTAGGAAAGAGCATCTGTCTTCTGAATTAAGTTACAGGTAAAAGCATCAGCACCTGTTCATCGTGGAGAGTCACATATCCTGTGAAGCAGAATGGGCTTCTCTGCAGAATAGAGGCGCCACACTCACAGGCATGGACTGCAATGGGAATTCATTGAAATGAAAGATCCTGTACACTTCAGTGGCTTATCTTTCTGCAATTGCTAGGGAAAGACAGGGTTTCTCTTGCTCGTACTGTCGGCTTGGGCACCCTACATTGCCCCTAAATACGGACCTTTTCCTGCTGCTGCTGTGGTTGTTTTCCTTGTTGGGAACTTTTACCAGAAGCTCCTTGTCCCTAGGACCCCCAGAGGCATGTTCTCCTTGCACATGATCAACAGAGATGAGTGGGCTTTGAAAGGTCACTGTCGACCCTGCATGCCAACATTTCTCTGCTCCAAAGGCTGAACCTATGCATGCAAAGAATTATAACTATGTAGCCCAGCTGAGCTGTGTAAGCAATTTACTGACCCGTCACTATTTAACACTATTTAACAATTCACAGTGTGCGTTAAATCGCTGCTCTATGTATTTTCGCATTGATTCTTGTCAGTAATTTGTAGACTGATACATGCATTGGGATTATGTCCCTACACAGAAACACCACAAGGAAATATTTTAAAACCATAGCTTCCTACTATTGCCCTTAAATTCCAAGGGAAACGCCAGTCTTTACTGTTTGTCCAGTCTCTAGATGTTGGTCTCTTGGAAGAGCATTTCCTCTTCTAACTTTCTTTTAATTTTTTAAAATTTTTATTTAAAAATTTTTTAAATGTTTTTAATTTCTGAGAGAGAGAGAAAGAGACAGTGTGAGCAGGGGAGGGAGATACAGAATCTAAAGCACGCTCCAGGCTCTGAGCTGGCTGTCAGCACAGAGCTCGACGCAGGGCTCGAACCCATGAACCGTGAGATCATGACCTGAGCTGAAGTGGGATGCTTAACCGACTGAGCCACCCAGGTGCCCCTATCTTTTTTTTTATTTTAATGTTCATTTACTTTTGAGAGAAAGACAGAAGCATGAGCATGGGAGAGGCAGAGAGAGAGGGAGACACAGAACTGTAAACAGGCTCCAGGCTGTGTCAGCACAGAGCCTGATGCGGGTCTTGAACTCATAGACCATAAGATCATGGACCTGAGCTGAAGTCGGTCACTTAACCAACTGAGCCACCCAAGCGCCCCTCCTCTTTCTATCGTTTACATGAAAGATAGAAAGAAATGGAAATTTCCACCTCTTTTTAGGGGGAAAAAACCTTCCAAATGGTGGGTCTGGTCTAGGGTCATCCCTCTGTCTTCGACTCTTCCCTCACCCAGTGTCCAGAGACCACAGAGGAAGAAGGGATTTGGTGAGAGGGTCTGACCTGGCTTTCCTTACCCTCAGTGACAATGTGCTGAGAGTCTCTCTAGTTATGCACCATTGTGAGGCACAGCCTTGCTTTCTCACCTTTCTGGACCATTCTCTGGGTGGCTGGGGAATCTCAGAAATGGTTTATTCTAAATTCATAGAGAGAGAGAAAGAGAGAGAGAGAGAGAAGAATTTTCTTACCACTCACTTGTAGCCAGTAGCTTGGAGATGATGTGTCTTTGCCACCTGTAAGTTTGGTTTTACCTCGAGAGCAAACACACCTTTCCCATGCTCTCTGAGCAGGTGGGCTCTCAAGAATGATCGCTGTGACAAAAATAAACTCAAAATGGATAAAGGACCTGAACGTGAGACAGGAAACTATCAACACCCTAGAGGAGAAAGCAGGAAACAGCCTCCTTGACCTCCACCACAGCAACTTCTTACTTGACACATCCCCAAAAGCAAGGGAATCAAGAGCAAAAATAAACGATTGGGACCTCATCAAGATTAAAAGCTTCTGCACAGCAAAGGAAACNTTGAATGCTGACAAAAACTGAGGACTGATGGATGTGGGGGGAGGGGGGATGGGCATGGAGGAGGACACTTGTGGGGATGAGCACTGAGTGTTATGTGGAAACTAATTTGACAATAAACTATTAAAAAAAAAAAAGAATGATCGCTGTGATCACCTCGTGTAGCTGCGTGAGTCCTTTACCTGACCGATGTAAGAAGGCAGCATCCTCACTGCCAGCAGCAAACACTTTTCCTACACTGCATGACAGTCGGGGGAAATGCTGCAGGGAGTAGATATGAGCAGTGCTAACAGTGCTGCCAGCTCAGTGTAATATGCATATATCCCTTATCAAGGGATTTGTAAGAGGCGTAGGTGGCTGTTGCTCACATTGGCATCACAGGGGTAAAGCAAGGAAGTTAAGTGCCAGAAGAGAGCATTTCAGAAGTAAAATAAAGGAGGTGTGGCACTTACGGCATTGAAGCCAAGGAGAGGAATCTTGCTCCAGAAAACAAGGCTCCCTGACCACAAAAATGGCAAGTGCGAAGATGAAAACGTGTGTGGTGCCACAGCTCACGATCGGCCAGAGGGCTACGTCCATCACTAACAGCTCTTTATTTTCTCCTGTTAATAAATGCATATGTGCGTTGACAGACTACAACCCCTTTATCAGGTTCAGATCCTCATGTAAATATTACTGGTCTAGCTCAAAAATCACTTTCAATCCCTTCACGTTGTTGTCTGTGACCTACTTCTTTCTTTTAATTTTATTTCATTTCTTTTTGCGAGGCTGTCTGCCTGCTCTCCGTAGGCATTCGTTTTGTTGGTCAATGGATTTGCGGTTGCGTTTCTGTGCGGCTGAACTGTTGACATTGGACAGATGTCTTCATAAGGTTCTGTTGACTCTGTTAGAAAGTAGAAGCTGTGCTTCAACGGAGAGAGTAGAGGGTGCAGTGGTTTGTTCAACACTCCACTGGGCATGTGTCCAGAAGGCGTGTGTGCAGTAATGCAGAAGCCATGCCCCAGTCACAGATAGGACATTGGGGCACGACCTGTTGTACTGTGTTGCCTCTCAGCCTCCTTCCTTGGGCCACCCCCGCCCCATTTGCGTTTCTGTTCCCCGATGGCAAGGATGATATTTGTCCTGCTGGCTCTGATTTCTTTAGTATCTAATACATATGTTAGATACTATATAGGTATTTTCTGTTTCAAAGGAGACATCAAAGCTGAGAGAAGTACGGTGTTTTATTTACATCAATGGCTCATTTCGGGGCCACGCTGTCGAATTGTGAGGAGGCAAGAAGCAAGATGGACTGCTAATGCAAAAGAGACAATTTCGTTGCTCTCTGTGGGAGGGCATCCTGGGCCGTGTGGGGTGTGCAGATGGCTTTCGTGCGTACTGACACCTTCTCTCCCAACGCCACCTCACCTGGTGGGCTCATAACCCCTACAGACACGTGACAAGCTTGGAAGACCCCTGTCCTCCCCATGCTTTATGAGTGACCCCCGGGAGGCATAAGCTCCTAGCGGGTTTGGGGTGAAGAAAGTTAACACAAGTGCTGTTACAGCTCGGTAATAGAGAGCTGGAGGGGCCCTCATCGCCAGTAGGAAATGGCATGCTCATTCATCACTCCCTATTTTGAGAGAAAAGAGGCAAGAAGCCAGTTTGGGTCCAGATGTTTTACTTGCCAATTTGAGGCACTGTCCCCTTCTCGCCAAAGCCCACCCAGACTCACCATTCTGCCTGAAGATCAGTGACTCTGGTTTACACCTGGGTCCTCGTAGAACATATGGTTGATCTTTCAGAGCCAAAGGCAAGACAGGAAGTTGTTGGTGCATTTTATAGATTAAAAGAGAAAGCATTCTCTGCAGTCTGAGTCAAGTCCCTTAATTAAGTATCTTTCCTTCCTCTTTCTGATGCAAACAGATCATCAGAGACAAAGGTCTTGATAATACGCTGCACATCCTCCTACGAGGTGCCAGGGAGGAAAGGATGTGTGTGTGTGGCTTTCCACTACATATCTGTTCTCTGGAAATTTAAAGATGAGCAAGAGAAGAATTTGTGAAAGTTTTGCTTGAGGGCTCAGTCCTCAAACATATGTCACCACAAATGGTCCATATGTTATGGTCTTTACACAGGCAGAATTCCCAGGGAATCATGGGGTTTCCCTAAGTAAAGATTAAAGTTCAGCAAATGCTTCCAAAAGTGCTCCACAGACTTTTGCAGCTGGCCAGCCCTCCAGTAAATCATGCAATTAGCTTCAAATAAACGTATTAAGCTCTCTTTCCCTTTTCTGTTGCCTACGGGAGCTTCCTGGGAGTTTGTGTTTGTGGGACAACAGTTACTATATATGGTGCGAGCAGTTATTTATACACACTCCATGTCCAAGAGATCAGGATGAATGAGGTCATGGTTATCCGACTCAAGAATACTCGGAGCACCTCTGAGTACTTTAATGCTGCCAGAAATCAGTTCCCCTTTCCCTATCTCTGTACTCAAAGGACTCTTCAGGATCCTGAACATCACAATGACAACAGTACATTAAAATATATGAAGAAAGACTATTTGGCTGGCAAAATCTTAGGTGACTTTGTTCAACACACGGCGTCCAGTCTGCCATGGAAATGGGCACTGTCCATTCTGAGGTGCAGCAAGAGAGGGAATATTTGGATATTTGGGTATCTTACCTAGACCAAAGTATGCAGAAATAGCACACATAACACCTCCAGTGTTTGCTTTTACCTCCCTCCACAGTATCCTTCCCGTGCAAAGCCATATAACTGGTACAAGAGAAATGTCTGATCTTCTAGTCAGGCACTGTCTTTTTGAAGAGTGCAATGGCTTCAGCATTTCTAAAAGTTGATCACTGAGATTTGGAAAGCAAGGTCAAAGCACACTATGCCTGTGATCAGAGCTTGCCACCCTCATGGACATTGGGGAAATAATAATGACTTTCAAGAGCAATTGTTTGCGGACATTGAGGATAGCCAAAGTAAGGGCATTCACTCTTCCTTGAGAATCTATGTAATGGAAGAGGGAAGTCACATTTGCAAATGGTCTGTGTTCTCAGAGCTTCGTATAACAAAGTTATAAGTGATTAACACAATTTTTCAACAAAAGTTGGCACTGGTAGCCTGCATCCAGGGTGAAGTATCCATCTTTCTTCTGCACAGATACATCAGACTCTTCTGATAGAAGCGTAAGCATATCTGAGAATGGAGAGCCCGCTCAATAAGAATCCCAACCACCAACTCTCATTCAAGCGTGGTGAATTGCATGGCCTGCTATTCTGTACCTCAATGGCCTTGCGTCTCACTTAGGTATAATAATACCTGCTCTACCTCACAGACCATGCTTTTTTTTCCCTGCATGAACGGAGACAAGTAGATAAATGGGCTTTATGAACCACAGAGCACTGTACAACCATAAACCCTTATTGTTTGAAGACCCTGAGATCTTTGTGGCCAAGTGAATTTTCATGGATGAAACAGCTTTTCAGGCTTTGCATTAAACCATCCTCTGATATTAATTACAATGCACGCCGGGCTGCTTTGCTGGAGATGCTAAGGAGAAACCCGTTGCTTCCAAATATTTACAAGTGCAGTGTTTTTTACGAGGTTTCTGTGGAGGGGGCATGAGGGGTTGAGAAGGCAAACAATCTGTCCACCAAACAGAGACACTTTGGAGAGCAAAAGGAAGCCCTGTCAATAACCCTGTCGGGAAAACAGGTGTGAATCAAGACTTTCCTAGACTCGGCAGGGCATGTGGCCACCTTCTCTGTAAGGACAGGACATGGACACGCATCATATGACAGTTATATCTGGACTGGAGGATTTGACACCCTCACTCTCACGTTATTCGACATCCTCACTCTCACGTAGCCTGTGCTTCTCATCTCACCAGGGACCCCGTGAGTGCTGGTGTGTGGGGTGAAGCCCTCCTTCTTCTGTCGAGCCTACATCAACAGGTCATCACCTCACTCCTTCCTCATCCATCATATCATGTGTAATCTGTTTCTCACACACCCTTTGAACATATCCTGTCGCTAGGGGACCACTGTAATCAGCCGTCTGAATCTCTTAATTTTTTTTTAATGTTGATTTATTTTTGAAGGTGGGGGGAGGGGCAGAGAGAAAGGGAGACAGAGGATCCCAAGTGGGCTCTGTGCTGACGGCAACGAGCCCGACACGGAACTTGAACCCAGAAACCATGAGATCATGACCTAAGCTAAAGTCAGACACTTAACCTACTGAGCCACCCAGGTGCCCCGTGGGTCTGAATCTTTTTTTTTAATTATTTTTTTTTTTAATTTTTAGAGATAGAGACAGACCAGACCACACAGCAGGGGAGAGGGATATGGGGAGAGAGAGAGAGAGAGAGAGAGAGAGAAAGGATCTTAAGCAAGTTCCATACTCAACATGGAACTCCACACAGGGCTGAACCAAAATCAAGAGTCTGATGCTCAACCAACCAAGCCACCCAAGCACCCCAAATCTTTTTCATTTTTAAAAATACAACAATGTTAAGTCCTTTTATTAAGACCACAGGTGTGGAAGGGGAGAGAATGACCCCTGTGAATTCACTTTCCACCTGGGTGCATCAGAGAAGGGACATTTGAAGTGGGTTTTCAAGTAAGAGTTTTCTAGGATAAGATATCCGACCCCATTAAATATTTTGTTTTAATTTGAGTATAGTGACACAGAATGTTACACTAGTTTCAGGTGTGCAGTGTGGCGATTTCACTTGTCTATACATTATGCTTTGCTCACCCTATGTGTGGTTACGATTGGTCACCATCCATCACTGTTATAACTCCGTGGACTATACTTACTATGCTGTGACTTTCATCACTGCCCTTATTCATTCCATAACTGGAAACCTGTATCTCCCTCCCCCCTTCACCCATTTTGCCCAGCACCTCGCCTCCATCCCCTCTGGCAACCGTCAGTTTGTTCTCTGTGTTTATGGGTCTGCATCTGCTTTTGATTTGTTTATTCAGTTTTTACATTCCACATATGAGTGAAATCGTATGGCCTTTATCTTTCTCAGTGTGACTTAGTTCTTTTAGCATAATACCCTCTAGATCCATCCATGTTGTCACAGATGGCAAGAACTCATCCTTTTTTATAACTGCATAATATTCCAATATATTATATATATTATATGATATATATCAGAATATATTTATCATATATAAGAATATATATCATATAATAGATATAATTATATTCTTAATCAATAGAGCACACAACTCCTAATTTCTGGGTTATAAGTTCGAGCTCCACATTGGGTATTCAGATTACTTAAAAATAAGCTCTTAAAAAAAGGCTGAGTTGTAAATAATGCTGCAATAAGTATAAAGGTGCCTATGTCTTTTCAAATTAATGTTTTTGTTTTCTCTTGGTAAATAACCAGTGGTGAAATTACTGAATCATATGGTATTTCTATTTTTAACTCTTCGAGGAACCCTCTGTACTGTTTTCCAGAGTGGCTGCACCAGTTTGCGTTCCCACCAACGGTACACCATAGCTCCGTTTTCTCCACATCTTCACCTATACTTGTTACTTCTCTTTGTTCCCGTTTTTTTTTTTTTTTTTTTTTTTTTTTTTTTTTAAATAGTAGCCATTCTGACAGCTTTAAGATGATCTATCTCCTTGGGGTTCTCATTTGCCTTTCCCTGATGGTGAGAGATATTGATCATCTTTTCATGTGTCTGTTGGCCAGCTGGATGTCATCTTTGGAAAAAATGTCTTTTCGGGTCCTCTGCCCATTTTTCAATGGAATTGTTTGTTTTTCTGGTGTTGACTTGTATAAGTTCTTTATATAATTTGGATATTAACCCCTTATTGGATATGTCATTTTAAATATCTTCTCTCATTCAGTAGGTTGTCTTTTTGTTTTGTTGATGTTTTCCTTAACTGTGCACAACCTTTTTATTTTGATGTAGTCCAATAGTTTACTTTTCCCTTTGTTTCCTTTGCCTCAGAAGACATACCTAGAAAAATGTTGCTAGGGCTGATGTCAGAAAAGTCACTGCCTCCCTCCTACACTGTTGGTGNAAAAAAAAAATTTTTAAAAAAAAAAAAAAAAAAAAAAAAGATAAGTCACTGCCTGTGCTCTCTTGTAGGATTTTTATGGTTTCAGATCTTACATTTAGATCTTTAATCCAATCTGAGTTTATTTTTGTGTATGGTTTGAGACAGTGGTCCAATTTCATTCTTCTGCATGTAGTTGTCCACTTTTCCTAATGCCATGTGTTGAAGAGACTGTCTTTCCCCCATTGTGTATCCTTGCGTCCTTTGTCAAGGATGAATTGACTATATAATCGTGGGTTTACTTCTGGGCTCTCCCTTCTGTTCCATTGATCTTTGGTCTATTTTTGTGCCCATAACTACTGTTTTGATGACTGCGGCTTTGCAGTATATCTTGAAATCTGGGATTGTGATACCCACAGTTTTGTTCTTCTTTCTCAAACTGCTTTGGCCATTTAGGGTCTTTTGTGATTCCATACAGATGTTCTATATGGCAGCTTATTTCATCAAAAGCCAACAAGAGAGAGTCTTCTAGAAAGACAGAAGTCAGGGTCTGAGGTAACCTAACATAGATGTGACCTCCCATCATCTTTGCTGTATTTTGTTGAGTAGAACGAACTCACTAGGGCAGTCCAAACTCAAATGAAGGGATTAAATAGGAGCATAAAACAGGAGGTGAGGCTCCTTTGGGACCCCCTGAGTTTGCTCACCACACTCCTAAAGAGGAGGAACTAATACCTGATGTTGTTCTCCTCTGTGCATCCATTTACCCATTTCCTCATTCTCTAATAAGAGGTAAGGAGCTACAGCCATTGGAAGTAACTCAGTGTTTCTCAATTTTTTTTTTCATTATTGCTCACCAAGGAGGTTTTTCACACATTTTTTCTTAATCTATCCCCCTATGAAAGTTTAACAAATATACGGCTTATCTGCACTGTATTTCTGGACTCTATTCATAAAATGAGTATGATTTTTTTCATCTCCCAAGAACCAATTTTCACTCCCCTTGGGATGGTATTGACCCCAGGAAAACTCCATGCTGTAGAGTCAGACTGCCCAGGTTTCTATATCTATCCTACCATCTATCAGCTTCATGATCCTAGGCAAGTCGCCAAATCCCTCCCAACCTTAGCTTTCGTAACTGTAAAATGAGAACCACAATAAGACCTACAACTTATAAGTGCTATGGAGATTGAGCAACACAATACACATGAACTACATGTGATTTAGTAGACAGCAGGAACTCGGTAAAGGCTAAAATGCTATTCTTGCAATGTGCAGAACTCCATGTCTGGCACTGGAAGTGCCAAAATAAGACAAAATGAAGACCTCTGGAGACTGTGCTGTTTGTTAAAGGAAACCAATCACAAAGGGTATGGTATGCACTAGATAAGACACATGATGATTGAGGCATAGGAAAAAGGGGGGTGTCTAAGTTCTGGAAAGAGAGAGGAGGGCATGAGAAAAGAGAGGTTTTCAGAGAAAGGACAGTTGAAAGAATGAGAATTGATTTAAGAGCTGAGGAATAAAGAACCAAAGCAGTGTAGTGTTAATGGTAAGGGAGAGGAAGGAAAGGACTGGACAGAAGATTTTATGGCAGAACACAGCATTTAAGCAAAAGGTTTGCTGACATCTGTATTTTTTCAGTTTTTTTTCCTCTCATTCATTCATGCATTCATCCATGTGTTTATCCACCCACTTATTCATCCATTCATACATCGATCCATACATCCATCTATCTATTTCCTTACATACATCCATACATCCACACATCCATCCCATCCTTCTGTCCGTCCATCCATCCATCCATCATCCATCCATCCTTCTATCCATCTTTCCATCCATTTATCAGTCCATGTATTTGTCCATCCAGCCAATCAGCCAGCCAAAAATCTACCCCTTCTTCCACGCATCCATCCTTCTATTCATCCATCCATCCCCCCATCCATCCATTGCATCCATCCCAGCCAGGCACCCAGCCATCTTCTGTCTTTTTCCACAAAGTTTTTAAGATGGCTTAGAAAGACACATAAAATATAGAGAGACGATAAATCAATAAACCAGCAGAACAATGAACAAACCGAACACAGAAATTAAGTGAGCATATGAAGGAGAGAACTCCAGTAAGGACATAAATTAGAGCCAGGGATGGGACACTTGGGGGGCTCAGCTGGTTAAGCATCTGACTTGGTTTAAGACATGACCTCACAGTTCATGAGTTCGAGCCCTGCGTCAGGCTCTGTGCTGACAACACAGAGCCTGGATCCTGCTTTGGATTCTGTGTCTTCCTCTCTCTCTGTCCTTCCTCCACTCTCACTCTGTCTCTGTCTCTCAAAAATAAATAAACGTTAAAAACATTTTTTTAAAAAGAACCACGGATCTGATATATACAAGCATGCATTCCCTATGGGCCTATATACCAGCCATATGAGGGTCATCTATTTGGAATGTTAAGATGTTGGATTGCCTGTGAGTCTAACGTGGCCTCTATTTGTACAGAAATTTCTACTGCCCAAAGTCTAAGTAGGGGAATCCTCTAAGGTATTTACTGTACTCCATGTCAAATACTTGATGACATTTGAATAGATGTAACAAATACAGTCCATCTGTCAATTCATCCTTCATCAGCATCTAAAGTGAGTCAGGCAATGGAGATGAGATGAACCTGGTTAAAATCAAGTCAGGTTTCCAATATTTTCTCCAGAAAATCCATTGGACTCCTTTGCTGTTAGCAGCATTTACTCCGGGAAAATGTATACTTAACATTTAGCCAAAAATAAAAACCTCTGCAAAATACCTAAATATAGATTGCTTCATTACCTGCAAATCAGCCTGAAAAGAATGCAGAGGCTGGCACTCAGGAGGAATCAAGTGACTGTGTAACCGCAGTGCCATCTGCAATCAGAAGAAATTACAATTATGGCACTGAGCGCTAATCCTGGAAAATCAAAACACAGTTAGGCAGCCACTAAATCCCATTATAAAATATAATAATCATTATTAAGCCTTTTTTACCCAGAAAATGAAGAGTTGGAGACATTATGCCATCCCTTAACCGTTTTCCATAGCAGGGTCATTATTCTTTATGGCGCTACTAAATATACTCATCATTTTACGAATCCCAAGTTCACCTTCCAAATACATGATCTGGTCCTTCTGTGTAAAGTTAATCAAAGTTGTAAAAGTGCTTTATCCCATATCTTTATTTTCCCCCACGGGGATGGGGGGAGCGAAAACGTGATGCATTGGAGGAGAATCCCCAGAACTCAACAAAAAACCTTGGGATGTTATTGTCTCTCTCTTTGTTTGGAAAGGATCCACACTGAGATTAACCCTCTCCTGGAACATGGGTGTCTTATGTGCTTTCAGAGGAAAATCACACGCCTTTTTTTTTGGTCAGGAAGGTCCTTATTTCTATCCTGACTTCTGACAAGCTGTACTAACCTTTGAATCCCTAGTGAAAATTAAAACCAAACTGGGTAATACCTTCTATGAGCTCTTAAAATATCGTGAGACCATAATCAAAACTTCACAACACCGGACCCAAAGAGGTCTAGAATGGTGCCCATTTTCCTGAAATAATGACTTCTTCTAGTACATGCCAGAATCAGGCCACAGTGTTTCATTTTTGTTCTGTACGCACACAATACAGCACATTTATGGACACACAATGAATATTCATAAATCTTCATTGAAAGAATGAGTAAATCAATGAATCCGTACTTCCTGAATTCAGTACAAACCACTTCAGACAATGAAACCAAAATATCCATCATTCATCTCCCTCAGTTCAGAACCTCACATTCTCACATAAACACCAAGTTCTCAGAAAATGAATTATTTCTAGGTTGAACTATATCAAATTGCTATTTTTTAGGTCAGAAAATGGTTGACTATCAGCATCATGCTAATATATTTGGATTCTTCTGCTGATATTGGAGACTTTTTCCTTTTCTTTAGCGACATCAGGAAAAGTAGTTTAAGATGAGTCGGGGAGGTATAAATAGCATCTCACCCCGGGAAAATAGCTATGTGAACATCAGATGGAAAGCTAAAATATTCAGTTTGGGAATGTACTCTTTCAGTTAGAGGAAAACCTTTGGTCACTGGTAGATTCTTCCGTTAGCAAAATGAAGCATTTAGCCCAATAAAGTAATGGGTTTCATCTTCTGTTGACCTAGCCTGAAGAGCTAATGAGTGAATTAAGAATGAGTGTCAGGGGCCCCTGGGTGGATCAGTTGGTTGAGGGTCTAACATCAGCTCAGGTCATGACCTTGCAGTTCATGAGTTCGAGCCCTGCATCGGGCTCCCTGCTGTCAGCATGGAGCCTGCCTCAGATCTTCTGTTCCCCTCCCTCTGTGCCCTTCCACCACTCATGCTTTCTTTATTTAAAAAAAAGTGTCAAAGGATCTGAATAGACATTTTTCCCCCATTAGACATACAGATCCTGAGATGGGGAGAGAGATCCTGGATTATCTGGAAGGTGCTCATGTCCCTCCATGGATCCTTCTTCTTCTTCTTCTTCTTTTTCTTTTTTTTATTATTTTTATTTATTTCTAGGAGAGAGAGAGAGACAGCGTGAGCAGGGGAGGGTCAGAGAGAGAGGGAGACACAGACTCCGAAACAGGCTCCAGGCTCTGAGCTGGCAGTCAGCACAGAGCCCGACGCAGGGCTCGAACCCATGAACCGCGAGATCATGACCTAAGTGAAAGTTGGACGCTTAACCGACTAAGCCACCCAGGCGCCCCTCTCCATGGATCCTTTTAATAGACCAAGAGGCTCAGAGAAAGAGACATGACCGTGGTAATGTCAAGATGTCACACGGCTGGCTTTGAAGGGAGGAAGAATGAGCCAAAGAATGCAGAAAGCTTCTAGAAACTGGAAAAAAGCAAAGGAACAGATTCTACCCTACAGCCTCCAGCAGGAAACACACCCTAGTGAGACCCATTTCTGACCTCTGACTTCTAGAACCGTATAACAAGAAATGTGTGTTGTGTTAGGGGACTGAGTCTATGCCAATTCATTACAGGAGTATCAGGAAAGTAATGCAGAATCTTCTTCAGGGCTTCCATCACTAGGCACAGTCATCTTTGGGGAGGATGTTGGACATGGATAGATACCTAGAAGGGTGTCAACTCCCTAACTTATTAGTCAAAAACAACCCCGATAAATATGCATCTGTTTAATACCTTTTATCTGGGCATAAAGACTGAGATCATCTATTTTCTCCGTCTATCCCTCTAACTGACACACTTTTCTGTAGAGGATATGATCACTTCAGGTAGACACCTAGACCGCTTCCGGATGGCTCTCGTCCCGTGAGAGAAAACACAGGGCTCATTTCTGCAGCCAATACAACTCGGACACACGTAGACGTGGACAGAGAGGGTTACATGGGAATTGACAGGCCAGTAAGAATTTCGGAAAAGGAATGTGAAGTTTGAGCAACCAAAACAGCTCCTTGGACGTCGGACTTTCTATGCTAAACCCCAAAAGTCCTCGGCAAACCAAATGCTTCGGTCATCCTAATTCCAAATAAAGATACATGTGTCTGTGGAAGAGGGGGAAAAGATTGACCTTAACAACCCAAGTAAGGCAATTGAATAATTCATTTGGTCAACTGATTATGTTAAATATTTGTGATATTTTGTTTAGTCAGTAAACGTTATATTTACTCAAAGTAACTCGGGTAAAATGGTGATACAGACTACTCTCAAGCAATATGTAATCTATTGGAAATATATATATATACTATAATGTCTGTATCGAGAGAGAGAGCATGTATGATAAACCTCAAAAAACAGAATTGTGACGTGTTTTTTTTTTTTTAATGCAAGCTCGTTGGGTAACATTTTTATTTGTCTTGGATGCCTCAGTGGTCTCTTGTGACACAATGAGGGAACTGCTAAAATAGATCAAAAGAATGAAATTGAAACAGATGTGCTCCCATACTTAAATAGGACATTTTGCTCTGACAACTTATTGGGTTCATTCAGGGGGAAAAAAACCACAGCAGGACATCGGGAAATGGCAAAGTGCTACATTTTGCTGAACAGGGGGTGCAGTTTGTGTGGCTTTTAACTGGTAGGTGCAGTTTCTGGAGAGATAAAATTAGGTTACAAAAGAGCGTTCTCAATCTCTCTCTCTCTCTCTCTGTCACTCCTGTTATAATCTGTGAAGAGACAGGAAGTCTAAATGCCTGTGTTTTTTGGGTGGAGAGAGGTTGAGTAATAGCTGTCACACCACCTCATGCATTCCCTCATTCAGAGCCAGAGAGTGGCTTTCCCACAAGGGACACGCTATTCCTTCCTACAGGACCCTCATTTTAAAGATGGTGTGTCTTTGTGTGCCTTCTGACAGGCCTGCTGTGAATCCAAAGTCCTGAACTCTCACTGACCTAGTTAACTTGAGACTGGTCACCTGTTGCAGTTTTGCACGTAAATATATTTATCAGAGTCTACCATAAGTGCATAACATCTATTTTCATGTGTGATGATAGTGAGTTTGAGAGTAACCCAGAAAATGTCAATTATCGCTTCAACAGAGGACAGTTGGCCCGCCATCGCAGCGTGAGACTGCCAGTTACTCACCCCCCGACTTGCTAATTTCAATACCAAGGCCAACTGGAGATTTTAGGAGAGCTAATTAACCTCTGGGCAACTCCACTGGCCATTGAGGAAACGCTGCACAATTGGATTCTTCTCTAGACTGTGCTTCTCCACCTCACAAGGGCAGACACTGGCTAATGTCAGGAAAGACAGCCTTTGAGCCACACTGGGCAGGTGAGTGAAGAACACACGGCCAAACAGACACAGCTGTGGCTTTGCGGGACACAGAGCATCTGAACTCTCTGCTTTCCAGATCGCTGTACCTGTTCCTCACTCATGGTGGACTGTCTGTGAGCCAGTGCCTTTAACAGCATCGAAGAGAAATAGACAAAAATGAACCAATGTTCACCAGAAGCCAGTTTCTGAAACAAAACTTAACCTTTGGCACAGCGCTAGGGTGTGAAATAGGAAGACGCGGAAGCCAGGGGTCGCAGAAGTGGTATCCTGATTTGGCCTTTCCTAAACTCTGTGCAAAGAGCATGTTCTGCAGATCCAAGCTCCGTTTCCTCGTGGATACAAGGGAGGAAACGATGTCTGCATTACGGCTCTGGGAGAGATGGTGCGTGGTTACCAGCTAAGGCAGCCTGGAGAAGTTGTCTCCGTAGGTTGATGTTGGCAACGGGGATGCTGAAAAAGTCAGGCAGGGAGAACAGACAGCAGAAATCCCGTCCTGTGGCACCATTTTGTGTTTCAGCCCTGCAGCTCTCAACGTGTAGTCCAGGCCCACCTGCATCAGCATCTCCTGGGAGCCTCTTAGAAAGGCAACTCCTTAGCCCCAAGCTAGACCTCCTCAGTCAGGGACGGAGAGGATGAGGCAGGTGGGGTGGAGCAGATGCATTCAGCACCCAGTGTTTTAACAAGCCCTCCGGGGGATTGCCGTGCACATTCAGGTGAGATCACCATCACTGCACAAGGACGACTTTGGTGGTTAAAAAAAAAAACCCAAAAACAAGAAGATAGCAAAGCCCCAGTCTTGCAGACACTGGGGCTCTTGGCGAGGTTGCAAGAAAAGACTTGAGTGTGAGGAGTGGGACACGGCTTTGTCTGCGCACCTAGGCGAGACGCTGTGCAGCAGAATCAGGGATTGGGTGCACCCACACGGCAGAAGTCCTCTCACTGGCTTTGAAACAAAAGTCTGGCAGAATCAAGTGGAAGACTGACCTGCAGCTAAATCTTGAAGGATCTAGAACCATGGCCAGGGTGATACGGAATTCATAGTGGGGAACCATGTGGCCCTACTTGCTGGGAAGACCACTGCAGTATTCTCTTCATTTCCCCTCACCCTGACCACAGAGACCTCACCTTTTTAAGTATGTCCTTCCTTCTGCGTCAGCCCAACTGTTAACCACTTTCCCTGCATCATCTGTCACCTCATGAAGTGTTTCCTGTTGTCCGTATGGTTGACTTGGGGCTGATTTTCACTAGATGTCCTGTGTTTCTTGAAGTTCAAAAGCTAGAATTGTGTTCAGAGAATTCCAAGTGCAAGTATGCTCTAGATCCATGGACCGATTGGATTATATTTTCTCTTGAGCATCCAATGTTGATGCTTAGCACTTCCTGGCTATCTAGACCTTACACTGTATCGGGTCATCAGCCATAAGCAACAGGGGAAAGAAGCAGTGTGGAGTAGGCAGGGGGCTGAGTCTCTGAGACCACGGTCTTATTCTGTGCCTGAACCCAGTGCCTCTGTGACGTGCAGGAAGATCCATGGTCTCTGGGCTTTGAGTTTTTCATTAGTGAAGCTATTTGAGTAGAAATGTGTACAGTCCTTTTAAATCTCAGGTCTACAGTCTATACTACTGTCTCCCACTGTTGAGCCAAACCTAGTGTGTAAGAGCTTCACCCAACTTCCTAAATGCAGGCATGAGCAATGGAACACCTGATTGGCTCAGTCGGTAGAGCACGCAACTCTTGATCTCAGGGTTGTGAGTTCGAGCCCCACGTTGTGCGTGGAGATTACTTAAAAATAAAATCTTTGGGGCATCTGTGTGGCTCACTTAGTTAAGTGTCCAACTCTTGGTTTCAGCTCCAGTCATGATCTCGCAGTTCATGGATTCAAGCCTTGCATTGGGCTCTGTGCTGACAGTGCACAGCCTGCTTGGGATTCTCTCTCTCTCTCTGCCCCTCCCCAACTCACACATGCTCACACACTTTGTGTCTGTCTCAAAATAAATAAATAAGCTTAAAAAAAATAAAAATCTCGGGGCACCTGGCTGGCTCAGTCAGTAGAGCGTGTGACTCCTGATCTTGGGGTTGTGAATTTGAGCCCCTGTTTGCATGTGGAGATTACTTAAAAACAAAATCTTTGGGGTGTCTGAGTGACTCACTTAGTTAAGTGGCCAACTCTTGGTTTCCGTTCAGGTCATGATTTCGTGGTTCGTGAGTTTGAGCTCTGCATCTGGCTCTGCACTGACAGCGCAGAACCCACCTGGGATTCTCTCTCTCTCTCCCTCTCTCTCTCTGCCCCTTCCCAGCCCTCTCTCTGTCTCAAAATAAACAAACGTTAAAAAAAATAAAAATAAAAAACTTTTTTAAAAGGCTCAGTGAACAATGAACATAAATAGTGCATGCGGTTCTATTTTTCTATTTTGAAGAAATACCCAGCTCCCAAGATGTAAGAGGTAGCTCTCTCCTGAATTTGAATGTCTTAGCTTAGACTGCCATACCTAAAATACAACAGCCTGGGTGACCTACACACAACGGAAATTTACTTGTCACAGCTCTGGAGGCGGGAAGGCACCTGCAGATCACCTGCTTACTGGTTCCTAGATGGCCATCTCCTCACTATGTCCTCATAGGGAGGGAGGTGCGGGGGAGCTCTCTTAGGTCTGTTTTATAAGGCAGCAATCCCATTCCTGAGGTCTCCACCCTCATGACTTGAGCACCTTTGAAAGACCTTCCCTCCTAATACTGTCACTTGGGGAGGTGAGGTTCAGGATTCAATATATGAATTTGGGAGGTGGAGACACAAACATTCTATTTCAATGAATGAGATAACTCTACTGAGAATAAGGGAAATCAGCTGCTAGCAGAAGTTTAAAAAAAAATGGACACAGTAAAAAGAGTCCTTCCACGAAACTCATTTCTCAATCACCAGCAAGCTCTCTCATTAGAAGTATCCGCAGCTTAATTAAGTCTTCTGGGTGAAGGTAAAAAAGAAAGATGACCTTTAAAATCAAATCGGCATTGCTCAAGTCAGACGAAACGGATTTGCTCAGTCACATCACAACATGGCGCGGAATCTATGAGGACATCTCATTTTATAGTGAGGTTGTGTGAGTCAGAATTATAAGCCCCGAAGATTTCCACCCCCTGCCTGGTCTGCACATCCTCTGTAGTCCTTGACTTTGAGTGTCAGCGCTTTGAATGTGGTAGATGTCATCCGGTGATTAGGTTATGTTACCTTGCAGAGGTGAAGGGGTTTTTGGGTAGAGGCAGTTAAGCTTCCTCACCCACACACTTTGAATTAATCAAGAAGCATGATCACAGTTGGACGTAAGCACCTTCACTGCATACTTGCGAAACCCACGGGAGACTCCCCTAAGCCAGTTCCTGGACCTCGATCTAACCTATGGAAACTATGAGATCACCATCATGTGTTGTTTTAAGCTCCCAAATTTGTTGCACTTTGTTACAAAGAATGAGAACACTAATACAGGTAGCTTGTGCTTACAAACTGGGAAAAAGGACAATTCCGAATATTTAGAAGTATAGAATAGGTACCATTTTTTTCAGTCTTAGGAAAGTTGCTTTCATTGCATACCATGATGAAGAAAATAGTGTGTTTAGTATTCTGTTATTAAGCTTAATAACATTCATTGGTAACAGACGGATATTCAAAGGTAGCATAGGAGTAGTTCCAGTAAAAATACAAGAATCATATGGAGTAATGATCACAAAAAGCAGAAAGGAAGGAAATAGAAAAAGAGAATCATTAGTTTCTAGCTCTTCCACCAGCAAGTTTTAGGAACCCAAGCCATTGGCTCCCAAATGCCAAGAAACAGGGGCGTCTGGGTGGCTCAGTCAGTTAAGCGTCAGACTTCGGCTCAGGTCATGATCTCACAGTTCGTGGGTTCGAGCCCCACGTCGGGCTCTGTGCTGACAGCTCAGAGCCTGGAGCTGCTTCAGATCCTGTGTTGCCCTCTCTCTCTGACCCTCCCCTGCTCACGCTGTCTCTCTCTCTCAAAAATTTAAAAAAAAAAAATAAAAAAAAAAAAAGAAAGAAACAGGCTGACGTCGGATGGCTATGTTTTCCTAGGGTTTGATACTTCCTTTAGATCAATTTCTAACTGGACCCTATGATCTAGGTCTCTATCCAGAAGCTCTTCCCTGTTGCCCTGGGCCAGCCATTGCCAAGTTCCTTACTGAGTCCTTGAAGGGAAAAACAAGCAGACCACACAATGACCAGAGGTGTGGTGTCTCAGAATATTCTTATGACAGTGTAAGGGAGGAAGAGATTCTCCTCTCTCCTCTTTGGGTTTCTGGCTGGGTCCGAAAAGTAAACTGACAGTAGACAGATTGACAGAAAAAAAGCATACACGTTTCGTGGAATTTTTACAGGTGCCTGGGCACCTTCACAGGAGAATGAAGACCCACATACAGCTTTTATGCCTTTGGAATAAGGAAGCAATACATTTGTAAAGAATTGACGAGACAACATTGGGATGGAGTGTTCAAAATGGTCAAGAAGTAACCAGGGAGTCATGGGTTGGTTTAACAAGATTTGTTTGTATATATTTCTTGGCCCCAAATGCCCACTGTCCAGTGATAAGATAGGCTTCCCTTCTCCCGGTACCTTTCTCAGAAGAGTTTTATGACCTATTTCCGGAAACAAAGATGAGGTGAGGGAGGAGATCAAAGTAAACTTCCTGCCTCTGCCATTTTCTCAAACTCCTTAAGCTCAAAATACTTAAGATGCCAAGGGGCCATTTCTGGGCTAGCAGGTCTTGAACCCCATCAACAGCGAGTCACGACAAAGAGCGGGAAACAAAGCAAAAATGACTTTGTTGACACGCATTATCAATTTTTTAAAAAGATTTAGAACAAGCTTGACATTCAAGCTCCATCTTGAGTTTGCACTGAAAAGAGAAAGAAAAGGTCAGGAAACCAGCAAATTCTCGTCAGACAACAGCGCAAGAGCAACATCATAAAATAGAGTTTTATCTTGTAATTGTTCTCTCGCTGAAAATTTGAAATACATCTTGAGAGGGCACTAGGTAGCTGTAAGTTTGTCCATAAATCTTCCTTGGGAAGGTCTCTTTTGTTTCACCTAAAAATGAGTCCATTCTCTGAAAAGCATCCTTTAAAGGATAATTTTCAAAGAAATGCTAAGATCATGACTCTCAGACCGATACAGAATGAGCAAGTGTTTGAGAATGGCATTTAACTCAGTATTGGTGAATGAGCCTCCGGTAAGGTGATACAGCACCGTCAAACAACAACCCTCCCCCCCCCCAAAAAAAAAATCCTATTTCTAGGTTAAAAGTATGGAAATGTGTAAGCAAATGGAGGTGAAACAGACTTCTATTTTTGTGGGGAAGGGGAGCCAATCTCTGAATTTTCAAGAGATAAATTTGCATGCCCATGGACAAGAATTATGTTGCGTTATTCTTGGTCATTTCCTGCTTACTCTGAATTGTAAAATCACTCAAAGGAAATCCAAGCTGCTCAGAGCCCCAAAGACTCAACCCAATAAGCAGGAAGGCTATGATGAAAACAGCCCGTGCTTTCCTGTGGAAGTTCAAATGCTGCCCTACACATATTTTATTTTATGAATTACGTGTGCACACCTGATAGTATTCAATTTTTTTAAATTTTACTGGCAACTTCGTGCAAGCTTCTAGTTTTTTGAAGAAATGTTCCTGATGTATATGATGCAAGAGTAGACAATTGAGGCCAGTACACACCAATGGTCCTCTTTGCTTTTAAATTCAGAATGTTATTCTGCAGCGGGAGCTCCTGTATTTTATAAACTTGCCCACAAATGGCTTTTGGTTGCTCCAAAAAATGACCTATAACACGAAGAAAAGAATTCGCCATTGATGAGGGTCTTCAAAGTAAGCTGTGGCAGGCTTTAAGAGGAATCCCGAGTGAAGACTGCAAAACGTATCTTGAGCATTTATGATAAGAGCTTCAAAAGGTGATCATTTTCTGAAGGGAATAGTGCAAATTTGTTTTTCTGGTCTGTGTCGTTTATTAAAAATAAACCAAGTTTAACTTTCATATATCATTTGGAATGAAAACAGCCGTGGATGGAGCACAAATCCAAAGTGAAAAAATAAGATTTCCCTCCGAGCTGTTCTTTTTATTTTCAATGTTTATTTATTTACTTTGAGAGAGAGAGAGCAGGACAGGGGCAGAGAGACGGAGAGAATATTTTTTAAGTTTATTTATTTTGAGATAGAGAGAGAGGCAGAGAGAGAGAGAGAATCCTAAGCAGGTTCTGAGCTGTCAGTGCAGAGCCCAACACTGGGCTCAGTCTCATGAACCAATAGATCATGAGTTGAGCTGAAATTCAAGAGTCAGATGCTTAACGCACCAAACCACCCAAGCGCACCCTCATGCCCCAAGCTGGGTTAAAGGATACAGAAGGGTGGGAAGAAAATGTGCTTCAAAGAAAAGTATGCATTGTCCACATAAAGCACACTCAATTATTCCAACTGTCCTTCATCTCTGTAAATTGTACTTAACAGGTAGAAACGCAACGTTATTTCCTAGAGAAGGAAGTCTTTTCTGTCCCATGATGGCTTACGAATTAGGTTTAATCTTTTTCTGTTGCTCCATAGAAAAACCAGTTGATCTTCCGTTAGGACAATTTATAAAAATTTTATGAATTTTTAATGTTTATTTATTTTTGAGAGAGAGAGAAAGAGATGTGTGAGGAAGAGGCAGAGAGAGAGACACAGAATCGGAAGGAACCCCCAGGCTCCGAGCTGTCAGCACAGAGCCCCAGGCAGGACTCAAACTCATGGACCACGAGATCATGACCTGAGCCGAAGTCGGACGCTCAACTGAGTGTCCACCCAGGTGCCCCATCGAATTTCGTGATTTAAAAAAAAAAATTGTCCCCTCGGAACCAATCATAACATTTGGTTGTTTCTGCATTGACGAATAAGACTGTGGAAACGTGTTCATTTTTATATCTTACTGTGAGTGTAATGACTTTACCCTTTTGTGAGCTTGACCGTTTCAAGCGCAATTGCTTTGTTAGTCATAGACACAGATGCAACGTAAATGCCTGTTATGGTCAAGTTTGTGCCTGGCCCTGAGATGGATTTGGATCTGCTGTCTGCACAGTGCATACAGGGCATTTTTCAAGCCGCGTCGCCCCATTGCTCTGGCCCAGCCAAGCACCCGCACACAACACTGCCCCACCTCAAGGAATTCTGCGAAGCGCAAAGGAGGCAAATGCAGGCATACCTTTCATGGGCTGAAAGTGAATCTTCCAGAGCAATCTCCCCCTTTCTGCTTTCTGTAAACTTTTGGATCCTCTTTGAACTGCTTCTCTCCGAGATCACATTTCTCTTGCAATTAATATCCCTGCTTCAAATTTATCTCTACCACGGTGGGTATTTTGAGATAAGCGGACTATGCCCTCTTGGGAAGAAGTACATCCTCCCTGTGAGTTTATGGCGGG
>NW_027528610.1:3782435-3809784 GCF_008692635.1 Crocuta crocuta | reverse complement strand
TACGAATTGGCGAGACACTCTGCCTAAGATTCTGAAGGCTTGTGGGACCCAATCCCCATGCATCGTGGGTTTCCTCACACCAACAAGCAGCTCTCAGACCGCAGCCACGTCTCCTACAATTCTACTCTGTTCTGACACATCTCCATGGAGATAGCGTCCGATCCCACAGATGAAGGGATGAGTCTTACCACCTCGCCCCTGCGCTTCAGACACCACTCACGTCCACATCGTCACCTGTGCTTCTGACCCACCTGCTGTGGGTCAGCGGTTCCCACAACCCCCCCTCCCCTCCCCCGGGTTTCATTAATCTGCTGGAGTGGCTCACAGAACGCAGAGAAATGTTAGTCCTTAGATCAGCAGTTTATTAGAGAAGGCGATAAGTCAGCATCAGCCACACAAAGAGAAGAACAGGGCCGGGTATGGGAGAAGGGTCACAGAGCCTCCGTGCCCTGTGCAGGGATGTCATTGTGCCCGCACCTCTGCATGTTCACTGACCCAGAAGGTCTCCGAGCCTAGTCCTCCTGGGCTTTTATGGAGGCTTCCTGGCATGGGCATGATTGACTAAATCACTGGCCGTCAGCATTGGACTTCAGCCTCCACTCCCCTCCCCACTGATGGGCAGATGGCGAAGGGACAGAAATTCCCGACCTTCCAGTCATGAAGTCGGTCTACTGGCAACCAGCTCCCTTCCTTTAGGGGCTTTCCAGAAGTCTCCTCATTCGCCTAACAAAAGACACCTATCCGGCAATTCGAAGGGTTGTGTTTTGGGGAGCTCTTTGCCAGAAACAGGGACAAAGACCAAATACGTATTTCTTCGTATAAATCACAGAATCATTTTTGCCTCCCTTATCCACATGGCTTAAATGAGCTGTCACTGGGGCGCCTGGGTGGCTTAGTCGGTTAAGCGTCCGACTTCGGCTCAGGTCGTGATCTCACAGTTCGTGGGTTCAAGCCCCGCGTCGGGCTCTGTGCTGCCAGATCAGAGCCTGGAGCCGGTTTCAGATTCTGTGTCTCCCTCTCTCTCTGACCCTCCCCTGCTCACGCTGTCTTCCTCTCTCAGAAATAAATAAAACATTAAAAAAAAAAATGAGCTGTCGCTTTCCACTTGGACTTTCCTTCCTATTGGACCCTGAACCAGGTGATGTCGGGCTGGATAGACGGATGTGAAGGGAAGGGAGTTGGGAATATATTTAGTTTGGATATGTGTGTCCACTGTCACCTCCACATCACGTCAGATTTGGCTAGCTCTCCGGCATTCCGTGGTTTGGCTTCCAGAAATACTCCGGCCGAGTTGGGTCCTAATTCACCTGATGCCGTGACAGAAAGCGGCTGGACTGCAGCTCCCGTCTGGATATGAAAATAGCCTCAGTGCCCTGCGCTAGAAGTAGATAAGTGAGGGAGGAACAGATCAGCCTTCAAGTGTACAGAACTAGAACCTTTTTATGGATTTTTCACCCTAAATATCAGATGAGTGATAAAATAAGAAAGCATTCAATCGTCATCAATGCCTGGGAAAAATGGAACCTCTATTGTGTCAGGAGCGGGCCACATCATATAGGATATTACAAGAGAAGCACATAATGCTTGATTTCTTCCTTTTGATCCTAAAAGATGAAATTGAGTGAGTACCTGTGTTTGTAAATCAAAAGCACGCCGTAGTGAAGCCAGCAAATTGCAAACGCACCAATCACGGGTCATATGTACAAGAAACTTGATAGCACTTTCCACGCTTAGTCCCGCCTTAAAAATCTCAAGAATATCAATGGTGAGCTGTGAGGTCGGGAGGCGTTTTTTTTCCAATGATAATTAATTTAAAAATTCAATCAACCCCCAAACCTGAAATAGATTGTGTAGCTGTGTGAACAGCGCAGGCTTCTCCCACCATGACTGCTCATTCTCTCTCTTTCTCTCTCTCTCTTCCCGATCATGAAGGAGGAGGTGACCCATCAGCATGGCAGTAGCTAGCCAGGTGGCAGTGTTCAGCTTTACCTGAGCCCCAAGCTCTCAGAAAATACCAAAGGTTAGCAAATCTCCCTACCCTTTCAAATTCCAGCAAATGGCTACCTGTAAGGCACCTATGAAGCCCCAGCCTCCAGTCCTTTCCTTCTAGCTGTGCCTTATGAATGAACATCCCCCAACCCATTGCAATAACCTGCATCAAATATGTAGGTGCAAGGGACGGAAAACACACGTGGAGTGTTTGGAGAAGGTAGGCTGGAGGAGAGTGCACACCCGAATGGCATTTTCTAACGTTCAGACACACTCACATCACCCTGACGATGCTCAGATGGCCTCTGGGCTTCTTACTGCTCTGAGCTGGAAATCCAAATTCCATAAGTCACTGCAGAGTCAGTGTCATCTCTACACACATCCGCATTCTCAGCCAAATGCTGCCAGTTTGCAGAGAGAGTCCTGCTTTTGGACGCAAGCTTCCCTCTGCTTTGCAGGACACCCCATCTGCATGCAGTTCACTACCCCTGATGCGACTCTCTGTCCAAGTCTGTGACCATGCCTTTCCTCGTGTGCCTTTCCATCAGGGCCGTGATGATGTCACACTGGGGCAGAGGCCACCAGCAGAGATTTAATGGCTGAGCCAAGGAGTTTGGGGTTCTCACTAGAGAGCCGATGTAAACGAAAGGGTCCAGAATATTTTGAGTTGAAGGGAAGCGAGAATGAGCTTTTCTCTCTCCCTGGGAAGTGCTCTATCTGCCTAAAAACAGAACTTCCAAAAAGAACTCCAAAGAACTTTACTGTCATAAATCACCTCCCTGGGGACAACCTGGGGACCTGGACTCATCACTGGATACTAAAAGGCAGCACCACACCGAAGCAGACGTTGATACTACACCATCATATCTCCCATCTAGTCTTCTAAGAGCCTGCTTCTCTTCCCTAAAAGTCATTTGTTTGCCCTTAAGAGCCAATCCCTGCCTCCCCTTCCTCTATTAAAATGGCACATAAGCCCCCAATGCTAAGTGAGTCCTTAGGTCACAGTTGTGAACTCCCACATGTAAAAATGTATCTTTTCTCTTGCCAATCTGTCTTTTCTCAGTTTAATTCACAGGCACCTATACAGGAACTTAAGAGGGTGCAGGAAAAGTTTTTCATTTTTTATATAACCATAGGACAGGTCATGGCTGGGGCGCCTGGGTGGCTTAGTTGGTTAAGCGTCCGACTTCAGCTCAGGTCATGATCTCACGGTTCGTGGGTTCGAGCCCCGCATTGGGCTCTGTGCTGACAGCTAGCTCAGAGCCTGGAGCCTGTCTTCCGATTCTGTGTCTCCCTGTCTCTCTGACCCTCCCCTGCTCACGCTGTCTCTCTCTCTCTCTCAGAAATAAATAAAACATTTAAAAAAAAGAGGTCAGGTCATGGCTACATTTTGTTTTCTAAATTAACAGAGCAATTCAATACATTCCTGTTCATTTCTTCTTTTTCATTGCACTGAAATGCAAAACATAAAATTTGCCCCCAGAAAACATTTTTTAAGTGTACATTTCAGTAGTGTTCAGTGTATTCACATTGTTGTACAACAAATTTCTGGAACATTCTTTTTTTTAATAGTGAACCTACTAAATTTATACTTATTTTTTAGGAGTCTACTTTTAAGAGCAGTTTTACATTTGTTGTAAAATTGAGAGGAGAGACTTACCATACACCCCTCTGTCCGCACATAAGCACAACTGTCCCCTGTCTGTCACCGTCCCCACCAGAGTGTTACACACTTTTATCAGGTACAAAGACATACTGATAAATCGTAATCATGGTAGCTCAGCTATTCTTCACCCTGAGTGATACTTTGTTGTCTGGTTGGACGCCGGTATATCCATTCACCGAAGGAAGCGTATCTTGGTTGTTTCCAAACGTTGTCAATTATGAGTAAACCTGCTACAAACAGCCGTGTGCAGGTTTTTGTGTGGATGTAAGTTTCGAGTTCTTTTTGGTAAATGCCAAGAGGAACATGACTGCCGGCTTGTATGGTAAGAGTATCCTGAGTTTTGTAAGAAGCCGCCAATCTGTCGTCCAAAGTGGCTGTACCATTTTGCATTCCCACGAGTCATGAATGACACTTCCAGTTGCCTCTGGAATGTTTTCATCTTACAGAACTTTTAATCTACACCCGTTGAACACCATGGCCCCGTTTTCCTCTGCCCTTATTCCCTGGCAACCGCCATGATGAGCTTGGCCACTCTGAATGCCTCACGGGAATGGAGTCATCTTGTATTTGTCCTTCTGTGACTGGCTTATGTCACTCAGCATAATGTCCTCAAGGTTCATGCACGTCGTAGCAGCTGGGAGGCTTTTCTTCCTTTCTTGGATGAGTCATATTGTGTTTTATGTATAGACCCACTTTGCCTATCCATTCATCCATCGCTGGACGTTTGGGCGGATTCCCCCTCTGAGTTTCTGTAAATAGTCCTACAAGGAGCATAGGAATGCAGATACCTATTTGAGTTCTTGCAAATATATACCCAGAAGTAGAATTGTTGAATTTTTTTTTTTTTTTAAGGAAAATGGGCAGCACATAGTTAAAATCAGCTTCAGGAAATAAAATTGCTGACACTTAGAGACATTTGGATGAAGAGAAGATAATGATCCCTGGGGGAGAAAAAAAGTGCTTCCCCTACGTGTATCCCTCAGAGCTTTGTAAATGGAAAGAAATCTGAGGATTGATTACAGTTATTTGAGTAGACAGTGCCCCTAGAAGTCATGCAGATTCAGTATTTCCAGTGCAGGCATGGCTGAGAGATACCTCCGGCTCCGTTCCATGACTCTGAAATATCGCAAAACAAAAAGCAAGTCAGATGAAGTTTTTGGTTTCCCAGCCCATGTAAAAGTTATGTTTACACTGTGCTGTGTAGTCTGTTACGTGTGCAATTGCATTATGCCTAAGAAGGCTCGCATCCCTTGATTTAAAAACACTCTATTGCTGGGATGCCTGGGTGGCTCAGTCGTTAAGCGTCTGACTTTGGCTCAGGCCATGATCTCACAGATCGTCAGTTCAAGCCCCACATTGGGCTGCGTGTTGTCAGCACAGAGCCTTCTTTGGATCCTCTGTCCGTCTCTCTCTGCCCCTCTGCCGCTCATGCTCTGTGTCTCTCAAAAATAAATAAACATTAAAAAATAAAAATATTTTATTGCCAAAAGATGCCAACCATCATCTGGGCTTTTCGTGAGTTATAATCACAGGTCACTGGTCACCATAACAGATAGAATCAAGAAAAAGCTTGAAACGTTGCCACCATTATCAAAATGTGGCAGAAAAACACAAAGTGAGCCAATGCCGTCGGAAACAAACGGCCCTGATGAACTTGCTCGACGTAGGGTTTCCACGAGCCGTCCATTAGTGGAAAACACACTGTCTGTGGAGGCCAGGAAATCGAGTCTGTCTGTCTGTGTGTCTGTAACTTGGCGGTAACCTCACTTCACGCATTTCTCATTCGAACGGCGTGTCCACGGAATCGGGGTTTCTTGGTTGGTTGGTTTGTAGCTCCGTTATTTTCCATGACAAAGGGTATGTCAGGTATATGTTTTGTTGTTATAAAAATGCGCGGAAGGAGGAGTTTTCTAATAATCCTTTCACACCAGCCATTATGATAAGGAAGGAGGCTCAGCTACATGACTCACTGTGTTCTTTAATTAAAGTCTGTGCGCCTGGATATAATTGTCCAAAGACCTGTAGTTCTCTTCCAAAGGCTAGAATTTATTTCTATTTGAAAAGGAACAGGGTGATAAATTTACATCATGATGCCCACGGAAGGGGGAGAAGCCGTTTGTTGGAGGCGTTAGCACTAACGTGGCAGCAGTATGTGGCTGCTTCTAGCTCATTACCACGTGCAGGGATTAGCAGATGGAGATGCGCTTCCCCTTGCGGTTGATTTTCTCAGCCAGGGTCCACAAACCATGACTCCGTTGGTCTCTTCTTCCTGTCACTATGATATAATAATAAAATATATTTGCTCTCTGCCTGCTGGCACAGAGCCTCTCCCAAATCCTTGGATCTCCTGAGCAGAACGATTGTTATTTATAATGATACCCTTTTGGGCCACACCGGAGTGCATGCTCATGAGGTGGCTCAAGGTGGGTTCCCCCTCATGGCTTCAGGATGGGGGCTGGTGGCCAGAAAGATCACGTGTTAGGAGGTTGGCATTTTCAGCACTATCATGACCTCTGGACAGGGGAGGGAGGCCGGAGGCTGGAAGCTGAGGTCTAGCCACGCTCTTGAACCACGAGATTCCAAGCGCTCCCAGGTTCAATCCACTTGAAGGATTAGGAAGCACGGGACATGCAGAGAGAGCATGGAAGTTCTCCTCCCTCATTCCCATGCCCTGCCCTACACGCCTCTTCCATTTGGCTATTCCTGAGTTGCCTCCGTGATGATGATCCACCACTAACAGTAAATACATTGGTTCCCCGAGTTCTCTGGGGTGTCCCAACAAGTTACTGAACCTCACAGGGGGGATGTATGAACCCGCAGGTGTGTAGCTAGCCAGGCAGAAGTAATGGTGGCCTGGCCACGCCATTTGTGGCTGACATCTGACATGGGGGACAGTCTTGTGGGACAGTCAGCCCTCCACTTATGTGCAGTCTGCTCTGACTGTAGCTAAATAGTGTCCGAGTTGAACTGGATTGCTGAGCACGCATGGTATGAGAAAACTAGAAAATTGGGGCAGGGAAGCAATGCATATTTGGTGTCACAAGTGGTGTGGACAAAGACAAATCTTGTTAAACTGCGGTCTTGTTAAATCCACTCCAAATATAATACTGGAGAGGAATAAAAACACAGCCAGGGATTCCACCGTCATCCATGTGGCTGCGTGCTGACCAGTAAGTACATCTATTAATTCTTTGGAGATGTATTAATTCTTTGCAGAACTTTATAAAACATATGCAGTCAATTGCCCTTGAAAGAGTGAGAACTGAGGGTTTTCCAGTTGGTTGGGTGTCTGACTTGATTTCAGCTCAGGTCATGATCTCACGGTTCTTGGGTTTGAGCCCCGCATCAAACTCTGTGCTGATGTGGAGCCTTCTTGGTATTCTCTCTCTCTCTCTCTCTCTCTCTCTCTCTCTCTCTCTCCCTGATATGATTATGCAGCAGTGGCTGTACAATGGAGAAGGACCTTCCAGAGTGTTCTTGAATCCGGTGTATAGAAGGCGTCCTCATCAGGTCAGAAGGCTGGAATAAAACATGTGTTCTCATTTGAAAGATGGAATAGTGATAGTGATTAATGACAGCTTCCCTCACATTCCCTTCCTATCTGTATTTTTCAACTCAAGATCATAATTGTAAAACTATTTATAAGCTGTTTGCGGTGATGCGACTAAGTGACAATTCCACTTGGGGATATAAGGTCAGGTGATGCGTTAGCAATTCACCATAGAATTTATGTGTGTAGTCGAGTGATGTATGGCATAGCAGAGGGGTCTGATGGTGTGAGATTCACGGGCATGCCTTTTTCTGCCTGACCAATCCAGGCATTGCCTTTCTGAAGTACACATCAATTTTCCATCGTTTATGATTTTCTAAGTGGTTTATGCAGCTTCCTTGTGTTTCCTTCTTGGTGCCATCTAAACCATGTTAGACTTCCATGCTTGGCTAGGGTAAGAATTCATTTTAGGATTGGTGTTATAATCTAGCAGATGTTCCCTGTTGTTTGAACAGCTAGCTCTTGGTTTGATTCCATTGAAACCAGGCGTTTGCATCCTTCAGGGTTTGTTATTTTAATATATACCTTCTCAATTGATGGAAAAGGTGTTTGTCTGTCTGTCTGTTTGTGAAACAGAGAGAGAGAGAGACAGAGCTGGGGACAGGGGCAGAGGGAGAGGGAGAGAGAAAGAGAGAGAGTGAGAATCCCAAGGATCATGACTCTGGGATCATGAGCTGAGCCAAAATCAATAGTCAGATGCTCAACCCACTGGGCCACCCAAGCGACCTGATGGAAAAGGTTTAATGAATAAAAATGAATTGTAGTTCATATATCATGATAAGTAGAACAGATATAAAGATAAAATTTTTTGTTCTTTTGTTTACCTCTTTCTACCTTCCTCTTGACTCGCTTGGGATTGGAGCCATGGAGTTTACAATGGTACATTATCTGTGTATCCCAAAATATGTACTTTGTGTTTACTATTTAATTGGCAATGAGCCAGGTGCTAGGAGTGTATTTCTCATACAAGATGCACATGGTCCCTCCCTTGGATGTCTGCATATAAACAATGAAGCTCAACCTTATTGTGAACCACCTGCAAACTGAACTCAAAATGGATCATCAGCCTAAATGTAAGAGCTACATTATAAAACTCTTAGAAGGAAACATGAATCTTTCTTCATGACCTTGGCTTAGGCAATGATTTCTTAGATATGATGCATGAAGCATGGTGACCAAAGAAAACAGAGAAAGCTGGACTTCATCAAAATTAAAAATATTTGGTCTTCAAGAGACACCATCAAGAAAAGGAAAGGACAACTCAGGGACTTGAGAGAAAATAATGTAAAGTCATGCATCCGATAAGGGACTTTATTTAGAATATGTCAATAACTCAGTAACAAAAGAATAAACAACCAAATTAAAAATGCAAAGGAACTGAATGGAAATTTCTCCAAAAACAAATGTATGAATGGCTAATACTTACATAATAATATGCTCAATATTACTAGCCATCAGAGAGATGCAAATCAAAACCACAGCGAAATAACACATTACATCCACTAAGGTGGCTAAAATAAAAACCATAGGCAATAACAAATGTAGGTGAGGATGGGACGACCCTGAAAGCCTCATATATTGCTTAGGAACATAAAATGGTGCAGCTGCTTTCATAAAACAGGCTGGCTGTTGTTCAAAATGCTAAACTTAGAATTGCCATCTGACTCAACAATTCCACTGCTAGGTATCTACCCAGAAGAAACACAAAAATGTGTCTACACAAAAACTTTCATGAATGATGCCTGTTCATAACAGTGATTAGTCACAAGAGCCAAAAGGTAGAAACAATCCAAATGCCCATCAACATATGAATGTAGACAAAAGGGGTCCATCTGTACAGTAAAATATTTGTTGGCTATCAAAAGGAATGAGATATATGCCATAAGATGGGTGAATTTTGAGGGGAAAAAAGCCAATCATTAAATGAATATGAATGCCACCAAACTGTACACTTAAAGTAGTTATGTGGGTAAATTTTACACTATCCGTATTTTACCACTACTAAAATTAAAATATATACATTTATATGAAATTTCTAGAAAAGGCAAACCTTTTGAGACCCCAAATAGTTTGGTGGTTGTCTAGCACTAGGGGCAGGGTAATGGGGAAAGATGTAATGAGCATGAGTTTTCTTTTTGCAGTGATGGAAATGTTCTAAAATGACACTGGTCGGGGGGCGGGCTCCTGGGTGGCTAATCGATTAAACTTCCAACTCTTGGTTTCAGCTCAGGTCAGATCTCATGGTTTCTGAAATCAAGTCCTGCGCTGGGCTCCACACTCACAACATGGAGCCTGCTTCAGATTCTCTGTCTGTCTCTCTCTCTCTCTTTCTCTCTGTCCCTCCCATGCTATCTCTTTCTCTCTCTCTCGTAAAATAAAATAAAATAAAATAAAATAAAATAAAATAAAATAAAATAAAAAAATAAAATAAAATAAAATAAAATAAAAATAAAAATTACATGGAAGGGATGGTTGCACAATTCTATAATTTATTAAAAGTCATGGAGGGACACCTGGGTGGCTCAGTCAGATAAGCATCCGACTTGGGATCAGGTCATGATCTTGCGATCTGTGAGTTCAAGCCCCATGTAGGGCTCTGGGCTGACAGATTGGAGCCTAGGATATGCTCTAGGATTCTGTGTCTCCCTCTCTCTCTGCCCTTCCCCTGCTCATACTCTGGCTGCCTCTCTCTTTTTAAATATTTTTAAAAAGTAATGGAAATGTACGTATGAAATAGGTGAATTATAGGGTATGGAGGTAATACTCAGTAAGGCTGTTGAAAAAGCACTAAGATATCTGTACTATAACCCATAACTGCCAGTCCTCACCACTGTGCCTTTAGTAGTTCATAATTGGCTTCCATTTCACAGAAAAGAGCCTTCAGAACTACATACAGAGGAAGAGGAAGAAGAAAGCAGTTAAAGACAGGACTGGACCAGTATGTGGAAACTCAGTGGGGATGGGCCAGACTGTGGAACGTCCTAGGAGCTCAGAGTCCAAATGAGTTTACTTAGGGCTAGGGGCAAAGAAGATCTCGGACAAACACCGAACAGTCATAACCCCTGAGAGGCAGGTGATAATGACTATTCATTTGGGCTTCATTTAATTGTGTTCTGAGAAAGATGTTGAGCAGCCTTGAGTCAGTAGTGTGGTTGTTGAGTGTGGTTTAAATGCTGCCTTCAAAATTCATCAACCACAGACATACGCAGTCCTTAATCTCTCTAAACCTCACAAGCACGTAATCATGAGGATAATAAGATGGCGTGTGCATCACAAGATGATGGTAAGAACTTTGTGAACTTACATCCGATAACTGGCACCATATCTGCTAGTGAATATTCCATTCTTTCTCTCTTTATGATAAAGATTGGCTCACGTGACAAATTTAGGTGGTGTTCTACATTCATTAGGATGGTATATCTGGTCGGGGAAGTTTTTTCATGCTGTCCTTGAAACCATTGCATCTAATTTTGTTTAAGGTCAGCATTCAAGTGCCATGTGGGTAAACAGCAACTTTGACAATCCCAGTCGCTGGTTAGGTGTCTGCAATACCTAATGCAGTTTCTCTATTTTTGTACCTATAATTTGGTACTTATTCAGCATGTTAGCAATTACTCTTCTGATGCAGAAAAGGCTTCTCTGGTTAAATTTGGACAAATCATTACATTTCCCAAAATTGTCTTAACATCATATCAGTAAAGTGTGTGTGTGTGTGTGTGTGTGTGTGTGTGTGTGTGTGTGTGTGTGTGTGTGTTGCATACTAGGGTATTTTAGTCTAAAATCCATTTTCGCGTTTGATGACATTTGCAGTTTAGAATTGAATTTAGCAGCCGGTGATGCATTTTTCTACACCAAAGGAGGAAAAAATCCCCACAAAAGAAAATTAGGCATTTTGGGTTACACTCAATTATTTGAAGGTTATTTGCATAATAACAGGATTTTGTTAAGAGTTCAGTGCGCCTGCTGTTTATTCCCCACTTGAAGTCATAATCTTGTTTGTGACATCCCAATCATCTCCATGGCAACCGATTGTGATTCAACAAATTGAGGATTTTGATGGGGACCAAGTGAGAACCAAACAGGTGGTGGAGGTGGAAGACATAAACTTTAAAAAAGAAAGAAAGAAAGATTACAAATATTTCAGTGCTTACTTTTAAAATATAAAGATATCCCATGGGGATATTCATGTAATCATGATTCTTATCCACTGTAAGCTTAGTCCTAACTAGATTCAAGGATAGTGGCTAACTTGAATTACACCCACTAACCTATAAGACCCGTAACCCCAGTGCCATTTTATTTGTCCAGATGTTGCCTATAAATGTTCATAGGTAATGATTGTTTGGCTTTGTGTTTCCTAAAACTGGCATTTCTCTGTCAAGCTGTTGTAAAAAGGATGGTCTGTAGACTTCTCTAAGGGCTAGAGGACATTGAAATCTATATTTAGCTCATTTTCTAATCACAGTGAACAGGTAAGCACTTTCCCCAAAGACATACCATTGGAAATAACATGGCTCTGATTTTAATTTTGGTTTTGTGACTCTGTGCTAATTGTGTTTGCGGGGCCCCATGGCAGCTATTACATTTGCCACAGAAAGTACAGATATCAAAAGGCAAATGTTTTTCTTCCAACTCTCCATCCAAATGTTGTTTCTGAAATGTGGTTAGATGTTTTTACCCCTGGTTTTATCATAATTTGTTGTCCAGAGATGTGGGTTTTGGAAAATGAATTTTCCCCATGTCCAAAGTTTTGAGATCTTTTCCCACCCAATACGCTACAAAAGTGAATCTCAGAGGTGAAATGGTGGGCCGATCTCACTGATGGCCATTTACATTCTATCCGATGGTCACAAACACGTGCATCCAACCCAATTGAATATTTTCAGAATACTCAGATGCCAGCATTAGTCATTACCACACCTTCGTAGGAATTCAGGCCAATCAATTATTTCTCCAAGCCTGCCATATAAATCAAAAAATCAATACGTGGCCAAAGTCATTTATCAAAACACTGTAGTAACTCTAAGTGACAGGCTGTAGAAGAAGGGATTGGGAATTACACTTTAAAAAAAAAATTGTTAGGGCTTGAACTGTGTCCCCGTCCAAAATTCATATGTTGATGCCCTAGCCCCCAGAATCTTGGAATGGGGCTCGGAATAGAGGCAGGGTCTTTAAAGAGGGGATTAAGGGGAAATGAGGTTGTTAGTGTGGACCCTGATCCCATGGCAGTGAGGTCCTTCTAAGGAGAGATTAGGACACAGAGCACAATCACGTGACGAAATGGGGAGAAGACAGCATCTACACGCCCAGGAGGGAGTCCTCATGAAGAGCCAGCCCCAGCCCTGCCCGGATCTCAGACTCTCAGCCTCCAGGACTGGCAGACAATAAATGTCGGCTGTTCAAGGCCGCCTCATCTGTGATACTTTCTTGTGGCAACTCTAAGAAATTAATACAATGGTCGATGTTATTTTTAATGACCTTTATAATGTTTTCTGTTCTTGTCTTCATCTCCTATCTGGATATTTTCTGTGATGAAAAGCGTTCACGTCTCCTGTGGTAACAACAGGGATTTGGGAACGATGTGATTAGAAAGGCAAGCAGGTAGGTTAGAGGATGTCTCTAATTCCATGGTAACTCTTCCAAGTCTCGAGAAATGAAACTAACGTGTTCAAATTTTCTTCTCTGAGAGTCTTCTAATCTGAACTCATAATCAGACTGTCTTGTGTGGAGAAATGGGCAGCTGGCCTTCCCACGTGTCGTTCAGCAAAGACCACCTGGATGTTAAAATTTCAACTCAGCTTAAATTCTGAAGAGTGTGTAACGTTGACCCCATTTAACAGCTTTGTTGTCTCTCGAGGGACAGGAATGGGCAGGATTGATCAAATGGGGTCCATGTAGGTCACTTCACACAGTTTAGACTGTCTTAACGTTAAAAATAAAATACCTTTCTCGGATTTTAATCAGCGTAGCCGCACAGACATTTTTCGTTGTTTTCGAAAGATCACTCAGACTTCCTGGAAGAGAATGAATTGGAGGCAGGCACAGGGAGATAGGAGATATGCGTCATAGGTCTACTTCACCAGTCCAGGCAGTAAACAGTGGTTTGAAGCTGAGTGGCTGCAATAGACATTAAGAAAATGCAAAATAAAATGTAGCAGGTACATGCACACATATGTGGATATTAGAATCGATAGTGATTGTGTCTGATAGGGGAGGAAAAGGGAGAGGTGACCCGGTGAGGGGATGAACTGATCCATCTTGAGTCTATGGGGGTTTTGGTGCCTCGGAGGTATACACACCACAGATGCTCAGTTGTCAGGGCTCTGACAAGGAGTGCAAGTTGAAGGCAGATGTTTGGAACCTGCCAGTCTGCAGACTGAAATGAAGGAAGGGGCCAGGAGTCACATTGTAAAACCAAGTACTAGAGAGAAATGATGTGGATGACGTTTCACGTGTGAGTTCACAAAGTCAGTCCGGGCATCATCCGCAGGTGGCCTTTTGAGGATGTTTGTACTTCTGAGCAGATTTCGATGCCATCCTCATTCTCAAAAAATGGGTACCACACAATACCAACAGAATTTCTAATTCCGGCCATTGTGTGTGCTCACCCTGTTTGCCTCTATGACTCATTAATTTAATAGCATTATGACATGAAATGGTGATAGTGCTTTTGGGGAGAGAATATAGGAAACCATATACCTTTCTCAAACGTGATAGACAATCCGAAGTTAATGGTGCAAATTTCTGGCAGGTGTTCAGACCTTAGGGTAGACGTGAGTGGATCCACAATGGGAGTGTGCTTTTACCCAAAGTATATGAGCATGGAATGGAGCACCCCCCACTCTGTTCTTTGGGAGCCGAGGGAAACCACGACTTTAGGAAATTAGGTCATGACAACTCTACACTAAGTAGGTCAGATAACAGCAATCAGAGCTCTATTTTGGTTTCTGAGGGAGCGAAGGTGGGGGGTACGGAAAGATTTCTTTCTGTCACAGCCATTGTCCCAGGTACCTCAGACTATAATAGATTTTCCAGTGTGTCACTGGCAGATGGAAAACTTAAGTGAAATATCAGGAAAATCCATTTTTATCATCATGCTTTGCAAAGGTCCAATGTCGTAAAGCATCGGTTAAATCTACCAAATAATTGGGAAGTGATACAGTACGAAACGATATCGATGTATGTGAAGAATTTCCACAATCTATTTGCTCCAGCACATACCCAGATTAGAATTAAGGTTTACAGAAATGGAATGAAAGTTTTAATTTCATTTTGAAATTCTTTAGAGGACAATTCTAACATAATCACTACAAAGAATCTTTTTATGGGAAGCACGTAACATATGCAAGCTAGTGAAGGATCTCAATTATGGGAAACACAAGTACAGAAAGCTGTTCGACAAGCTAATGAACTTGTTGGAAATCGTTTATTTAAAAATGTCTACATGTCTTGTAAAAAATTCGGAAAATACAGAAAGACAAAAAAGGAAGCAAAATTGCCCCTCTTGGAAAGTACACCAGAGGAGTTCATGGGTGGCTTGTCACTATGTACCTCTTAACTTGCACCCTGACTATACGGGCATATATCCAACTTACGGAAATTTACCAAAATTTGGACTTTTTTCCCCACTGCCTTTTATTGCTGAGCCGTATCCATTGTGTGACAGTATCACAATTTGTTTATTCATCGTCTTCACAGATATTTGAATCATTTTTTTTTTCTCTTTATGAAGAATACACCTGCTATGAACGCTCTTGAACAAGCCTTTTTGAGGACATGCATTTTCATGTCTTGTATGTCAATATCCAGGAGAGAAAGGATGGATCATAGGGCCAGCGTACGTTTGAACTTATAAATAATACTCCAGGGAGTTTTCCAAAGTAGCTTTGCTGTTTGCTCTCTCACCAGGAGTGTATTCTGTTTTGTGTTAACTGTTACTGTTTTTGTGCCTTTTGAGGGATTAATTGGCTCCTTTTTAGTATTCTGTTCTATCTCCTCTAATGATTAGATAGATATTTTGTGATTGCTCTATGGCAGAGTCTAACTCACTTGTCTTTGTAGGCCCTACCAGCTAAGAATAGTTATTACATTTTTAATAATTACGTGTTAAATAGTTATATATGTACCAACATTATATCTTCCGTTTCACCTGTTGGTTAATAAAACCTAAACTACATCCTCCCGGACCTTTGACAGAAAATGATTGCCCATCTGTACCCCAGACACCCTACAGCCACACTGCCCAATACGGTAATCAGTTGTCATCTGTAGCTATCGAAATAAAATACAATTTAAAATTCCATTCCTCAGTCATGTGAGCCACATGTCAAGTGCCTGGGATCCATCTGTGGCTAATGGCTACCATCTTGCTTAACACAGAAGAACAGCTACATTACCTCGGAAACTTTGGCGGAAAAGCACTGCTCTAGAGGGTGCAATATTTATCTTTCATGTATCGTAGTGTACCTTGAAAATAACTCTTCTACCTTCAAACTTTACATCAGAGTATTGGCAGGTATCTGCTTTCTGCCCGTGACATTTTCATCACTCTGCTAAAGGAAACTTGAACATAGTTTATCTAGATATTGCACAATTACTTTCTGTTCTTTTCTTTTTGCATATCTGGGTTTTATCTGGTACTATTTTCCTGCATCCTTAAGACCTACTCTTTTTATATTTTGTAGCGTGTAGGGTAGGCCCACTGGACGGGAACACCTCAGCCTTCATTTATTTACCTGACAGTGTCTTTGTCTCCGATTGGGTTTTGAAGGAGGTTTTCATTGGATATATAATTGTATGTTGACATTATTTGTTCATCACCTTAAAGGTGGGTCTTTCTGATGCCTTCCGGCCTCTCCATCTGGTAAAAAGTCAGCTGTGATGCATACTGTCTTTTACATGTCTTTTACATGTGATGCTACATGTAATACAGCTTCAACATCGACTGTTTATCTTGGGTCTTCAGCCGTTTGTCTGTGAAATCGTTACGTGCTGTTTTCTTTGTGTTGATCCTGTCTGTGGTTTGCACTACAGCAGTAATCTGTGCGTGGCTATCTTTTGTTGATTTTAGAAAGTCTCCAGATACTATCTCTTCGAATACTACATGTGCTCCATTCTCTCTTCCTTTCTTTCGGTCGCCAGTGGAAAGTGTCCAGACTGAACGATGAAGAAAAAAAGCCTGAAAAACGAGGAAACAGACTATCTGAGGTCCGCGAGACAATGCTTCAGCTTTCCTTGGACGTCGGCTTTTTCAGGACAGGATTACTCCTTCGTGCTCACTGGGGCTTGGGATCTGGTAGTGGTACAATACCAGAGTGCTCCCTGGGCATTGAGGGCAAGTCAGTTCTCTTAGCCATAGAGACTGCTCTGTCCCCTTACCACCAAGATGTTCCAGGGGTATTGCTGGGGTGTCTATATGCTCCTCATGCCAGAGCACTCTGTACATTGCACGAAAGTCAGTTTTCTTAACCATGAGATTGGTCTGTCCGTTTACCACCAAGATGTTTTGGGGGCTTTGCTGGGGTGTCTATTTGCTCTCTTCCTCACGGTGCCAGTTTTCTGCATCTCAGGAACATTCTCTCCACCCTGTGACACTGCCTTTGCCTTTGCAGGGGTGCTGTCTTACACTCTGGGACTCCCAGGTACACTTGCAGTCGGGTCTCCTGCCCTGACTCCTACTTCCTGCAAGAGGCTGCCTTGAACTTGGAAGAGAACCATGTGCGTGTGCGTCCAGGGCTCTTTTTCTCAATGCTCTTCCCGTCCATGGCACATTGGACATACAGTCACTTTACTTTGGGAAGATTCTTGACAAACCATGGGCACATGCCCCAGTCTATGTTCTAGGACTTTTTCCTTTAAAAAATGTTTTTAGTGTTTATTTATTTATTTTTATTTAAAAAAATGTATTTATTTTTGAGAGAGAGACAGAGCACAAGCTCAAGGGGGAGGAGCAGAGAGGGAGACACAGAATCAGAAGCAGGCTCCAGGCTCTGAGCTGTCAGCACAGAGCCCAACATGGGGTCAAACCCGTGAACCGTGAGATCATGACCTGAGCCGAAGTCAGATGCTTAACCAACTAAGCCACCCAGGCGCCTCTTCTAGGATTTATTTGTAATCTCAAGACGCAACCCGTGCGTGGCAACTGAAATATTTTACAAGTTTAGATAGTTTCTCCTTCCTGTCATCTACGACAGATTCTTTCTGCCCCAACCACTTCAACAAAGATGGATCCGGACATGAGTCTTTTCTTTCCTATAAAGGACTTGCTCCTTTTTGCTCCAGTTTGGAATGTAGTTTATTGTTTTTCTTTGTATCCTGAGCTCGTAGTGAATCTTTAAAATGAAAAGTATGATTTTGTGATTTTTTAAAAATATCTTTTAATCAAGTTCTGTTGCTTTGATTTTTAGGATGAGAGTGATATTCTTTCTTGAAATATAAGTGGCGGTTCTAACAATTATATTTAATTCTGGGGTTTAATGAGGTAGGAAGTGATTTTTATTCTTCCCTAAACAGTGAGCCCAGGTTTTCATTACCTCGCATTAGATTATTTAAGACACGTGTGCCTTTTTGTATGTCTCTTCATGTGTCTCTTTCAGTTTATTAATCAGTCTCTATGTGGTTGTTCTGATATCGCAGTGCATGAATGATTGCAGATGCTCGGTTGGGATAATACGTTCCCTCTCTCCGTTCATTCACTCCTCCTCTTTATCAAACCACCATGAGTCTTCTAGTCCGTGTATCCTTCCAGATGATCACAAGTAAATTCTGTGAGCAGCAACCAGAAAAACAAATTCCACTGTGATTTGCATTAACTTTGTGTCAAACCTAGATTTGTTTTTTTTTAATATGTCAACAATATTGAATAGTCTCATCCACGAACATGCTACATGTCTTCATTTTAGTTCTTTTTTCTCTACATCCTTCAGAAAATTTAGCGTTTTTCTGACTAAGGAATTCATTTAAAAAAAGAGAGAGAGAGAGAACAAAGAAGTTAATTCCAGCAGGACCCAGTTGGACAGGATTGTATGTCTAAGGTCATCCTGCTGGATGGGACCTCTGGATTCTGGTCTAAGTACATGGAGGGTGCCCACTCCAAACTCCCGTGGTACCTGACGCTGAAGTTTGCTTTTCCCTCCCCTTCTGGGCCCCTCGCCTGTTTATCTTATCGCCACTATCTTCTTTGCCTGGACTAAATAGGATTCCTTTCTTACTTTAGCACTGAATAACTAATCCCACTTGTACGTTTTCCAGAAATAGAGAATTTTTTTCATACTCCATTATACTTTGAATATTAAATATTCTAATATGCATTTTAATAGGAAAATTTTGATGGTCTGGTAATAGACAACAGTCAGAGTGCTCGTGACAAATGAAGAAAAATGGACGTGCCCTGTAAGTCCGTGACCTTGTAAAATGTGGAAAGGGTATTTCTCCCTGAATTCGGCACTAAAGAGGATGGCTTTAAGGTCTCCCGGGATCACTGCTATTTTGCGTTATTGAAGGATATTAAATGCACAGAGCATTACCCAAAAGTACACTGAATCATAATAAAAAATGATACCCACCTAAGTCTGCTGAACTGTTACCTACCTCCCACGGTCGGCATAACACATACCCATATGTGGATCTCAGGTGGAAACCACTGTGCAGATGTATTCACTAGATCTGAACTAATTAGAAGCACATTAAATCACCACCATTCACTGATCCGGCCTAGCATAACTTTCTATACCATGTATGTCCCAGAAATATAAATTGCAAGGTAGCAGGCCGTTTTCATAAAGGTGCTGGACGGCACGTGTCTTAAAATACATCATCAAAGTTTCAAAGAGCTGAAGTCATTTTTAAATCGCTGCTGCATAGACAGAGGGGGAACACCCACATCACAGTCGAGTATGTATCAATGATTTCAGGCTAGAATATATTTTTTGTTCAATGTTAAAAGCCATACGGTGTTGTTAGATATGGTTCAGACAATAATCTTTTCCACGAACTGCAAAGATGTTAGACTTAATTAGTTTTGTATCACAGAGAAAAAATGCTGGAGAATGAAATTGGGAGTCAGAATCCGGGCATAAATTCTGAATACGTGGACATAAGGAGACACTCATATCTAGGTACCCAGGCAGGTATTTTCTAGGTAGGTAAGAGATGTATCTTAGGGAAGTGAATATTTTCCTCTTGAGTATTTTACTGTCCTTCTTTATGGTAGAACTCATTTCTTCTACATCTGCCACCATGCACTTGCTCCTGTTTGCATCTTTAACCATCATCCCGTTTGTCACGAAAACATGGGACATGCAAAAACTCTCTCCCTACACATTCCGCTCCACGACACATGATCCCCTATAGTGAGCTCAGCACACTGCTTCTAGCCTTTCAGGGTCTAGAGACTTTTCGTAACTTGAAATCCACCGAAGCACTGTGAACGCAGCCATACGTGATACCTGAGCACCGGGGCAGGGCTGTGTGTCAATAAAACTCTACAAACACGGCAGCGGCTGGACCAGCCTCACCCCATGGCTTGGGAACCTGTGCCTTACGGAGAAGGAAAACCCCCGTGCTCAGAGCCAATGCTCAAGTTCATTCATACAAACCGCTGGGGGGACAGGATTCTGAAGACAGAGCAATGAGGTTCAGAAGGATGCCTTCCCCCGACGCTCAGGGGAGGACAGAATTCAGAACGCCCGTTAGTTTTGATCCTATAAAGAAAATCACTACATATGCAGAGCGCTTTAGCAAAATCACTATGATTATCATATTTTGCTGGGCGTCTATTTCCAGAGAGGCAGGCAAATGCCATTTGCTTCTCACACCTCCATCCATCTCGATGATACACCCCCCACACACACATACACACACAGGTGTGGTTTTGGGTGCCCTGAATGGACCCCCCTGGAGATGGGACCCCCCCCCACCCATTTACAAAGACGGAGCTCAATGCTTCCTCCTCCAGAAGGCTGCACGGCCGATCTCTCTTTGCTTCTGTGTAGCAACCAGATCCTGTCTGCCTGCACCACTACCTTTTCACTGCCCGCAGGGAGACCTCACGATGTCCTAGAAACATTTCTTTGGCAGGGAACAGTGTCCCCGAAAGCAGAGATAATCCAGTCTGAATGTGAGCTCGGCGCTGGAACGGGCTCCCTGGGCTTGGCAGGCAGCCCCTGGGCCAGCCTTTTGTGTCCACCTGCCTTTGATGGACAGGCAGCGCTGATCCCGGGGCCCAGCTCCCAGGAAGAAGCCCAGCAGGGAAGGGAGGTTGCTAAGTGCTCCTCCAGCCTTGGAGGTGAACGGCACACACTGGCAAAGGGGAGCAGATGCACCTCGGGGTGCCACAGATTCCTGTAGTTTTTACTTTTCGTTGCAGTCTGTGTGGCTGACGCGCCGTTCCCACAGACTATTGCTCCAGGGGTCTCTGGGCCGGTGGAGGTGGGCAGTGTCACTCTGTGAATAAGAGGCTGAGCCCAGAATGGCACACGGTGCGGCTTCTCCCGCAGACATGCTTCTCAGCCCCTTGGGGGCCATGCAAGGTGAAAGCCATACCGGGACGACAGGCGCAAAGGGGTGTCCCTCGGTGGGTCCGAGAGGGTCTCCGTCCTCAAATCTACGTCAACAGGAATCTCACAAGGGGACCTGATTGGGAGGAATGGGCTGTTTGCAAATGTCATGAATTAGGGATCTTGCCTGGAAATCGTGGTCGGGTTAGGGTGAGCCCCCCAATCCACTGCCTGGTGTCCTTATACAGAAAGGGGAGTGGATTTGGACACAAAGACGCACAGAGAACAGCCATGTGAGGCCAGAGGCCCAGATCGCAGGGATGTGGCCACAAGCCAAGGAAGAGAGAGCGCTGGAAACAGCCACCTAGAAACAGGAGAGCATCTATTCTCTGCCACAGCCTTCAGACGGATCAGGGTCCTGCGGTCACCTTGATCTTGGACTCCTGGCCTCCAGCCCTGCAAGGAAGTACATTTATGTGTCTTGTTTGGACACCTCGGGCTGGATGTGCCGAAACTTCTTCCCCGGGTCCTGACCACAAGCTATGGAACCGCAAACACCCGAAAGCCTGTCTCCTGTCCACTGACCTTGGATTTCCTTGAAACAAACATATAATGGCCCGTATCCCACTGCTGGGGCGCTGCAAAAGGTGCTCGGACCCTGCCCCCATCGGAAGAAGGAACGGAAAAGTATAATCAGGGGCCGGCAAAGCAGAGAGGATGAACTGCTTCTTCTTTGTTTCTTTGTTTGTTTTCCTTCTGGGAAAGAAAAAGAAGATGATCCCATGCAGGAGAGGAGCCACGGGGTGAGAGCAGATGACTAGCACAAAGCCGAGAATAAGCTTGTCTTCCACACGACCAGTTCTTCTTCTTCTTCTTCTCCTTCTTCTCCTTCTTCTCCTTCTTCTTCTTCTTCTTCTTCTTCTTCTTCTTCTTCTTCTTGCAATGCTCCATCTTGCAACAACAGCAAAAACAAAAAAAACATGTTTCATGAGTTCAGACCTTGCACCTCGAGGTATCGTATTACTTTTAAAACATCGAGATCCCGCCACGCACCCCACATGAGAACTGCCAGGAAATTGGGGACCTGAGGTTAACACAGTTCCGTGTGTCAGTGTGGCCCAGGCTAGAGGGACAAGACGGACGGGGAGCTGAGGAGTCATCCAAGGAGTCGGCTTGGAGTCTGTGTTTTCTTCTTCCTTCCCACGGACACACTTCTCCACCCCGGAGCTCAGCTGCAGCCGCGTGCATCCGTTCAGTGAATGGGGACTCGGATTCTACACGCTGGCCTCCTCTGGGGGGAGCTAGCAAATGTGGTGGGAGGGCAGGGGGTGGGAAAGACGAGTAAGTCTCTGATATGACATTCACATTCACACCACCCACAGCAGCATAGAAACAAAGACCTATGGGGCGCCTGGGTGGTTCAGTCGGTTAAGCGTCCAACTTCGGCTCAGGTCATGATCTCACAGTTCATGAGTTCAAGCCCTGTGTTGGGCTCTGTGCTGACCGCTCAGAGCCTGGAGCTGCTTCAGATTCTGTGTCTCCCTCTCTCTTAGCCCCTCCCCTGCTCACACACTCTCTCTGTCTCAAAAATAAACATTAAAAAATTACAAAAAAGAAATGGAGACCTATAGGATCCTGGCATTCAGGGTAATGACTTAATGCTAATTGCACCAGCTAGGATAAAAATGGAAAATTAAGAGGCGCCTGTGTGGCTCAGTTGGTTAAGTGTCCGACTTCAGCTCAGGTCATGGATCTCACAGTCTGTGGGTTCGAGCCCCGCGTCGGGCTCTGTGCTGCACAGAGCCTGGAGCTGCTTCAGATTCTGTGTCTCCCTCTCTCTCTTCCCCTTCCGCACTCACTCTCTGTCTCTCAAAATAAAATAAAGACATAAAAAAATTTTAATTGTAAATTCAAAAACAATTTTTAAATATGTGCATATTAGAAAGGTGTCTAACTGGGGGCACCTGGGTGGTTCAGTCACTTAAGCATCTGACTCTTGGTTTCAGCTCAGGTCGTGATCTCACAGTTCGTGGGATCGAGCACGGCGTCGGGCTCTGTGCTGACTTTGCAAGTCTTTCTGTTTTGATGCCTTCTTCGGATTAGGTCAGGCCCACCCAGGATAATTGATTGACCCAAAAGTCAACCGATGAGACAGCTAACTGAGGGAATGGCACTAACCAGGTTCACAGATCCTGCCCACTCTTGAGAAGAAGGGGGCTCGACATGTTGGGTACAGCAGCGGGTAAGAGTCTTGGTGTGCAGCTCAGAATTCAACCCGCCACAGCACTAGGAAGTGTTAATGAGGGGCTGCTGCTGTGGACCGCCGGGTGTGAATCCTGCTGGAGACCCCCTGAGACGCTGGCATAGCTTCTCGGCATGCCCCGCTCTGGTGAGCACAGGTCTGGAGGGCACCTCACCAGGGTGGTGCCTGCTGTGTGAGGTCCGACTCGTGGCTCCGACGTGCTCGTGAGGTTTGTGATGTTAAACGTTGAAGTTTGAAACCGCTTTGGGTCTCCCCGCGGCTGGATGTTTCACCGACGGTTTGCAGTCAGTCTACCTGGTGAGAGAGGGCGGCTGCCTTCATGACGTGCTCAGAGGAGCCTGAACCTTGAGGGAAGCTTGTGTTTCGAGATCTCACGGAGAGGGAGTCAAAATTCTCTCCGTGGACCTCGATGGTGTAATTCTTTTCTAAACGTTATTTGTATTAGTTTATTTAGAGAGACAGGGGCAGAGAGGGAAGGAGAGAGAGATTCCCAAGCAGGCTCCACACACGGAGCACAGCCCAAGGCAGGGCTCGATCCCACAACCCTGGGATCATGACCTGAGCTGAAATCAAGAGTCAGATGCTCAACCAACTGAGCCATCCAGTACCACTTGATGGTTGAATTCTTTTTTTTTTTTTTTAAGGTTCATTTAAGTTTGAGAGTTTGAGAGAAAGAGAGAGTATGAGCAGTTGGAGGGGCAGAGAGAGAGGGAGGGAGAATCTGAAGCAGGCTCTGTGTTATCAGTGCAAAGCCTGATGTGGGGGCTCAGACTCACGAACCGTGAGATCATGACCTGAGCCAAAGTCACAATGTCACCTGACAGAGCCACCCAGGAGCTCCTTGATGGTTGAATTCTGAGGCAAAATTCAGCCTGTGTGCAAATAAGGAACACAAGAGATTGTGCCTGATGCCCTGACTGTGTTTTGGCCCACCTGGGCCCTGTATTTGTGCCTGCTCTACCTCTGTCTGTCTCTCTCTGTTTCTCCTGTGCCCTCTCCATCCCTCTGTTGATGCACCACGACTCTTATCTTCAAACAGAAGCTGCACAGGAGTCTGCTCTGTGCAACCTGGCTGCAGCCTCTCACATGCCCCGAACGGGGAAATCCAGAGCTGTGGCTGAGCTCCCCCTCATCGGGGTTATGCGGTTTGGATCTACTTGGAAGTCTCACTGTCTTCACGAGTTGCCTCCACCTCCGATACCCTTCCTGATGCTACATCAATGCGCCAGCGTCCAATGGAGTAACAGCCTTCCTTCTCATATTGGGGATTGAAGCAAAACGATGGGACGCCTGGGGGGCTCAGTCGATTAAGCGTCCGACCTCGGCTCAGGTCATGACCTCACGGTTCGTGGGTTCGAGTCCCGCGTCGGGCTCTGTGCTGACAGCTCAGAGCCTGGAGCCTGTTTCGGATTCTGTGTCTCCCTCTCTCTCTGCCTCTCCCCTGCGCGTGCTCTCTCTCTCTCTCTCTCAAAAATAAAAAATAAAAACATAAACATAAAAAATAAATAAGGCAAAACGATGATATCCACACCCCCCACGTTTCCTGGGTAGCGTCTGGCCAGCTGCTGTCTTCAGCACAGTGAGACCATTGACTCTTCCCTCCCAACCACGCCTGCCTCTTTGCTCCACGCATATTTTGACATCTCCGCCCCGTGGATCCCCAACAGCTTTGATTCCCGTGCACCAGTCAGTCCGGCTGGCTGCGGTCCCTCCCCAGCAATCAGCGGCCAGCATGCCTCAGACTGAGAGCCGTCAGCCGACCTACCCTGCGCAAGGACGGCCCGAGTTCTGTGACTTTGCACGTCTGCATCCTTCTACAGAAGAATGGCGATGCCTTTGAAGATGCATGAGAAAAGCTTTCCTTCTATTCCGAGATCATACATAAGATGCTGTGTCCAAGGAGGTGTCCCTGGAAATTACTTCTTTCTGTTTTTTGAGCAGAAGTCACTGTTTCTTGAAGAACGGCGGTTAAGGCCAAGATGGGCTAATTGGGGAGAGTCTGCATACCGTGAAGCTGAGGCTGATCGCCGGAGTCCTGGCCGGGAGTCACGAGGACCAGCACAATCCACTCCATGGCTGTGTGAGTAGCACAGAGGCGCCTGCATCTACCTTACAGCAGATTCACACAGCATCAGGGGAGGAAATCGAGGCCAGACACCTGGATCCCAAGGCAGAGAACAAACACCACAGACTCCAACAAGCACAGAAATAGCTATGGGACTGTGCCACAGGCTGGTCCCACACCTCAGATCCTAAGAAATGATTCTGGGAAGCATTCTCTCAAGCACTAACGGATACAAAAGAGGCCCTGAGTTCATCAATCCTACGCACATAGTGCTTATTTGGGAAGATACAGGGATAGGAAATGCACTGTTCAGGCTTTAGGATCTTGAAAAGTCTTGGGGCACCTGGGTGGCTCAACCCATTGAGCGCCCATTGGATTTCAGCTCAGGTCATGATCTCCTGGTTTGTGGGTTTGAGCCCCACGTCAGGCTCAGAGCCTGNTGAAGTCAGACTGGAGGGCTCTATGCTCCCCCCACCCATGAGAGACCCATTCATTTGCTCAGCCTTCTCTGCAATGTGGGTGGTATTGACTCTGTCAGGCTGTAGTGAGTTTTAAATGTGATGGTGGCAGCCACGTGCTGTCCGCTGAAGGCTATCTCCGGACAGAGCCTCATGATCTGTGCTTCACAAAAGTAGACACCACGTCATGTTTCTGGCTTTTACGGATTCGAACCGATGGACGTTTGCATTCTGGGATACTGAAGAAATAATTGTTTTTAAACTATTTATTATTATACATTATTATAATATGAAAATATATAGTGTACATGGTAATAATATTATTTAAATTATTTTGGGAAGGTCGCTTGCAATTAGCTCAAGACACAAACACCGGCAGAGTGCTTAAAGATGCCTGACCCAAGTATTATCAGTGCCTTGGCCACGTTCTTTTCTTTTGTCCGTGGCCATAAATTGCACTTTCGCCAGTGGCTTCCAGATGGGCCCAAATCAGTAAGCATCCCCATCGTTCAGAAGGATGGAACAAAACACGACACAAAACTACATACATTGTGACATCCGTTCTCTTTTGCTATTTTTATATTTAAAGAATAGCATATCACCAGACATATAATAATGAGCAGAAGGAGACTAATAACATATTTTACGTGTTTCATGGGGAATAAGAGAGCACACTAATAACGATTAGTTATCAGACCAAAATAGTTCTCTTCCTAGAAGAGGTGTAATGGAAAACATCATCTATAGGAATGAGAGATGCAGAAATACTTTCTTTTATAGGAGAGCAAATCTCGTCATCATTGTTGCTTTCCACCCACTCCCCCATAGTACTTCTCTGAAAAACACAAAAAAGAAAGCTATTTCTGCTTTAAAAATCACTGGGAAGAGATCAAAGAAATTTTCGGGGTTGAAATTTCACAGGACACAGTAAAACCGAGAAACCCTACAACTCATTTGTTTAAAAAAATTATGTAAGTAAGATTTGGGGAAACGCATTAGTGTATTGAAACTCATATGCTACGTATGTAAAATCTAAAAAGGGAAAACAGCATAATGATGTTTTTGTGTAATCTGACATATGCTTTATTGGGAAAGAGTCACACTATTTGGTAATTACCAAAATTGCTACTTCTCAAATTCGTGTAATTATTTCACGTAAAATATGTCAGTCTGGCCCCATTTTTAAGCAGAGATTTTAAATGTTGTTGTAGCAAAATTGTGCAGAGTTCCGTGCTTTGCAGAATATAACTATGTAACATTTTGATTAACAGCATCTCTCTAGAACATTCACCCATCTCCCCGTTACTGAAGGAGGGCCTCATGTGTGCCTGCCTTGAGAACCATCTCATATCACAGCTAGCTTATGTGTGTGTGTGTGTTCCCAGGATGCTATATTGTGCCGACTTATATTCATGTAGCACTTTTCTTCCCAAAATTCTGTGGTGGGAGTTTGTGCATCATGTCGTGGTGATGGGTACTCAGTCAATGCCTTTTTGTTTTTTGGTTTTTGTGTTTTTTTCTTAAATAGTTTATTGTCAAGTTGGTTTCCGTATAACACCCAGTGCTCATCCCAAGTGCCCTCCTCCGTGCCCATCACCCCCTTCCCCTCCCCCCATCTGCGCTCAGTTTGTTCTCAACATTCAAGAGTCTCTCATGGTTTGCCTCCCTCCTTCTCCCCCGCTATTTCCCCCCTTCTGGAGAAGGCTGGATTTTGAGAAAGGGGGCGTCCAATGTACAAGAGTATGATATGAGAGTGTCAGTGGGACGAGTGGGACCACTGTCACAAGCATATGGACTTAACATGCGTTTTTCTGGGGTCAGGTCAAGCTCATCTTCCTGAGGCTGGGTGGGTGGTTGACTAG
>NW_027528610.1:3674142-3782430 GCF_008692635.1 Crocuta crocuta | reverse complement strand
CCCTTCCCCTCCCCCCCACCCCTATCAGCCCTCAGTTTGTTCTCAGCATTCAAGAGTCTCTCATGGTTTGCCTCCCTCCCTCTCCCCGACTATTTTTCCCCTCCTCCTCCCCCATGGTCCTCCATTAGCTTCCTCCTAATCCACTTATATGTGCAAACATACGGTATCTGTCCTTCTCTGCCTGATTTATTTTGCTCAGCCTAACACCCTCAAGGTCCATCCATGTTGCTACACGTGGCCAGATTTCATTCTTTCTCATTGCCATGTAGTATTCCATTGTGTAGATTAACCACATCTTCTTGATCCATTTGTCTGTTGATGGACACTTAGGCTCTTTCCATGATTTGGCTATTGTGGAGAGTGCTGCTGTGAACATTGGGGTCCATGTGCCCCTATGCATCAGCACCCCTCTATCCCTTGGGTAGATTCTCACACCACACACAAAAATAAACTCAAAATGGATAAAGGACCAGAATGTGAAACAGGAAACCATCAAAACCCTAGAGGAGAAAGTCAATGCCTTTTTGATGTAGACTTATTATACATTTTTATTGTGGTTACAGATAGCTTATCTTGCCTGAGTAATTATCCCCAGTATCTGGCAAATTGACAGACTTCCTTCCCATGTATGGCTTAGGTGGTATTCTCAGGGCCGGTTGGGTGGTGGGTGATATGGAAGGAAGAGACACTGCTGGTTCACCAGCTGAGGATATCGGCTCACTGGTAGATTGGAGTTTGGTATTCAGTCAACAATATGCTAACCACAAATACTGCTCATGATACCTGAGTCAGACGTGATGCTAGATCCTAGAGTTATAATGACGAATGAGACTCTGCCATTTCCTCCCACTGTGAGAATGAATATAGTCAAGTCATCTATATGATTCAGAGGGGAGCTCAGCAAAGTGAAAGAGTTGGGTGATCAGCGCCAAAAGGACAGCACCAAAAGAAAAATGGCAGAAGACAGGAAGCGTTGACCACAGGAGGAACCAATACAGACTTCGCAGAACGTAGGTCTTGGAGGTGGGTAGGAGGACCTAAGAGGTGAGGCATGAAGTTGAAGGAGTTCCAGGCAATGTGAGGCCACACCACACTGGAGGAAACACAATAACGTGAGAGGCATCATTGCTCTCTTTGCGTTGCTATGATGCATTTACAAAGGAGTCGGAAATCAATGCAGCACGGCTGGCTGGAGTGAAGGGCAAACATTCCCTGTCTGCAGAACACACTGGGCATAGGCAGGAACCAGATCCCGAAGTTCACGGTGTGGGCTTTGGCATTCATCCTAAAAGATAAAATAGGTTAAGAGTAGGAACAGAGAGAACATTTAAGAGGTTATCGGAATAATTCTAGCAAGAGAAGATGGTGACCTGATTTGTTGGGAGGTGGCACATGAAGTGGAATATCTATGAACTTAGTAGAAATGATCGCACGTAGAGACTCCTTGGGGAACTCTGGGGTTATGTGACACGTACTCATTCTTACCGGACAGAGAGAACCATGAGATTCTCATTCTGCTCCTCGTGATCCTTTCTACTCATGGCTCCATCCTTCCTTCCCATCAAAACAAAAAGCTGACACCCACTGAAAGACAAAAACAGCGTTGCTATGAGAGTCAACTCCACAATTTCAAATTTGAACGCAAATCATCCAACACCAGTGTTCACATTGAAATCTCACTTGAATCAAGATGACAGCACACCTTTAAAAAAATTATACACTTTTGCACCGAGTCCAGGGTTTTTCTGAATGTGGCTGTTCTTTTAAGTGGCAGAATGGGAATGATGAACTTAATTCCTCACGAAATTTACAGTCATTCTGTATGAATGAAATCTATACCCATGAGATGAATTATATGTAGGATGTCAGGTTTTTAATCCCTTCCAGTTGGGAAGGTCTGTATCCATATGGGTTTGGGTTGAAAGCAAGTGAAACTCACTTTGGAATTTGGTAGAACAATGATCAGGAAGGTTCGTGAAAACCCAAGAGGTCAACTCTTGGCATCAGGGGGATCCACAGGGGCCACTAAAGGCCCAGGAAGCCATCTTGCTAGCAGGCTAGTCTACAGTGATAACACTTGAACCATCCATTCCATCTGTACTCAAGAGACAATGCCCTGAATGGAGGGGCTTCGGTCAAATGCCCCTCTCTCAGGAGGAGGGCACATTAGTCTCACTTGGCTTCCTAAAAAGGAGACAGTGACCTTGATCTACCTTTGCACTAAGCTGATGCACAATGAGAGCAAGACAGTGCTCCCAAAAGGAAATTGAGAGGCTGCTATGGACCTCCCGATCCCCCCAAATTCATGTTGAACCTCTAAGCCCCAGTGTGGAGGTATTTGGAGATGAGGCCCTTGGCACATAATCAGGTCATCAGGGTAGAACTATCATGATGTGATTGGTGCCCTTATAAGAAGATACCCCAGATAAGAGAGCTTGCTTCCTCTCTCTGTCCCTCTGTCTGCCATGTGAGGACACAGTGAGAAGGTGACTATGTATAAACCAGGAAGAAGGGTCAGCAGAACCTAGAACCTGACGACGCTGGCACCCTGCTCTCACACTTCCCAGAATTAGTCGATGTTGAGCAGCCAAAATCTGGTGGGGGCACTGGCGTAGCTCAGTCAGTTAAGCGTCCAAATTAAGCTCAGGTCATGGTCTCACGGTTCATGAGTTCAAGCCCTTCGTTGGGCTCTGTGCTGACAGCTCAGAGCCTGGAGCCTGCTTTGGAATCTATGTCTCCCTCTTTCTCTGCCCCTCCTCCAGTCACATTCTATCTCTCTCTCTCTCAACAATAAATAAACATTAAAAAAAATTTTTAAAGAAGCCAAAATCTGGCAATTGTTCACTGCAAGTTGCTTTGCTCATAAAAAGGCATTAAGAACCATCGGTTAATCACACATTTAGACTAATTGGTTTAGATAGTTTCCTAGTGATAAGTATCTGCCTCAGGTAAGGAAAAGCTTCTTTGCCTCAAGACCACAGGCACATAAGTAGATAGTTCTACTGTGTATGTGGCCGTATAGCTCTTCTTACATCAGGCAAACATCCGAAATAGAACTCTTTCGACTGTGATTTGTGGTCGCAGATTGTGATGTGTCCCTGCCTGATGCCACTTGAAATACAACCATTTATTCTTTCTGTTGGTCCAGGGAGCCCTAATAAGATTTAAAAAATAAAATACAGTTTGCTGAGGGGTTAAGTTAGTTATTTTACGCCCATTGCTGAAAATCTAAGTAAATTTCACCTAATCCATTACATGCAATGATTCAGATTACATGTGACACCTTTTCTGCGTGACAAATGGGTTTATAAAGTATTACTCGCACAGCATAATGGTAATCTGTCTGCCCGATGGCTGGAACCCACACACTCCATTTTTCCGTAACAGTCCTAATCCATCATTTCAAAGTATCATAATACATGTAAATACTTCTCTCTCAACAGGAGATAAATAGCATATCAACACTAAAGTAACACTTTTTCCCCCAAAGTTGTGATGACATACAAGAATCAGTCAACCTTCCCAGAGCTCAGCCAGACTCAGCGATAGGAACGTGTTCACACGAGGGTAAGAGAGTGGGCATATCCCGATTTTTAGATAGAATCATCTCATTTTGAATGGTCTGCTCAGTTGAGACCCATTCATTGGTCACGTCTCAAACATATACCGCAAAGGAAGCTGGAAACTTTCGATTCCCTTATTTTTCCAATATCTTCCACCTAAATTGCAGTAACAATATTCTTTCAGGAACACAGTCTCCTTCTATTACTTTCATACAGGTGATATTTTAGCACTGAGAGAGGTAGCAAAACTATTTCCCACCTCAACGTTGTTAGATGAATCACTACCCCACTCCCCAAAGCCGTATGCTCTATAATTCCATTTCTGGACCAACATTTTCAACCACGTTTCTGTACATGATGGCCAGTTTCATAGATAAGGAGCTGTTAGCTCTGTACAAACTCTATGAAAGATTATAATGCTCTCCTAAAGATTATCTTCCCCTTTAAATTGACGAGTTACTGATATTTTGAATTTAAGAATGCCCTATGCTAAAAGGCTGTCTTAGTTGGAAACTCTTAGCACTGCTCAGCTAAACCTTTAGACTCATTTGAACATTAAGACCTCTCCTAAAAATATAAAGGATCTCTTTGCTATGTCAAGGGACCAGCATTGTGTTTTATACATTGAAATTCTTCTTCTTTAATGCCTACATAATCTGAGACACGAGTGAGAAAAGAAGAGAGGAACTCCACCTCTGCCTGGTAATTTCTTTATGGATCAAGTATAAACACTCAAGAATAATGCAAGCTCGGGGCGCCTGGGTGGCTTAGTCGGTTAAGCGTCCGACTTTTGCTTAGGTCATGATCTCGCGGTTCGTGGGTTCGGGCCCCACGTCGGGCTCTGTGCTGACTGCCAGCTCAGAGCCTGGAGCCTATTTCAGAGTCTGTGACTCCCTCTCTCTCTGACCCTCCCCTGGTCACGCTGTCTCTCTCTCTCTCTCTCTCTCCTAGAAATTAAAAAAATAAATAAATAAATAAAAGAATAATGCAAGCTCATCAGGAAAGCAAATTCTTCTTTATGCCACACCTTGTTACAATTTCGTGAATTTTTTCTCTATACTTTGGAGCAACCAGTGCTGTGAAAACGCACTCTACACAAATCTTTTTCAAGAACATGTTCTTTTGTTTTTGGTGATGCTGAGTATACTTGTGTTAGTGTACGTACCTATATCCACCATCCTAACCCCTTCTGATTAGGGATGTTTTAGAGTCATTGGAATAGACGTGTACTTCTCCCGATACAATATAATATACAATCCAATTTTTAACAGAGTACACACTGCATTTCTCCTGACTATTTCTTGTAGTCGGGTCAGACCTTCAACCAAATTTATAACTGGACATTGTCCTTCTTATTGCCTCAAGCTTTTCCTTGACACTGAGTGGAAACAACTCACCATGGGGCAGTTTCTGTCCCTTCTTGTCACTGTTCTATTTCACACGGTCCTTGTTGCCCAGGTACACTCCTGTGTGGACTCTGAAACGGTCACAATATCTTTCAGCCAAGGCAGGATGGTTTCTCTTTCTTATGCTTCTTTATTATAAAGAAGACATCACAAATTTGGCTGAGCCCAGCTGAGTAAAAGTGCCAAAATTGAATAGAAGTTTCACCTCCCTTATATACTAATAAAGTCTCAAATTAAATTCTTTACCCGATAATGTGACACACACAACCTCCTCCAGGGATTCAGATGACTAAAGCAATTTCCCGTGGGTTCATGTTAACTGATTATCAGAGTTCTTGCCACCTAATTTCTAGCTGGGCACCTTCTCTTTTTACTTGTGGGTTATATCTGCAGAGCAGACAGCCTCCTCCTCATGGGCTCCTTCCATAGACCCCTCTACTCTCAGAATGTTCCAAAGGTCATTGTCAACATGTCTGGCTAAGAATGGAGAGAGTTTGGCATGAATGAAACGAAGTAAAATGAATCTCAGATGTAACTTCCCACTCTGGAATACAAGCTCGATGTGGTCACACCATGTTCCCCTTGCATTTGGATCTGCACATCTGGGATCCACCAACCAATACCTAAATGTCACCTAGTACATAGTGAGTAGGCATTAAATGTTACACTAGATCTCCATATCTGGGATCTTCTAACTTGTGCCTTAATTTCACCAGGTACATACTAAGTAGTCATTAAATATCGAATGGAAATCTTGGTGCACATATGTTTTCTTCTTTATTTCTCACCATCCCTTTTCATCCTTTCTCCTCCACAAACAGCCACTTTTTTGCATTTCCCAGAACACAGTGGCCCCTCTCACATTCCCCACCTTTGCACCTGTTTTCTTCTCTGCTGTGTACATGTCTACAAATCTCCAGAAACTTTGCGTATCAACTTCTCATTTCTGCTGAAAAAGCTCATTGAATACCCAAAGCTGAAGGAGGCATTATTGCCCTATTTTCTCATATTGTCTTGTAGGATGCATTTTTCTACATTCAATATTATTTCAGATATGCTTCTATACTCATGAGATAAATGCATTAATAATAGAAATATATTATTCAGTTACTCATGATTTTGATATTTATATGAATATGACTGCACTGGACAAATTCTTTGACTTGCTTTCATTTTTAAATTCAGCATATGTTGGTAAATTTATTCAGGTTGAGGTGTATAGCTATAATTTGTTCATTATTAATAATCCCTTTTAAGGAAAAACTGATATTGTTTTCTGTTGTAACCACATGTGGACCATTATTGATCTATTCTTAGATATCTTTGTTTTTAAATTTAATGGTTTTTTTATTGTTAATGTTTTATTTTTGAGAGAGAGACAGAGCATGAGTGGGTGAAGGGCAGAGAGAGAGAAGGAGACAGAATCCGAAGCAGCTTCAGGCTCTGAGCTGTCAGCACAGAGCAAGATACGGGGCTTGAACTCACAAACCACGAGATCATGACCTGAGCCAAAAAGTTGGATGCCCAACCGACTGAGCCCCCCAAGCTCAGGTGCCAGGCGGCCCTGTTCTTAAATAGCTTGACATGTACCCTATTGCAAGATAGCTTTACCAGCGTTAAACTTTCTACAATACATAGATTATTTACTTGAACTGCTGGGTTGTACAGTGAACTTCTTCCCCTAAGCATCTTGCTGGCATGAACTGTGAGTGAATTAACAGCTGTCTGGATGTCGGTTACAGAGTATTTACTACAATTTTCAAATTGCATCATACACTCAGAGTTCCAAATGTACCCATTTGGGCTTCCATTGGCCATTTTCATTTAAGGGTATATTCATAATATTAACGCGATGTCAGCAGCCATATTCAGCCCTTTCTTTTATTCTACAGAATTTAACTGAAAAGCACAAGTTATTTGAGTAATTTTAGCAATACAGTAAATATTATTCCCACTAGGATCCATAGTTTTGGTTCCCAGCATTCTGAAGTTAATCATAACCCACACTCTTCTCAGGTTAGAAAAATAATAATAATTAACAGTGCAACCAAACTGACAAAACAAATCTAAATGTAGGGATTTATTAGAATGTGCTAAGGCAAAACAAAAAAATAAAGCAAGTAATACAGGGCACATTTCTAACATGATCCTTGTTCATGGAATCTGGCATTGAATCCCAGATTTTGATCTAATTAAAGACTGAGCTTTAATTCACCACTAAGAGGGTGATTTGCATTAGAGAGTCTTACATGTTCTTTTTATTTCCTGCATACATTCTGATTTTTTCAAAATATATTTCATAGGTGCAGTGTTGCCTTTGAATATTTACAGCTACTCAGGTTACCCCTAATGACTAATTATGATGGAAAACTGTAAGGCAATAACATATTTTATCAAGGAAATGTTAGAGGGACTTAATGAGCCAGTTAAGAGGAATGAGGTGTTTGACTCTCTGAGAATTCAAGACTTTGAAACTACTTTATTGCAGAAGGAGAATTAAAGATTCTTCACAAAAATTCTTAATGGAACCAAGCAGATGAATATGTTCATACATCACATAACTGGCATAGATAGATTTAAAGTTTTTCATCTTTTCCTTAGGAATCTCTAATTAATCACAAGGTTTCAAAGTCATTGAGTCGGGGCACCTGATTGCTTCAGAAAGCTCTATCATTCCAAGCACATTTGGATTTCTACATCCTCACTCTCTCTCTCTTTTTTTTTAATGTTTATTTATTTATTTTGAGAGAGAGAGTGAATGAGGGAAGGCACAGAGGAAGAGGCAGAGAGAGAATTCCAAGCAGACTCCATGTCAGCACAAAGCTTGATCCCACTACTGTGAGATCATGACCTGAGCCGAAATCAATCAAGAGTGGGATGCTTAACCGACTGAGCCACCCAGGCGCCCCTCCCCATATCTCTGTCTAATTCAAGGCTAAGAAATGATCATATCCAAAGTTCTCTGTGCTCCAAACTCCCATGATGATCCCAATTATATACTGTCTTGTACTGCATATTCAATGTCTACACACTGACCCCTAGGAAAACAAGGATGGATATTTTTGGATTGTCCTAAGACGTTTACTCTCCCTTCCCCAAACAGTCGTTCCTTAAGGATGTAGAAATAGCCTTGAGCATCACCATAAATAAGTGAATCCATCTGAATGTTCACACGAATGGATTCCCCAATGCCTGCAGTTCATAACAGAATGCAAAACAAGGCAGAGATTTACAAGATAATTGTGGAAACATATGGGGAAACATTTCCCTATACCTACAAGACTGAACACAGAGGATGAAAATTTGCACATCAGTGTAGTACACATTTGGTATATACTGAGTTCATGTGATGTGATGGTGTTATTTTATTCTTATTTTTTAAAAACTGTTAGGCAGACAGAGAAAATATTATTACTACCACCATGTATAACAGAAGAAACTGGAAATCAGACAACTTGGTAAATTGCCCCGAATTTCCATGGCTGGTCAATGCCACGACTTCTTCATTTCTGTGGAGTAAAGTTTTCTCCATTCGAATTTTCCCTTCACTGTAGAGAGCAGGAAAGTTTACTAAAAAGCATATGATGTAATTAAAACCTTAAATTCATGTATTCAGTCTCAAGCATACGGGGCTTTCTAATATGCAAAACAGAAGGACTTTATTGAATGCGGAGTCTGAACAAAGATGAAGGAAAATCAATAGCAGTGAAGAAACAGGAACAGTCTGGATATAAAACAAAAGCATGAACACTTCTAAGTAAACATAATAAACCAACGTTTTTTGTGGGGTTTCTAAAGGAAATGTCCAAGGAAATCTCTTGATAAAAGTAGCTTCTAGTTGAATAGTCACTACTCTGGACTTAAAATTATTTGACCTCAGGGGCGCCTGGGTGGCTCAGTCGGTAAAGCATCTGACTTCGGCTCAGGTCATGATCTCATGGTTTGTGGGTTCGAGCCCCGCATCGGGCTCTGTGCTGACAGCTCAGAGCCTGGAGTCTGTTTCAGATTCTGTTCCCCTCTCTCTCTGACCCTCCCCTACTCACACTGTCTCTGTCTCTCTCTCTCTCAGAAATAAATAAAACATTAAAAAAAAAATTATTTGACCTCAATCCCCTGCTGAAAACAAAGCACAACAGAGCAGGGACAGAGATGAAAGTTAACTCCCTTTAATCAGCTTCATATTTAAAAGAAAGGTCAATTGTGAATTAACTCTGCATTCCTTGACATTATTCTAAGATAAGAACACTTCATGGCCCTTTAAGAATATTAACTTCTGCATTAATGGGAGTATTTATAGCATTGTGCTAATGTTTGTAGAGACTTGTCAGGAGGAAATGCGTGTGTTAGTGGCCTCTGGAGAGATAGGTGAGGTGCTAGGGTTCCTAACTGCCTCAGATTCAATGCTGTCTATGACATTTCCATGCTTTGAAGGTGTACGTATATTATGGAGAAGAAATAAAAACAAAGCGTCCCTAAAATATAAATCACCCATAAGAATCTGTGTAGGGAAATCTGCAGATATACCTATACTGAGAAAAGAGACAGGTTCCTTGTATAGGAGGCCAGCCCACAATTAGGGAATTGCTAAAAATGATTTACAGATCACGTCTCTAAATGGAATGGAGACAGCATGACATTTGGTTATATGCCCTCAGAAAGCCCGGGAAGGAAGGGATCTGCGGAGAAGAGGGTTCTTTGCCATCCTTGGGACTATTTTGTGGAGCTTCTCAGCAAAGCTAACCTTGCAAGTCTGAATGCCAGAAGGTTATTTGAACACCGAGACTTCTATAAAAGTACAGTAGAATATTCCTTCCACCAGATAAAATGTCAACATTGTAAAAGCAATAATGAGGCCTGGAGGGGTATTTGAAGCCTAATAACGAAGAATTCATTAGCTGAAGAACCACGAGATAGTACTAATGCATATTTCTGCGTGTCTGTGGAAGGTTCCTGCCCAAGCCTAATGGGATGTGATGACTCCAGAGGCGAGAGAAATTTAACGCACCTGGAGAACCCTCTCCCAGAATTCCGAGGAGCCTTAAGAATTAGCCTCGTTGAGTGGCTCTGGAATTGTGGCCCTGGGATCAGTGGGATTCGTGTCACCTGGGAGCTTGTTAGAAATGCAGGTCCTAAGGGCGCCTGGGTGGCTCAGTCGATTAAGCGTCTGACTTGAGGGCATGATCTCATGGTTCGTGAGTTTGAGCCCCAAGTCCAGCTCTCTGCTTCAGATTCTGTGTCTCCCTCTCTTTCTGTCTCTCCTCTGCTTGTGTTCTGTCTCTCAAAGGTGAATAATTGTTAAAAAAAATAAATGCACATTCCAGGGTCTTGTCATTGACCTACCGAGTCAGAACCTCTGGTCAGAACCTCCAAATAGTCCTGGAGAAAACTGGAGACCAAGTTTTGTATCCAACCAAGCCACCCCAGAGGGTTGTGATTGCCCCAAAGCACACGCACTGCAACCTGATGTCAAACAACTAACTACTTTGTTGGCATTTCTAAAGAGGTATCCGAGTTAGGATACAGACCGAGTTAGAGTCTGTTGCTAACACTTGACTCTTCCTGTAGGTTTTCGTCTCATAGTTTGGGTTCATCGATGCCACTCTCTGGGCACACCTGCTGGCACTTGTCGCTAGAATTCTATGCCTAATGGGATTGAGGCTGTGATAAGATCATTTCCCTAATGATGCCCTGGAAATGAAATCGCTCACAAAATTGCCTTAAGGTAAAAAAAAATAAGTAATTAATAACACCTGTATGAGTTAAAGTCTTCCACTTTATTTTTCCTATTCCACTTAACACAACAAAAAAGTATCAAAAACAATCACACACAGTGTTCAACTGTGAATTAATTTTCCAGTGCAAAGAAATGATACCTTTGGGGCACCTGGCTGGCGCACTCGGTGGAGGATGTGACTCTTGATCTCGGGGTTGTGAGTTTGACCCCGTGTTGAGTATACAGATTACTTCAAAATAAAATCTTTAAAAAAAAAAAAAAGGGGGGCGCCTGGGTGGCTTAGTCGGTTAAGCGTCCGACTTTCGCTTAGGTCATGATCTCGCGGTTCGTGGGTCCGAGCCCCGCGTTGGGCTCTGCTGACTGCCAGCTCAGAGCCTGGAGCCTGTTTCAGTCTGTGACTCCCTCTCTCTCTGACCCTCCCCTGCTCACGCTGTCTCTCTCTCCTAGAAATAAATAAAAATATTTAAAAAAGAAATGCATCTTTGGAGAAGGATAAAGTTACCCTCCTCACTAAACTCATTCTGTTCCATTAGTAACTGGGCGGTTATTGATGAAATCATACCTTGTTAAGATACCTCAGCAATAGAACAGATATTAAATCACAAAAGCAAATACTAATAAACATTATTACCACAAATTATTCATCCAGAATGAACTGCTTACTTTCTTGAAAAGAAATTACTAATACTAACTCAATAAGAAAACCCAAGTAATCAATTTCACAAGGCAAATTATGAGTCAGTGAATATCCCCCAAATTATATGAAACCTGATTTGTTCGAAGAGCAAGCCCTATGAAAATTTCATGTTACTCTCATGCTCTGTAATCTCTATGAGTATCTTTTAAAGAATAAGCTTCCTCTACTCTTCTGTCAACCTATGATAACAGTGACTCTCTAAAAATTCAAGGAAAATGACGGGGTGCCTGGGTGGCTCAGTCATTTGAGCGTCCCACTTCGGTTCTGGTCATGATCTCATGGTTCATGGTTTCGAGCCCCACGTCGGGCTCTGTGCTGACAGCTCAGAGCCTGGAGCCTGCTTCAGATTGTGTGTCTCCTTCTCTCTCTGCCTCTCCCCTGCTCAAGCTGTCTCTCTCTCTCAGAAATAAATAAAACGTTAAAAATTGTTTTTTAAATTAAAAAAATAAAAATTCAAGGAGAATAAAATATGGCATAAACTCTAGCTTCCATCAAGCCTACCTCAGAGTACAAATAAAACATTAGTGAATTTAATGTACTTATTGGAGAATACAATTTCCCAATGGGGCTCATTCCATTAATGTGAGGATGTTCAACACCAGGTGATTCATTAAAATATTACCATATTAACGCTAGAAGAGGAAAATAGTGCAATTACTGTAGGGTGTATGGGAGCAAAATGAAGGAACACAAAAGCACATTAAAGAAGGAAAAATAAATACCTTTGGTACAAGACAGTTGCAGCTAACACCATAAAATGTGACAACACTTTGCTGCAGGAGGGATTTGGGATCATGAGCTCCTAGATGTCAGTTTCTCCCTGAAGTGCCCCAAACCCTCCATCACCAGTGGGAGAAAGGCTGGACCAACCCAGCCCTAAAAAGCCCACACGGAGGAAGTTCCCTTTATCTCTCGTATGGCTGGTTCCTAGGGAAGAGGACCCAAGAGTTCCCTGAAAAATCACATTCTTGGCCAACATTTTGTAAGTTGAGCAGGTCCTAGAGAAGTCAGCCCTGGGAAATCGCATGCATAAAAAAAAAAATTACCCAAACAATAGTGATACAAAGCAGCAGGATGTGAACTGGGTGAAATACATGTTTTTGACATTGCAGCAAAAACCTATTGCGATATATATTTTCATGATGTCTTGTTGGGAAGTGGATATTTCAGTAAAATATGAGATGTTTGAAAAAACCAAGAGACTACAATGCAGAGAAGCATTTCTCTGTGTTGCACGCGTTCTGACAATGCCTCATGTTATCAGTAGTAGGTGTTTCACACCCTTACGCTCACATACACACACCATACACAAGGGCTTTGTGGACAAATAAACTTGGGTTAAAAAAGTGAAACAGCCTTCTTCACCAAAAGACACCAGGGTCTTGGTTACGCTAATGGTCAGTATGAACTTCTGGGTGGGGCGACTTCCAAGGTGAATGTTTTCCGCCCTTGCTTCATCTGCAGAAAATTCACCCTCACTCTGTGCCTTGGAAACAATGTTTTGCACCAATGGCGGTTCCAGTTTCTTTTGTCTGTATTTGAGTTCTTCTAATCAATCTTCAATATAACACAAAATACAAAGCACAGAAAAAAGGACTTAATTTAATTTAATATAAGCCAAATAACTTGAAGACTGTGAGGAAAAAAATACCAAAGCAGAAAGCTCTTCTTGATTATAAATAGACAAAAAAAGTCAGTCAAGGTTCACCTACAAAAACTCACACCATTGTAGAGTCCGTAGCTAAAAACAAACAAACACAAGATTAACAAAGTCATATATTTAGTAAACCAGCCTTTATGCGCCTCTTTTTCTTCTTTTGTTCTAAAGATTTTATTATTCAGCTCGTCTTGACACCCAACGTGGGGCTCCAGTTCACAGCCCTGAGATCAAGAGTCACATGCTCCAAATACTGGGCTGGCCAGCTGCCCCCCCCCCCTTTTATTTTTTGACCCTGAAAAGATAGTTTCCATAAATGATCAAAGTAGAAATATAGAAACGTTTTCAATGCCAAAAATATAGCAGTGACACTTATGAGAAAACAATCATATCTTCATCTACACAAAGATTTGTTTCCAAAACAAACTACAAAACCAAAAGACAGGGGCCAATATGATCATCACAGGTCACGATAGTTCAAGCATAATTGACTTGACCCATCCCAGATGATGGACCTTTTTAAACCAACTTTATCAGGAAAACTGTTGCACAAAAGGAAACACAACTGTAGCAGATAAAGAAAAAAAGATGTTGTAATAGTTATCATCTTACAAGGGGGCTTAGAAAATAAGTACAGAATGCATAATACCAGAACAAAACAGAGGTCAAGGAACATAAATTATAAAAGAAAAAGAAAGAGAGAAAAAGCAGACACTGTAAAGCGTAAGAAAGAATTCATGCGTATGTGTTATAGTAAGTGAAAAATATCTAACTATTTTTAGCTAACAAATTGACATCTCATACACTCTTAGAAGGATTGGAAATATGTTGGAATATTCCTGCAAAGCAGCTTGGTTATTGGTTTTGACTCTTCACGCGTTTGTAAGTTGTAACCAAGAAATGTCAATTTCAGAAATATTTTTTAAAGGAGTTGTCAAAAAAATGAAATAAAAAAATAAAGGAGCTGTCAGATAATGTGCTGAGAGATTTGTGTTCATGGACAGTCAGTACCATATTGTTTCTAATACCTAAATATTAGAAGCAATCTGAATATGTGAGATTACATAAGCAAACAAGGAACATAATCATATGGTATGTAATGTAGCCACAGGAATAAACAATGCTTATGATAAGATGTTATGTAAAGAAAGCAGAATGTAAGGGTGCCCGGCTGGCTCAATTGGTGGGGTATGTGACTAGATCTCGGGGTAATAGGTTCAAGCCCCACATTGGGGGTGGCAATTATTTAAGAATAATCTTAATAAGAAAATAGAAAGTAGAATATAAGGTGATATACATGATGTGATTGAACCCCATTATGTTAAAAATGTACTTGGAAATTTCAGGTTAGGATATCAATATGAACTTAGACATCTAAGGCCTATGAACCCACTCAAATTCTGCCTACACCACCAACTAATAACTGAAATTGTATAACTTGTCTCACTCGAAGTTCTCTGTAAACCAAAACTTATTGAAAGAAACAAAAGTAACCCTTCAAAGATTCTTGATCTATATAAACACACACACTACTCAATAGGAAAGTATTGATTAGAATTTCTATAAATTAGAAAAGGGAAGCCAGGGAGAAGCAAACCGAGATGAGAAATTAAAGAACGGGGACAAAAAAGGAAAAGCAAATGAAACAGCAGTGGAGACAATGAATGGCAGGCTGTGTAAACTGAATCGTTGAAGAAAAAGAACGATTGTGAGGAACGACAGCACCGCAAGGATGTGGAAAAATGGATGAGCAGGATGGAAAGGAAGGTAAATGAGAATACAGATGGACGGTACGCTCAGAATTCCCTCTCAGATATAGAGTAACTCCAGCTGCTGGTGGGAATGCAAACTGGTTCGGCCGCTGTGGAAGACATCACAGAGGCACCTCAAAAACTTAAAAATAGAAATATCATGTGATCCAGCAGCCCCACTAGTGGGTGTTTTTACCCAAAGAAAATGAAAACACTAAGTTGAGAAGATCTATGCACTCCTATGTTTCTAGTTTATAGCGGCATTATCTACAACAGCCAAGATATGGAAGCAACCCAAGTGTCCATCCATAGATGAATGGGTAAAGAAGGTGTGGTGTACACACACACACACACAGAGACCACAATAGAATACCACACAGCCATAAAAAAGTATGAGGTGATGCCTCATCCTTTTGCAAGAACATGGATGGGTGTAGAGAGGATAATGCTAAGTGAAGTAAGTCAGACAGAGGAAGGCAGATAACTTCAGTCGTGTGCGGGGTCTAAAAACAAGCCCAATGGATAAACAGACGAGAAGCCGAGTACTCAGACTTGTAATTAAAGAGAAAATACTGATGGGTGCCAGGGGGGAGGGTATAGGGGATGGGGAGAATGGGGGATGAAGTGTAGGGGATACAGGCTTTCAGTTATGGAATGCATCGTCATGGAAAGAAAAGGTACCGCGCAGGGAATACAGTGAATGGTATCGTGAATTTTTTAGGCTAATTTATTTATTTTGAGAGAGAGAGAGAGAGAGAGAGCATGAGCAGGGAGGGGCAGAGAGACAGAGAGAGANAAAAGAACGATTGTGAGGAACGACAGCACCGCAAGGATGTGGAAAAATGGATGAGCAGGATGGAAAGGAAGGTAAATGAGAATACAGATGGACGGTACGCTCAGAATTCCCTCTCAGATATAGAGTAACTCCAGCTGCTGGTGGGAATGCAAACTGGTTCGGCCGCTGTGGAAGACATCACAGAGGCACCTCAAAAACTTAAAAGTAGAAATATCATGTGATCCAGCAGCCCCACTAGTGGGTGTTTTTACCCAAAGAAAATGAAAACACTAAGTTGAGAAGATCTATGCACTCCTATGTTTCTAGTTTATAGCGGCATTATCTACAACAGCCAAGATATGGAAGCAACCCAAGTGTCCATCCATAGATGAATGGGTAAAGAAGGTGTGGTGTACACACACACACACACAGAGACCACAATAGAATACCACACAGCCATAAAAAAGTATGAGGTGATGCCTCATCCTTTTGCAAGAACATGGATGGGTGTAGAGAGGATAATGCTAAGTGAAGTAAGCCAGACAGAGGAAGGCAGATAACTGTAATTTCAGTCGTGTGCGGGGTCTAAAAACAAGCCCAATGGATAAACAGACGAGAAGCCGAGTACTCAGACTTGTAATTAAAGAGAAAATACTGATGGGTGCCAGGGGGGAGGGTATAGGGGATGGGGAGAATGGGGGATGAAGTGTAGGGGATACAGGCTTTCAGTTATGGAATGCATCGTCATGGAAAGAAAAGGTACCGCGCAGGGAATACAGTGAATGGTATCGTGAATTTTTTAGGCTAATTTATTTATTTTGAGAGAGAGAGAGAGAGAGAGAGCATGAGCAGGGAGGGGCAGAGAGACAGAGAGAGAGAATCCTAAGCAGGCTCTGAGCTGCCAGTGCAGAGCCTGATGCAGGGCTCGAACCCATGAACCATGAGAGCACGACCTGAGCCAAAACCAAGATTTGGATGCTCAACCAACTGAGCCACCCAGGTGCCCCTAAAAAAGGATTTTCCTAATGGAGTACTGGGGGAAAAAAAATAATAATTCCAAACCAGAGACCATAGAAACACACAACGGAGAAGAAAACTTTCCTTAAAGCCAGACCTCCAGCTCCAGATGGAAAGGACGTGCCCAGAGCTGACCAGAGGAGAAGCGTCTCCCAAAATCAGAGGGAGCAGCTAGCGGCTACTCAGGCCCTGACCGGTCCACACAGCCCGGCGGACGTCCACCAGCAGCGCCAGCAGCAGCACGGAAAAGAACGTGCTCTCTACCCTCCCCGAAGGCAATGGACGTAACAACAAAATCCCAACAACCCAGACATTCACCTGAAACGGAACTCAGGGAAGGAAATCAGGTGTCAACAGGCGGCAGGCAAATACGTGAATCAGAGTCCAGTTAAACGCTTGCTGTTAATGTGTTTACAAATCGAGGCAAATGTCCCAAGAATTAGACAAAAGAACATACCGTTAACAGGAACAGAATACAGCATCAGTTGTGAGGCTCACGTGCCCAGAAATGAGCCTCAGGTGTCTGTGTGCGCCTCTGTTTGTGACAACCTAAAATACAAAGGCAGTGTCTCCAATGCGTGAGAGAAAAGACAGATCACCGCTCAGTCCCAAACACCAAATGTTTGCAGGGAGGATCAACATCGTATTTAAGGAGCGAAGAAGTAGGAAGCCAATTGTAAGAAAACATGAAGGCAGGTTCATCTTACCCGGTGTTGAGAAGGTCTTTACACCAGTAACAGTTAACAATAGTGCGCCCCTGATCACAGAGTCCAGGGCTCACTACGCAAGGAGCAATCTGGAACATCGCACACACCACGCATGAAGTTAAAATTCCTCAGTTATCAGTTTCTCTTGTAAATCAATAAACAACAGCATCTCAAAAGTGCTCGAATAAGAAAAATGAGGAGGCACTTGGGTGGCTCAGTTGGTTAAACCACCATCTGACTCTTGATGCTCAGCTCAGGTCATGATCTCATGGTGGGTGAGTTCAAGCCCCATGTTGGGCTCTGTGCTGACAACATGGAGCCCACTTGGGATTCTCTCTCTTCCTCTCTCTCTGCCCCTCCTTCACCTGCTCTCTCTCTCTCTTTCTCTCTCTGAAATAAATAATAAAGGGCCCCTGGGTGGCTCAGTAGGTTAAGTGTCCAACTTTGCTTAAGATCATGAAATGGTGGTCTGTGAGTTCAAGCCCTGCGTCCGGCTCTGTGCTCACAGCTCAGAGCCTGGAGCTTTCTTCAGATTCTCTCTCTCAAAAATGAATAAATGTAAAAAACTGTTTTAGATAAATAAACTTAAAAAAAAAAGAAAACTGATAACAGAATATTCAAAGCCCATACAGAAAGGAAATGAAGTAAGTAGAAACAGAGTACTTTACCTCATTAGAAGTCAAAGGCAGATAAGCTAGAAATATAATTTTAAATAGCTTTCGCCTAGGAAATTGTTAAAAATGTAAAATGTATAATCACCAATATTTTTAAATTTGGCCCTTCCAGATGCTTATTTCCCTTTTACAATATCCAAGACTACACTATACTAATCATGTAAATATACTTAATATATGAAATAGATATTGTTCTGCAGAAGCTTAATTTACTGTCTTATGCTGCAGATTATCAGGAGGGAAATTGTCTTTTCTATGAAGTTTTAATGCAGAACAAATTAGTTTTAATGGCACAAGTGATTGGGTTTAGGTAGGGGTGATTAGATATGAACACAGTTCTGGATCTTAGCGATATCATCTCTATGGGAAGAAATAGCAAATGCAAGATTTGCTGCGACACCTTCGTAGTTGGTTTTATAAAGATGCTGTGGATTGGATTCTTTTCAGGTCTTCTTTTTTAAACAGTTTTTTTAAAAATGTTTTATTTATTTCTGAGAGAGGGAGAGACAGCGTGAGCAGGGGAGGGTCAGAGAGAGAGAGGGAGACACAGAATCTGAAACAGGCTCCTCCAGGCTCTGAGCTGTCAGCACAGAGCCCAATGCGGGGCTCAAACCCATGAACCGTGAGATCATGACCTGAGCCGAAGTGGGACGCTCAACTGACTGAGCCACCTGGGCGCCCCTCTTTTCAGGTCTTGATGGCAGAAAACGTTTACTATATTTTGAGAATTTCTGCTTTAAAATATGCATGGGGGTCAGCAGACAGTTGCTCTACATTTTTTCGTCATTTGATGTTGCCAGATTTTCCAAGGATATAGTAATTTAGTTGTTCTGGTATGTACTAGTTTTAATTTTCCTGAGACTAACCAAGTTGAACACTTTTGTGTATATCTACTTATCTATCTACAAACATGTATATATATATCATATGTATCCAAGGACCAACATGAATGAAAGTCACAGTTNGCGTCTGACTTCGGCTCAGGTCATGATCCCACAGTTCATGGGTTCGAGCCCCATGTCTGGCTCTGTGCTGACACCTTGGAATCTGGAGCTGCTTCAGATTCTGTGCCTCCCTCTCTATCTACCCTTCCCCTGCTGGCATTCTCTCTTTCTGTCTCTGTCTCTCTCTTAAAGATAATCAAAATTTTGGGGGAGCGTCTGGGTGGCTCAGTCGGTTAAGTTTCTGACTTCTGTTCAGGTCATGATCTCGTGGTTCCTGAGTTCAAGCCTCGCATCAGGCTCTCAGAGCCTGGAGCCTGCTTCGTATTCCATGTCTCCCTCTCTCTCTGTCTCCACCTCAATTGCGCCCTGTCTCTCAAAAATAAATAAACATTTAAAAATTAAAATAAGTAAACATTTTTTTAAAAAAAGGAAAGTCAGTACTTGTATATCACAGACTTCACAAATTTTGAGGACAAAAGTCCCCTATATTAGATAAATATTACTAGTCATGATGCCTTAAACACTGAGTTGGAGCTTACCCCGCTGGACATGAAAACCTGCAGAAAGAATGAATAACCCCCTGGGAACCTGATGCTGTTCTTTGAATTGCTTAAAGCAAAGAACACTTCAGAAAATAGACTCAAATCATCCTGTATGTGTCGAAAATGATTATTAGAAGCACAGTTTGGTCTGATCTCTTAGAGGCTTAAGAAGGATACCAGCAAGAGTATTGCTAATTAGCAGAACATTTCCCCCCTTCATTTGATTTGTTACTTAATCCAATGAAAATGAGGCTGGATACATTTTAGGAGGAAATATTTTAGTGGTGCGACCTAGGTTTCTTTTTTTTTTTTAAGTATTTAAAAATTTTTTTCTAATGTTTTATTTATTTCTGAGAAAGAGAGAGAGAGAGGGATGCACAGAATCTGAAGCAGCTCCAGGCTCTGAGCTGTCAGCACAGAGCCCGACGTGGGCCTCGAACCCACGAACTGTGAGATCATGACCTGAGCTGAAGTCGGACACTTAACGAACTGAGTCACCCAGGCACCCCCACCTAGGTTTCAAAGGCAAGCTGATTTCTTACCATTCCACCAATAACCCCAGTCACATCTCAGAGACTGGATTTCTAGATGTGGGGTTTCTTGACGGGGGAATGAACCAGCTGGAGGAAGCAGCAAGTGGTACCCTTCAGGGTCAGAACCAGAAAGAACAGGAACACCTCAGTTAGTTGAGTGGAAGGGACTTTTCCAAGGACCCACCCATTCTGCCTCTGCCTGGAACATTCCCTTCCTTTGGGCACCTCGGTCAGTGAGATGCTGAGTAAGAGAGTCTTGGAGGAATTCACCAGAAAAGTGCAGCTGGTCTCAAACATATTTTTCATATAACAGAGTAAAAAAAAAAAAAAGCATCTAGAAATGCTGGTGTAAAGTGTGGCGACCATTCATTTACTATCTTCTTCTTCATCGTCCTTCAGCTACTTTCAGATGAAATATTTATGCTAGAAGCCAGTTTACTCTTACAAAAGTGAACGTTCTGTAGGCGAAAACCATTCCTTTGAAAAAATTACCTTTAAAAGTGAAGGCCAGTACGAAGCAAACAGTTTGGGAAGCATTAACAATGCATCGTAGGACCGTTCAGGAATGTATCCCAACTTCCACCACCGAGGTTCCTCGTGAACATAATGAGCATTTTAATGTGTAAGACTTCCAATAGTATTTCAAAGGGTTAAACTAGACCTTCACACTCAGAACTATTCAATACCGAACAGAGAATTCATGTCACTAGTGCACAGTCTTCCGTGTTCCTTGCCCGTATGCTGAGTCGGCTGTACCTTCCTTCGGTGCGGCTTTGTTTTTCGGAAGAAGGTCATTTAAGACACTTAGGAGTGATGTTGATGTAGCCTTTCGGTTTTTCCATGACATGATGCCATAGACCAACCAGGGTTTGGCTCTGTGCAATTGCCATGGGTTTTGAAATCCTTTCTCAGCCCTCCCATTAAATATCGGACCAAAGGAAGCCCAAAGGAGACCTCCATGATATCATAGATAAAGGACAAAATGCACTCAGAGCGTAAATTACGGCCCTGAATAACGGCTTGCACCATTATGTTCGTCAGTCAGATGTAATGGAACGAAAGGAAGCTGGGCTTCAATAGCAAAGGACAGGCTGCTTGTCGGAGGTGGGAATATGGTCCAATATTTCTTAGGGAAGCCGGACCATCGAACAAAGCAAGGCTGTGTGATTTTTTGCTGTGTGGTCTCTGACATGTCCTAGAGAGCTTATTTCTTGCACAATGTATTTGAGTCTCTTGCTCTCAAAGCATATTCCACACACCCACATTTTGCATTCCTTACAAGGATCAAAATATTTTAATCCAGTGTTTGGAATAGACACTTAGAGAAAAGGCTTGTCTCATTCCTGTATTCCCGGCATTGGATACATTTCCTCACCCTCAATAAGCTACTGTTGAGTGAACAAATGAAGGACTGAATGAGAAATTATTACATGATTGAGTGAGCAAAACGATGAATAAGCCTTGTATATTTCATAAGAATATGTGGCAGAGAGAGGGCAATTTGAGGGAGAAAAAATAAACATTTCTGCTGTATTACATTATTTTCACTCGCTTGTTATCTGGGCCATTGAACTAACGCTATATACTAAAAGCATAATTGAAATTTTACTCTGTCCAGTTATTTCATGTGATTGCTAAGGAAGGCTGATCTCTGGGTTTAAATTGAAGTGCCACCTCTACATATTTTTCTGAATCACATTAGTCCACAGTATGGTTGATTATTGATTTGCATGATGCTTTTTTTTTTTTAAACTTTGTTTATTCTGAAAGAGAGACGGAGAGAAAGAGGAAGAGAGAGAATCACAAGCAGGCTGCATGCTGTCAGCACAGAGCCCCATGCGAGGCTCAGACCCATGAACCGTGAGGTCATGACCTGAGCCAAAATCAAGAGTCAGATGCTTAACTGACTGAGCCACCCAGGCACCCCTGCATGGCTCCCTTTTTAAGGACTGGGCTCGGGGCGCCTGAGTGGCTTAGTCGGTTAAGCGTCCGACTTTCGCTTAGGTCATGATCTCGCGGTTCATGGGTTCGAGCCCCGCATCGGTCTCTGTGCTGACTGCCAGCTCAGAGCCTGGAGCCTATTTCAGAGTCTGTATCTCCCTCTCTCTCTGACCCTCCCCTGCTCACACTGTCTCTCTCTCTCTCTCCTAGAAATAAATTAAAAAAATTAAAAAAAAAAAAGGACTGGGCTCTCTCCACTGGATGATAAGCTCAATGGGAATATGTGACATCTTCCTACTCTCTCCCCAGGATGTAATATGGTATGAGGAACGTGGCAGCACTAATCATCCATTTATAGTTCATATTAGAAAACTCCATAAAGCTTTTTTTTTAATTCTCAAAACTAAATGGATTAAGTTTCATATTTCAGAGTATGTTCCCCCGACACATTACAGGGAAATATGATCAAACCTGGGGGAATGTGTGGCAGGAATGTGCACATAAAATTACTGTTCTTGTGAATCCAACAATTCCATTTTGTGTGTTTAGATTAACCCAATATTAGACTTCTGTCTCCAAATAAACATAAATTTCCAAAATACTCAAATAAATGTGATCAAATGTGTTTTGGGGCTACCCACCCCCCTTTTCATTCAGACTAAATGCAATTAATTTTATTTGTTGAAAAGCCCTCAGTAAAATAACTTGAGAACAATCTTAGAGTTGGAGTAAAGAAGTCTTTACAGATGAGCAAAGTGACAGACAAAATCTAGTCTCCGGGCTCTGTTAGGTGCAGGAAGAGCCTGTCCTGTTCTTTCCCTGGTTTTAGATAAATAAATGCCTAGTGATCATTGATATCTGATAACAGGGCTATCAGAGCCTCCGGCCAGCTTTGACAGCCATCGCTAAAGAATAAATGCGTTGTAATATTATCAAATTTCCAAATTGTTTTGAGTCTCTAAACTGGTTCTTCCCATAAAATATAAGAATGGCTCAGTATCTGTTAATACCAGGCACCATGATAATAAGTCACACTGGACAAAAGCCTCATGGTCCACATGTGCCAAAATGCATCTGGTAAAACTCAGCGTCAACTCTGACTAAAATGGGTAATAAAAAGGGACTGATAATTGTATAATGAAAAAAATAAGTATTTTCAGCTGTGAACTGGCTTTAATTCATGCGGAAACATGAGAAAAATTCCTATTCAAGTCAGTGTAAGAAAAGGATGCCCACTGTCATCGTAATGATTCGACTTTGCTCTGAAATTACCAGTCCATTACGTTAGAGAGAAGAGAAATCCATGGAAGAAGAATTAGGAAGGAGGAAACACAAAAACTTGCAGCTGTGAGTGTGTATCTAGAAAACATTAAGACTATAATCTGAATACCATATGTTTGCACATATAGGAGGATTAGGAGGAACTTAACGGAGGACCGTGGGGGAGAAGAAGGGGTAAATAGTGGGGGNGTTGTATGGAAACCAACTTGACAATAAACTATTTGTAAAAAAAAAAAAAAGACTATAATTTGAAAAGTTGTTAAAAATAAGAGAATTCAGTAATTATATATAATTTATATAATAGGCAACATATAGCAACATAGGTTCTTGCTTTCTTAGATGTTTTGAAAATTCTCACATCTGTTCCCTGTGAACTTTACATACTGTTCATATACACATATATGTGTATATACCTATATGTAAGGACATACACAGGCATACACACAAATGTGTATACACAACAATGCACAAAGGGTATGTAAAATATGGTCGGTCTAGTTTATGACCATGTTCTCTTCATTGCGTATCCCTCTTTCTCTTTGAGAACCGCCCCCAATAATGTGCATTGCTTTTACTTCAAAAAGTCAAAACAAATGAAAGCAGAAAAATTAAATAAAATGCATCTAAGTCAATTTACTTCATTTCTTCTTGTTTTTCCACAGTTTTAGCCAATACTACTCTCTTAATTAGAGCTAAACAAAAGCTAACAGCTCTAGGGATGATTTAAACAAAAGCTAACAGCTCTTGGGATATTTTCCCCCCACATAAATACCAACTGATTACTGGATTAGAAACAAAAATTAGGGGCACATGGGTGGCTCAGTCTGTTAAGCATCTGACTTCAGCTCAGGGCATGATCTCACAGTTCATAAGTTTGAGGCCCGCATCGGGCTCTGTGCTGACAGCTCAGAGCCTGGAGCCTGCTTCGGATTCTGTGTCTTCCTCTCTCTCTCTGCCTCTCCCACACTCACACTCTGTCTGTCTGTCTCTCTCTCTCTCAAAATTAAATAAACATTAAATTTTTTTTAAAAAAGAAGTGAAAATTAGTGTCAGATTTGTCCAGAATGAATTAATAATTTAACATTTCTGTGACAACCTGGGAGGTCTTAGGAATTTGCAGTATCTTTTTTTTTTTTTTTTTTTTTTTTAAATTTATTTCTAGGAGAGAGAGAGAGAGAGACAGCGTGAGCAGGGAAGGGTCAGAGAGAGAGGGAGATACAGACTCCGAAATAGGCTCCAGGCTCTGAGCTGGCAGTCAGCACAGAGCCCGATGCGGGGCTCGAACCCACGAACCGCGAGATCATGACCTAAGCGAAAGTCGGACGCTTAACCGACTAAGCCACCCAGGCGCCCCAGGAATTTGCAGTATCTTATACTGGCTCCTGGGACTGTCAGTTATTGTTATGCATTAGATGCTGTGAAGTCCAGGTTAAAAATTTCACAAGCGTGTATTTAAAACAATGCTAAGGAAAGTGGAGCATCCTAATATTTCTATAGCTTTTTATATTTCCATTGATATAATATTTTTGCTTTACCCTCTCCAGCACATCTGGGTCTGTGTTTATGTATCTATGCATCTCTCTATCCATCCATCTTTCCATCTTCCTATCATCTGTGTATCTATCTATCCCTCTACCTATCCATTATCCATCCATCCATCATCTATCTATCTATCTATCTATCTATCTATCTATCATCTATCTATCTATCTATCCACCCATCCATCCATTTGTCATCCACCAATCATCTATTTATTCACCCATCCATCCATTCGTCATGCATCTATCATCTATCTATCTATCTATCTATCTATCTATCTATCTATCTATCTATCATCTATCTCCCTATCTATATCTATCTATAGGTAACACTATCCAATTCATATCTGCACCATGAATATTTGGGCATGTTATACGTTAACACATATATCTCATGATTTTAAAACCACATTGTTGGTAATATCGATTAGGATCTCAGGATAAAATTTCAGGCTCATTCACAGGAATTTTCCAAGCCATGAGAAGATCATTCCAGACTCCTCTGAGTTCTGTGAAGACTGATACTGGAGAAACACAAAACACCATTACAATTACTAGAGCATCATGTTGCCAATCACGTGCCTTTCCTACACTCACCTTTACAACCCATTCATCTGCAGACACCCGCTTCCTGTCTGCTCTCCGAAAACAGAGCTTTACGATATAGCATTAAATATCTGCGTAGCTCTGTCACAGGCCGGGCGAATGAAAAATTAAAGAATTCGAGTGGCCCGCATTTCAGTGGCGTGAACATCAATTGCAATAAATGCGTGTGTGGCCTTTCTGTCGACACTCGTTCCTATTAGCTGTGAGGGCTCAGTGGCATCTGTCGGTTCTGCTAAGTAAATGACAAATGGAAAGGCTGTGAGTGCAGGTGGGTAGGGATAGCATCGGATTAGGCTATGTGACAGCTCCATTAGATTTAGGTCACTTGTCACAAGCCTAAATCCGGTCACGTATTTCCTTACATTTAGATGATGGACGGCGGACCATCAGCTCTGCCAGGTGTGGCTGGCCATGGAGGCTGGGGACACAGGTGCGGGTGAACCTGTGACATGGGGGCCGGCTTGTCAGAGCTACTGGCAGGTGAGGGCGTGGCGGACAGATGGAGCAGGGCTGCCATCACCAGATTGTGGCAGGAGTGGCCCGCCGGCCAGGAAGTCCGGATGTTTCTTTTTTCTGTTTGGCTTAGTTTCCTCCTTCTCGGCCATTCATTTTTCAGGCACTTCTCAGAGTCACCTAGAGATGGTTTTTTGGAAACGACTAGGGTAGCAGGTGTGGATGGAGAGAGGGACAGAGAGCGTGTGCAGACGCAAAACACGGGAAGAGGTGAAGAAGGACTAAGTCAAAGTAGTAGAGAGCAAAATTTAAGTAACTCAACAAAGGAGCCAAACACTGTTTTCGGACACCTAGAGACCATTAACCCACACAGACAGCTGAGCCGAGAGGGAGTTGGAGAACCTCAACATGCAGATGACAGCCGACCAGTCTCTCCAGCTTGCTCTGCGCTGACACCTGCTTCCTGACTGAGCCCCTGTCTGCCGTGCACCCCGCCCCCCAGCAAACCACCAGGGGATCCAAAAGGCAATGCGCGTTTCCAAAACCCATCAGTCTGCCTGTGAGACGCCACCGGAAGCCTGTCTGCATCCTACTGTTCTGAAGTTACAAAAATAAAGAAAATCAGATGTAAATTAAGGAGATATTTGCAAGGTATCCAAAACCGCAGAGAGGCCAAGTCTATTGTTGCCAAATAATAAGAGACCACAACAACAACATGTTTGCTTCTACACTTGTCATTCGGTCACTGACACCCTCTTTGAAAGGGGTGTCTGCCGTCGCGGTGTGAACTTCCCAAAGTGCCAATCACATTTAAAACCGTGACGAGAGAGCCAGTGTTTAATCTCCCCATCCTGCTGGGAATGACCTCCAAGTCATTTCAACCACACTCATTTTTTTCTTGTGTCAGAAGACACTGGCTCTTTCTCGACCCACAGTGTTTCCATCTTCTGTCCCGCTCCTCTTCCGTCCAGTAGAGCGACATGCGCCTCTCTCTCCCTCAAGGCTACAACCAGGGCACCAACTTTGGGAAGTCGTGCAAGCTTCCCCTGGAGGGTTGCTGACTTGCGCCGGCTTCACAGAGCCCGGACTGCCTGTTATCAAATCAGACGGTAATGCAGTGCGTGTGTCTACACGTTTACTTCCTCTACCAGCCTTTGAGTATGTGGCCAGCACGCTGGTTCCCTTTGCGCCCTCAGCTCCTGGCCCACGACGTAGGCTTTTTAAATGCTCATTAAAACAGAACAAACATAAACGAAACGAAATCATGCATACAGAAACGCCTTAGGCATTCTGGTAATAGCAAGAACCCCAACGTCGTGTTAGGTTTGTGACAAGTGACTATGTTACCTTGGTCCGTGGCTACGTGGATTCTGTTGTGACGCTTCGTCCACTAGGAGTCAATGTGATCGATGGAAAGTGGAGTCCAGCACAGTGGATCCACCCCAGCACTGTTGACGTCAAGGTCGGATCGTTCTTGCTTGTGGGGGCTGCTGCCCTGTGCATTGTGGGTCATCGAGCAGCATCGCTGGTCTCTACCCATCTGGTGCCAGGAGTGGTAACACCCTCCCTGTGTGGTGACAACCAAAAAGGTCTGTAGACATTGTCAAGTGCCCTCTGGGCGGACAAACTCACCCCGAGGTTGAGAATCACCAGACTACCCCATAGGATTATTTTTTTTTTTAATTTTTAAATGTTTTTTATTTTTGAGAGAGAAATGGAGACAGCGTGAGCAGGGGAGGAGTCACAGGATCCAAAGACAGGCTCTAGGCTCTGAGCTGTCAGCGTAGAGCCCATCGCAGGGCTCANGTCGGATCGTTCTTGCTTGTGGGGGCTGCTGCCCTGTGCATTGTGGGTCATCGAGCAGCATCGCTGGTCTCTACCCATCTGGTGCCAGGAGTGGTAACACCCTCCCTGTGTGGTGACAACCAAAAAGGTCTGTAGACATTGTCAAGTGCCCTCTGGGCGGACAAACTCACCCCGAGGTTGAGAATCACCAGACTACCCCATAGGATTATTTTTTTTTTTAATTTTTAAATGTTTTTTATTTTTGAGAGAGAAATGGAGACAGCGTGAGCAGGGGAGGAGTCACAGGATCCAAAGACAGGCTCCAGGCTCTGAGCTGTCAGCGTAGAGCCCATCGCAGGGCTCGAACCCAAGAACTGTAAGAACATGACCTGAGCCGAAGTTGGACGCTTAACCGACTGAGCCACCCAGGCGCCCCTATTTTTTTTTTTTTTAGCATTTTTGTTTCTTAAGAAGGGAGCCATTAAGAAAAAGAGAAACAGCATTTATTGTGGAAATACTAGAGTATCTCCAGTTTCTTTTTGGACATTGTTGAAGCCACCTAAAATTCCTCTTCCCTCGCGAAGCAGGAGGAAGGAAAAAGATGAAGGCTAGACCGGAGCCGTTTCCAACCGAAGGAGCCTTCCGTGAGGTGCAGATTCAGAACAGAGACACCCCTCATGGGAAGGCATGGCTTGGGGTGAACAACCGTGGAGTGCAGTAGTTCATTTGTGCTTTTCCTTACAACCTGGCCACCGCCTGCGTGCCTCCTTCTGGATGGCCCCACGCATGCTCAGTGTCTGGGTCCTGTCTTCTTGTCTGCGTTAAACTGCCAGTCACACAGCAGAACCGGAACGTGAACGGAACTGGTGTCCTTGTCAGCCTCACAGGCCACATTCTGTCTCACTTGAATTGAAGGTGTTCCTAACAGACAACCACGAAATCTTTTTCTCAGAACTCGCACACCTGCTTACTACTCTTGACCTGCTGGTTTATGATGAATTACTTGCTCATAACTGCTTAGCTAATTGCATGATTAGTAGTAGTGAGTCAGCAATAGGAAAAGGTAGAGAAATGTTGGAGTTTTGTCTCCACGTCTACTAAGAGACTATCTTATTGTACTTAAACATTTCAAATTATTTTAAGGAGAAAAAGCAAAGATCATTGTATTAGTATGGGTTCTACAGAGAAACAGACACAATAAAATGCAGATATATGCATATATACGTATATATATATAGAGAGAGAGACACAGGTATATAGATATATAGATATCTGGCATCATACATATATCGTGTGTCGAGGAGTACATGATGTCATATGTGTACATATTACATAGATATTTATGTACACAGGGCGTGGAGAATTGGGAACCTATGATTTCTTCTTTTGCAGCTTCCATATGATTTATGCACCTATACAATGTGTTTTGCTTACCTTCTACTTAATAGCACTGTAAAACGGCTCAGCTACACACACACACACACACACACACACACACCCCTGAAAAGTAAAATAATTGAAATCGAAAGGTGTGTTATAAATTCCTGGAAGGTAAATGCCAAGGTCTAATTCGACATGTGATGTTTTTTTTTTTTCCTTTTGAAAAAACTTACTGAAGATAAATAAATGTGCTATACAGGAAATATTAAGAAGTATTCATGATTGGGGGCTTAGTTGGTTAAGTGAGTCTTGATTTCAGCTCAGGTCATTATCTCACACTTTGTGGCATCAAGTCCCCATCAGGCTCTGCACTGACAGTGTGGAGCCTTCTTGGGATTCTCTCTTCCTCTCTCTCTGCGCCACCTCTCTCTCACTCAAAATAAATAAATAAACTTAAAAGAAGTATTCATTATGATGACAAGTCAGACTATACTCCTGAGGGCCACCATAGAATCAAAATATCCACTCATGATACAGTAGTGATAATTCCCTTTCAATTAAATGACATGCATTTAAAAAATATTTTAATGTTTTATTTATTTTTGAGAGAGAGAGTAAGCAGGGGCTGGAGGGGGATTGGCAGAGAATCCGAAGCAGGCTCCAGGCTCTGAGCTGGCTGTCAGCACAGAGCCCAACACGGGGCTCGAACTCACGAACCGTGGGATCATGACCTGAGCCAAAGTAGATGCTTAACCGACTGAGCCACCCAGGCACCCCAATTGACATGTGTTTTTAATGTGAAAAGTAGGATTAATGTAAATCTGCTTAACAAGATTCTACTTATTTCCCATTTATGGGATAAGAAAAATTTGTCTCCAAATGTTACTGTCCCTTCCTTTATACTCATCGAGTGTGTTTTGAATTAGTGGGGGTTTGTATGCCAGCCTCATTAAATATTGCAAATTTATCTGAACAGATGACAGACTTGTGAGAATATTTTATTGAAACTTTACAAAATATTCAGCTCCATTCTTTTGAAAACACTGGCAGGGGGGGGGGGGAGGGGACCCTAAGCATTAGAAACATTTCTATCTGTGAGCCATCAGTATCCCACGAAGCCAAAATTCGTTGTAATTCAATATTCCTATGAGTAATTACTTTTATTCTTGGATTAGAAACAATTCTATTTTCAGCGGAGTCTTGACTTTATTTTGTTCTTCTTTAGGGAAATTATTTCCACTGGTGATGAATAGGTTGCCATTATGTGTTACCTTCACTTGGACATGTCCCATTGGAATTCTGGCTTTCGGAGGATCATTTCAGTCCATCGGGTAACGGATAATGAGGAGTCTTCCATGGAGGAGAAGGCTTGTTGGGAGAAAGTAAGTGAAACCAGTTTGCAGAGTATACGGGGAGTGACCCGGAGCTTTGCATCACTGGCCCTCTAACAGCGGTGTGTCCTCTCTTAAGTTCTCTCCAGCGGAATATTTCTTTGGCCACCCAGGGTCTTTGTGTTCCGTATGAATTTTAGGATTGTTTGTCCTGTTTCTGTAAAGAATGCCATCGGCATTTCGATCGCGATTGTTTTGAGTCTACTGATCAGTGTGGATCGTATGCACTGTAACCATATTAATTCTTGTGGTTCATGACCACGAGCATCTTTCCACTTATCTGTCATCTTTCATTTCCTTCGTCAATATTTTATCATTTCCAGTGCACAAACTTTCACCTCTTCGGTTAATTTATTCCTAAGGATTTCAGTGTTTCTGTTGCTTTTTTTAATGAGATGGTCTTCTTAATTTCCTTTTCGGATAGTTTATCACTTGTATGTAGAAAGGCCACTGATTTTCTTGTTTGTTGATTGCGTGTCCTGAAACTTTACTGGATGTATTGGTTCTAAGAGTTTGGGGGACAGTCTGCGGGGGTTTCCACCTACATGGCCCTGCCATCTGCAAACAGATGATTTTACTTCCTCCTTTCCAGTCTGGGTGCCTTTGTTTCCTTTTCTTTTATACTTGCTCTCACTAGAACTTCTAGTGCTACGTCAAATACACATGGCTATGGTGCCCTTTCTTGCCTTTTACTGGATCTTATAGGAAACGCTTTGTTTTTCATTGTTGAGTATGATGTTCGCTGTGGGTTTTTCATAGATCATCACATTTACTGTGGTCACCGATTCACAGGAGTACACAAGACATTCTCATTTTGCTTAAAAAAAACACATAGAGAGGGCACACGGATGGCTCAGTTGGTTAAGCGTCCAAATCTTGACTTTGGCTCAGGTCATGATCTCACTGTTTGTGGGATCGAGTCCCGCGTCAGGCTCTGTGCTGACAGCGTGGAGCCTGCTTGGGATTCCCTCCCTCTCCCTCACTCTCTCCCCTTTCTCCCACCTGGGAAATACATTTAAAAAATTAAGAAACCACAGAATTCATGAGGTAGGAAGAGCCACAGCTAGGAAAAGCCACAACTAATCTATGGAGAAGGTCCTAGATCCTATTATGGGCAATTCTGCTGTTCTTCCATTCATTACCTAGGCCGGCTTGATGCTGCCCCAGCAGCCATCTGCCCCAGGGGCCTCTCTGGCTCACCCCAGGGATGCCCAACGGACCAGCGGAGGTTTGCTTCAGTTCCTGTTACAGTTCCTCACCCCGAAAGGCTTTTCTTGGGGAGTGCTTTACTGTGTACACCGATTCCTCTCTTTCTCCAATGCATCTTCTCTCCCTCTGCCTAGAAATCATGTCCTCAGGTGGGGATGCAGTCGCTCCGGGCTGGAATCTATCCTTATTTTTACTGTTTTAACATACATTTTAAAATGCTTCTCCACCTCTGACATTACAGAGAGCTTTGTTTTTCTGAGTCTCAACGGAAATATTCTCATTTTGATTGCATATTTGAAGAGTGTATAGAGATGCATAAATGTAATTTATTTCCCATTTATATCCTTATTCAGGATACAAATGTCAAGAACGGTCAAAATCACACATGTTGCATTATAAATAGCACGCTGCCAACCCGTGCACGTGCGCGCACGCACACGTGCAAGAGAGAACGTGGTACATTTATGTTGTTTACGGATTGCTGAAAAATATCATTTCATCATTTTTCAAACTAAAGGCCAACATTCAAAGTTTCCAAGGTCTGCCCCCTTTTTCATATACCATAATAGAGTCAGAGAAAAGAGTTCACTTTCGAGTTCCAGTTACCTTGGAATTGCCCTGACGATTTCAGGTACCTCTTTAACTTGCTCTCAGCCTCTGGAAAGTACGTGGAACTTCCATTTGCCTGCTGCTCTGTGATCATCCTGTTTCAAAGCACTCCCCAAACACACCCATGCACATATTCTATATGATTTCCACGGGAGCAAAAGGGAAATGCAAATACGGCTCTTCTTCGGCACAAGGGGATAAGAAAAGAGACCTCATTCTCTGATTGCAACCTGTCGTTATCAAAGAGAGAATTTAACTTCACGTGCATGGTTTTGACTACAGCTGGGTGCGTCGTCCGTAATAAACCCGACAGGTTTTAGGTGACACACACAGCTGGTGTGCAAAGCGTTTCTGAAATCTTTACAAGATTGGACCACGGGGACGTGGAACATAGAGCCATCACTGTTTACCAAGAATGCAGAGGGAACACACAATAAACTTCTCAGGGTGTCTCTGGAAGCCTGTGTCCTCTCTGGTCACCGAGATATTCAGTCTAGGCTCTGTGGCTCCCAGGATGGAGCTCTGGAAGCAAATTGGTGTCACCGTCTGGGAACAGTAAGGACTTTTTTCCAGAGAGCAGGGAATGAGCCATCAGCTGGGGCGCGGCTGCTCCCGTTTGCCTCGGTGGGGGTACCTTCCCCCCCCCCGTTCCCAAGGCCCTCGTGCAGCCGCTGCTGTGTGCACGGAGAGGCCGCATTAAAACCCCCCGCTGCCACATAGCACCAACCTGTTTTCAAGCCTACGCTTCATTCATCGTTATGCTTCTTAAGAAAATGCAGAAATCCAAATTGCCAGTCTCTTTAATACACCATTGGAAGGTTATAGGTTTGACTTGTTGAAGAAGCAAAATTCTGTTCCTTTCCTACAGTGGTCACCTTTNTTCTGGGCCCCAAGTCTGTGATTCAGAAGGTCTGGGGTGTGGCCCCCAAATTTGCGTTTCCAGCAAATTTCCTGGTGGGGCCGATGCTGACACACCGGGTACCACGCGCACGGAGAACCATTCTGCTGCAATGTGTTTCTCACATCTTAGCCAAATAATTATATTATTCTACGGGCCAAAGAATTCTACATTTTGGGCTCCAGAATCATAATGATGCATTCCATTAAGACATTCCCCCCTTTAAAAAAATTCACTGCTTAATTACCCACATCTTGGCATTTTGAGATATATTAACTCTGGCTCTGATAGCTGGGATTTTAAGGAAACAATAAAACCCATGCAGGCAGCTGCTGTTCCCATCATTACTTATTCAGAGAATTTAATATTAGAGTTTATTTCTCCCTTTATTAGAATTAATTTTGAAATCCCCCTTACCTTGTTTGAAAATGAACTAGTAATATCTATCAGCACATCCATATTGGAGGCACCTATAAAGTTTTTTTTTATTTTTAAAATGTTTTATTTATTTATTTATGAGAGAGAGAGAGAGAGAGTGAGCAGGGGAGAGTCAGAGAGATACAGAATCTGAAACAGGCTCCAGGCTCCAAGCTGTCAGCATAGAGCCCGACAGGGGGCTCAAACCCACGAACTGTGAGATCATGACCTGAGCCGAAGTCGGACACCCAACCAAATGAGCCACCAAGACGCCCCTGGAGGGATCTGTCAAGTTGAATCACTCACGAAGGCTCTTACTACTTACTACCGACAGCTTCCCTATTGCTCACCTTTCACCTGTGTTTATTAACCATGGGCTCAAGGAAGGGCTCAAACTTCCAGACAAAAATCTCCCCCACAGGCACGGTGGTGGCTCAATGTCCAATCTCCCTTTGATGACCAAACCTTTTTTATTTTTCCTCTTCTTTGATAAGGACACTTCTTGGGTGTAGCAGCCATCCTAACCCAGGACCTAATCCTAACCTCCCTGGTGGCCGGCACTGAGCTCCCAGCAGCTGCGAAATCTCCAGCGGGGAGAGCGAGAAGAACACCTTTTGTTATTCATAAAAAGCGCCTGCTTGACCACACCTGAGTTTATGCTAATAGGGTGCCTCTGGGGGGGGCTGGGGGCTGGTTGCCAGGGAAACCACGGGCTAGATGAGGGGGTCGGAAGTTCAGGCCCGGGCCTTACCTGCAGGGAGAGCAGACAGGTTGGAGATAGAGTCAATCACCAGTGCCCAATGATTTAATCAATTGTGCCTAATGAAGCCTCCATAAAAACCCATCCACACCGGGGTTGAGATTGATTTTCCGGGTTGCTGAGGGCGCCCGCGTTCGTGGAGGGCGGTGCGCCCCAAGCTCTCTGGGGAAGAAGACGGAAGCCACTGTGATCGAGCCCCTTGGACCTGAGCCGTCTGTACTCTTCACGATAAACGGATGATGGTAAGTACAGCGCTCCCTGGAGTTTTCTGAGTCTTCACCGGGCAGTAACGAAATTGAGGATCAGGTCACGGGAATCCCTGATGCATAGCCAAGTTGGACAGAACGGCGGGTACCCTGGGGACTCCCTACTTGTCATTGGCGTCCGGACTGGGGGCAGCCTGGTGGGACTGAGCCCTTCCCCTGGGGAGTCCGCAGAAGTCCCGGTACTGCCAGCATTAAATGGTATTAAACAGGACACCTCTCTGGGGTCTGCAGAGAATTGCTCGATGTGAAAAACACACATGTGGTGTCAAGTGTTGAGGGGAGAAGCCACTTTCCCTTCAAGGATCAAAAAAAAATTTTTTTTTTCTTTTTTTAATCCTTTGGAGCAAACACCTCCTCCTGGCTGACCTCTCTGGCTCTCGGTCTTTTCCCTGTACGCCGTTCTCTTCTTTATAGTCGGACAGAATTCTCTAAAGCACAAATTCGATCATGTCCCTGGCCTACTTAAAACCCGCAGCGGTTTTCTGTGGCCGTGACAAGAAAGAACGGACGTCCTCACCTGTCCTGCGGAGCGGGAAGGTGTAGTAACACGCGTGTCGGGCTGATGCAGATGCTTTTCCGCAAAGCACATCTCGAAGTATCTTCTGCTTTGTGTTCTATTACTCCAGGACCGTTGAAAATTATCTCCTAGTACTTAGGTCTGACGTGTAAGAAAGTTCCTAAAATCATTTGTCGACTAATCAGTGCGTTCCGCCGTCTAAGACTAGATCTTTTTGTTTTTGCAAGGGAGGCCATCCTAACCTCTGGAAATAAGTTCAGTTTTGCCTTTCTGTTTCCGTATTTGTGCCTCTTACTGTTCGTTTCTGCTGCAGAGTTTCCAATTATAGGCATCCTTGTTCTGTGCCTGGTGTGATAAGCCTTCCTCAGTTGTGCTCTCCAACATACTGGCTTTGAGGGGACAGATCAATGGTCCTCACCACATCAAAGATGTACGCCAGACCAAACAGCGTTCAAACCCAACCAGCAAAGAACCTCTTGATAGAAAATTCATGATGGGAGTGACAACTCCGTGCGATGTAGAAATTTGTGGAGGTGGGGCCGTGGTTTACTGATGAGGCTTACGGACCACTCTAAAAGCTGCTCTTGCACAAGCCCGATCTTTGAATATTAGTTAAAGGAGTGAGGTGAGCAGTATTATTAGACCAGTTCCATCTAAGTAGAAAAGGGATTATTTTAATTTTGGTTTTGAACCTCATTTCAAAAACTTCTGTCAGTTTTACACGTGCAAAGTTTATGTACACTTATGGACGGGGGCACCGGGGTGGCTCAGTCGGTTAAGTGGCTGACTTCAGCGCAGGTCATGGTCTTGAGGTTCCTGAGTTTGAGCCCAGCGTCGGGCTCTGTGCTGACAGCTCAGAGCCCAGAGCCTGCTTCGGATTCTGTGGCCCCCTCTCTTTCTCTGCCCCTTCCCTACTTGTGCTAGGTCTCTGTCTCTCAAAAATAAACATTAAAAAGTTTAAAAACTAAACTTCTGGACTCTTAGCAAGATGCAATAAGAAAACCAGCAGCTGACTGAGGACTTTTTTGTTTTTTTGGTGGCCGGTCTTCAATCATCTGCCTCATTTCCTGACTATAGGCTCTCACCATGTCAGCTCTCCCAGAATATCATGTTCCTTCCCCCCAAACATTCACATCAATCCTTTCCAAGGCTGCTCTTTGTGACCCGTTTCCCATTTGCCTGCAATCCTTTCTGCAGGCCTTCTCAGAACCTTGAAAAACAGGTGTTCGTTTCATTATTCAAAGAGGTATGTTGAACTCTATGCGAGGTTATTTGAACAGTGAGCGTGCTAAGGTCTACATGAGGTGAGAGACTAGGCACGATGCAGAAGGTCCAGATTCTACACCCCCTTTCCTTTACCTTCCCTCTGTTGCTAACCCAGCTCACACCTGTCTCCTATTACGTTCCCCAGTTACCCCAGCCTGCACAGTATTTTGTCATGTGATTATTTGCTAAGTGTCCCTGATTTATTGTTTTGACGTACGGTTGACCCAGTATCGTGTTAGTTTGAGATGTACAAAGTACCGTTTTGACAAGTGTATGTGTCTAGCTCTGTTCCCCGCAATGGTAGCCATTACAACACCATTGATTGTGTTCCCTGTGCTGTGCCTTTCAACCCCATTAATTGGCCTTGATCTTAATCCCCTTCACCGTGGTGGTCGGTGCTTCAGCGTGCGATGGGTCAGGGGCCATACACTGTCCCTAGCAGGCAGATAGGATAGAGTACAGTGCTCAGCTTAGGAAGTCAAAACAGGCCTGGCTTGCCCTCTGCAAACTCCACCCGCTTCCCTCCTGCCTCTTGCTGCGCTTCTACCAATGAATAGCTTGCTAATCTCACGCCATCAGGCTCCCAAAGAGATTTTGATATTTGCATGAGCTGTTTCCTCCAGAGAGTAACCCCAGCTGTCTTCACTGATGGCAGAATCTATGACCTAAGTCATGCATATGACTTCCTACGATCTTGAATATGCTAATTACCCCCAAATATGAATTTGATAAGAATTGAATGAATTCTTTTTTAGAAACTATTTGACCTACTCTGTTCTATTTCTTTTTAGTGACACGTGCTTTTCATGTAGGAAGAGGAGGTCAAACTGTTTGTAGCTCACAGTTTAGTGATCAGTGTAGGTAGTTAAGATCTAGGTATTGTGTTCAGTACGTCTTAGAAAAACCTTCTTTCCGGGGCTCCTGGGGGGCTCAGTCAGTTAAACATCCTGCTTCCGCCCAGGTCGTGCGTGGTCTTGCGGTTCATGAGTTTGAGCCCCACATCAGGCTCTCTGCGGTCAGCACAGAGCCCATTTCACACCTGACCCCCTCGTTCTCTGTCCGTCCTCTGCTCCCACTCGTGCTCTCGCAAAAATAAAACACTTAAAAAACCAAAAACTTGATCCTTTTAAAACTCCTTCTGTCTTCTTTGGCCTACTGTCCACATCTTCTGTTTTGGCCAGTCTGGCTCCCTTCTTCCGTGCGGTGCGGCGTCTCTTAGCATCTCCTCAAAGCCAGAGCCTCCTCAAATGGGCATAGGTGGGTTTTGGGGGCATCAGTGAACGTGACCTACAGTGATTTGATTTCACCTGTTTCATTTCCCTCTCCTTACTTAAAAAATTATAGGGAGAGAAACGGATCAAACGTTATTGTGAAAGAAATGTTGTCTGCAAACCAGTTCCAGCACGGTTGTTAGACCACCTTTCCCAAAGGAGAATCACCGAGGACAAAGCCCACGAACACAAGAGGAGTTGGTTATTCAGGTTTATTTCAGTCCGGCCGGCTGGCCCCTCCCGAGCACCCGAAAAGTCCTCGGAAGAGCGCACCGTGGAGCCATAGCTCAGGGTTTATAAAGGGAGAGGGGCGAAGCAGGTGTACAGAAGCGAGAATTTTGCGGTTGGGGGGGGGGGCTTAACAGTTGCTTGAAGAACATGTTTGACCGTTCTAATCCCAATGTCAATTAAAGATTTACATCTCAGGGGCTTGCTGCAGCCAGGAGGAGCCAGGTTGCTCAACCCCTGAGCTTTCACCCGAATAGAGTTTGAGATCAAACAATGGTTGGTATCCAAATTTGCAAGCCCCTCACCTTTTGGCTCCAGGGAGTTTTACATGGTGAGGGATGGGTATTCTGTCCGGAGGGCCAGGACCGAATGCTCTATTTTAGTCCCCACTGTGCTGCCGGAGCCTGGGGCTGACGACCTTGGTAATAGGTCCCATCTTCGTTCGTGGCAAGCCTGAGGTTAAGGTGAGCTTCAAGCTTCAGAATCGGTTACTCTTTGAGGCCCCGGAGAACTCTGGTCTTCCTCCTCCTTCCTATGATCCAGTCTTTGTGGTGACTGTCTTCAGCTCTGTAGCAGGGTTTCTCTGGAGTTTCAGGCGTGGCATCAGGCTAACAAGATGAGCTGTGGAGGCCAAGAGCCCATGTCTTCTTGGGCCTCCCTACCTGTTAGGAGGCCTCTTTTCCCAAGAGCCTCGCAGAAGACCTCCATCTTAGTAGCAAGGTCACCGATCTGCATGTCCTGAGCTGGACACTAGTGACATCAGAGGGCTTGCCTCACGGTTGAATCAGATACTCCAAGGAGCCTAGGATCGCGTCAGCCTTTCCATGGCGTCTGGGCGGGGCTGGCGGTGGAGGGGGCTGGTGGGGAACAAAGTCGCACACGTCATTGAAGTATAAATGGGGGAAATTCATCCTGGAAGGCCACTGTCCCATGTTCCAAGGCAAGTGTCTGCGACGGTTTGTTTGCTTTTGCTTTTGTTGTTGATAGAATAAAATTTCTGATGGTAGAAGATGATGAATGCCCGCCTTTGTTTACATCAAATTGAGCAGAAGTTAGAAAGGGTCAGGAAGAAAAAAGCAGGATAAAGCTTCTGCATTCTCTGAATTCTATTTTCCTCCGCCAACAAGATGGAATTCAAAAACACAACGGTGCTTTTCACGCAGTCAAGTCCTCCTCAGAGGAAGAATGGAAATAACAAAGCAGAAATAACCTGAAAATGCATCCGACGTTGTAATTATCTCATAAAAGCCACAGACTCAACATTTGAACAGTCTTTGCACAAGATCTTTGATGATGCCGAGCTTGTCAAAAAAACGGTCCATTTGATTTCAGGATAAATAAAAGAAGGCATTAGGAATTCAAGGGAAAAATCTCGGGGCCTTTCTGGGTTTCTCCAATCCAAACCTATGAGGTTTGAAATGTAAACTTGGACTTTGGAATCTATTTGCATCATAGAACTGGGAAGATCAAGCTCCTTCCACACACCCACTAAACAAAATCCCTTTAGTTAGGACAAAGGGGTGATCACTTCCAGTAGTTTCTTAGTGATATTTTTAGATCTATCACAACCTACAGGGCCATTTTGAACAAATTACTAAGACATACATAAATCTGACTTTTAAGAACTTTCCCCCAGTAAACTTTTTTTTTTTTAATAAGCTTTGCTTTTCTGACCGTGAAAGAGACAGAGATAATCCCAGGCAGGCTCTAGAGCCTAAGTACAAAGCCCAGTGTGGGGCTGGAACCCACATACTGCAAGATCATGACCTGGACCGAAATCAAGAGTCTGATGCTCACCCACTGAGCCACCCAGGCGCCCCCACACCCCCCCGTCCACCACCCCAGTAAATATCTTTGATTTTACCCACCCAGAGACAAAGACCCTCCTTTTGGTGAAATACTGGAAATAGAGAATTAAATTACCATGATTCAGTCGTGAATTCAATGAACAGAACTAGGAAGAAAAGCTTCCTTGGAAATTTTAATGGAATGGGCAAGAGCTTTGTTTTGATTCCAATTTTATGTACATGTTCAGTTCCCTCTGGAAGCCTCTGCTTAGTCAATAACCCCTCAGTCAATGCTGCTGCTTCGAATTCCTTCAATTGTCCATTTACAACGGATTTATGACCTGCCCTGTAATTATGGTCCCCTCTCCGTGGAGGTATCTTGTCTTGCTTTAGGAAGCCTCACTTGTGAAGGACGTAGTACTTTTCCCAGAATCTCAGAAGACTTGATTGTGGGACATCCCACTATCCCATCTTTCTCTGAAAGAAAACCTGGCCAGTTAAACCACTGACATGTTTTCTTATCACCTGTTTTTACTTTATACTCCGCTTTTTATTTTTTAAAATACTTTAAAAACGTTTTATTTCAGAGAGAGAGCGAGCAAGGGAGGGTCAAAGAGAGGGAGATACAGAATCCCAAACAGGCTCCAGGCTCTGAGCTGGCAGTCAGCACAGAGCCCGACGCGGGGCTCGAACTCCTGAACCGTGAGATCATGACCTGAGCTGAAGTCGGATGCTTACCCCACTGACCCACCCAGGCACCCCTATACTCAGCTTTTTAAGAAGTGTCTTGGGGCGCCTGGGTGGCTCAGTCGGTTAAGCGTCCGACTTTCGCTTAGGTCATGATCTCGCGGTTCGTGGGTTCGAGCCCCGCGTCGGGCTCTGTGCTGACGGCCAGCTCAGAGCCTGGAGCCTGTTTCGGAGTCTGTGTCTCCCTCTCTCTCTGACCCTCCCCTGCTCATGCTGTCTCTCTCTCTCTATCTCTCTCTCCTAGAAATAAATAAAAAAGCATTAAGAAAAATGTTTAAATAAAAAAGTGTTTTATGTCACCCTTACGTATACATAAAATGGAAAATAGGTACAAAACAAAGGGGTCTCTAACACTTGGTACAAGTTTCACATGTTGCTGTTGACCTCTTCCAACACTGAAAAAATCTTTGTGTTATTAGCATGTTGCTAATGTACCATCCTTTGCTTTGTGTTCAGAATTTACATGGAAATAGGCAAACTGAAACGCTAGCAAATCTTCTGCATGTTGCTTGCATTATCACAAGTAGCTACACTTGACTCTGCATCACCTTGAGCAAAAAGTTTACCATTGCAAGCAGGTTCTCCCAACCATGACTTTCTACCCCACTTAGTACTTCAGGGTCTTTTTAATGTTTATAAAACTAGGGGCACCTGGCTGGCTCAGTCGGTAGAACACTTGATTCTTGATCTCAGGGTTGTGAATTCGAGCCTCATGTTGGGTGTATAGGTTACTTAAAAATAAAATCGTTTTTAAAAAGGATAAAAATAGAATCCTAGAATATTCTTTTGCATCTGGCATCTGTTTAATGTTGCATTCGTGATATTTAACAGTGCTGTTACATGTAGTGGTGGTCAGTTCATTTTTGTTGCTATGCGGTGTTGTATTATATAAAAATACTGTCATTTATTGATCTGACCACTGCTGGGCATTTGATGTTTTCCACTTTTGGCCGTTATAAGTAATGCTGGTGAGCAGAATTTTGCATAGATCCCTAAAAGTGAAATTGATGGGTCTGAGGGCCTGAGTATGTTTAACTGTAATACACAGTGACGTATGCCTCTCAAAGATCTGGTTTTACTTTACACTCCGACCCTCGGCATGTGTATTCTCCTAATGTTCTATATCTGTGCTATTTAATCTGGTAGCCACCAGTCCCCTGGGGTCCCTTAAACTTACTGTGAAATAAAGGCAAACATTTACTTCCTTGGGTCTAGTGGCCCAATTGCAAGGACTCAGTGGCCTTATGGCAGCTAGTGGCTACCATATTGGACAGCTCAGAGTAGAACCTTTTCATGAGCACAAAAGGTCCCACTGGAAAGCATCATTAAGTCCTTACCATACAGTACTGACTCTCTAAATTCATAAATCCAGGTGACTGAGTGGGGTCACTTTGTGTTTTTAACTTGTCTTCACGTGGTTGCTAATATGTTTTGAAAACTTGTCCTATTTGCTAGCCATTTAGAAGTTTCCTAAAGTGCCTATTAAAGTCCCTGGCTTGTATTTTTAGATGGTTGTCTTTCTATACGTTTTGTTTTTTTCCTATGGATTTGAAACCGTCCATTATATTTTGTGTTCCATCAGCCTTTCGTGTGCATGTTGCAAATAATCTCCTCCCACCTGTGGTTTTTCCTTTCGCTGAGCGGTGGCTGCTGTTGGACAGAGGTGGTTTGTTACAAGGCAGCAAATTTTATACTCCTTCAGGTTCCTGCTTTTTGTGCACTGTTGATAAAAACTTAGCCTACCTCAAGGACGTGCGGTATTTGTTTCTTGCGATGGATACGTTAATGGGTATTGTACAAAAAAAGAATGCCATTCCATGCGAATTAGAAAGGTAGATAAAATTGGAGCTCTACAAAAAGACCTCTGATAACAGGTCACCTTAATAGAATCCATGAGGTTCTAGAAAGAATCTAATTGTACACCTATTTTATTTCTATTCTAAACCTATGCTTAACATGAATATCCATGGCATCTATTAAAGTGTAGATATCATCTTATATACATCTGCATTTTTTTCTTTTTTTTTTTTTCCTTTTCTGTTTTTTAATTCATTTCTGAGAGAGCGACAGCATGAGTAGGGGAGGGTCAGAGAGGGAGGCACAGAATCTGAAACAGGCTTCAGACTCTGAGCTGTCAGCATAGAACCCAATGCGGGGCTCAAACCCACGAACCGCGAGATCATGACCTCCACCGAAGTCAGATGCTTAACTGACTGAGCCCCCCAGGCACCCCACGTCTGCGTTTTTTCAAAAGTTAAGTAATTCCTACACCCAATCTGGGATTCCTACTCATGACCGCAAGATGACTGATGGAGCCGGGTGCCCCGATCTCTGCATTTTTACAATCAAAATCACAGACTTTGTTTAGAAGTCAATTCTAATTTGTTTGAAATTATTTGTGGGTGCACGAGACCAAAATATTTGTCAAAGTATATTCTGATGCTGTCTTTTAATATCCACAAGGCAAGTTAGACGTTTGGTAAAATACCAAGTGGCCATTAGATAATTAGATCCCTACCTCACACCGAATGAATACACCATCACATAAATTTCAGGTTGATGAAACATGTATTTGAACAGGAAAAGAAAGTTAGGTAAAATATACACAAATATTGGTAGAACTTTGGGGTGTAGAAAGACTTTGTAAATGGAACTCTGAAAGTCAGGAAGGAAGGTGACTGTGTGCTGTCTGGGTCAGTCAAGTTCTGCCACTGACCTTCCCTTCCTCCCACTGAGGGACACCAGTTATCTTTCACAAAGTAACTCAACCAGCATTTCTTGCCTATTTACATCCGTTTAATACAGCAGATCTCCCTGGGAACCACTGGGCTCATAACCTCCTATATCCCTTCATAACACTAGCCAAAACTGATAGCTGTGTATTTACTTCTGTGGCCTTTTAAAGTTAATCTTTCCTCGAATACATTAAGGCCCCCAGGAGACATCAGGTAAATCTTACTCCCCATTAATACCTAAACATTATTGACCCTTTCCCATAGATGGAGCTCAAAAACATTTTATTCTTAAAACTTTAGAGTGCAATGCGGGGAGGGGAAGAAAGAGAGAAGGAATTTCAAGAAGGATCCATGCTCCATGCAGAGCTGGACATGGGACTCGATCCCTAGATCCTGGGATTGTGACCTGAGCTGAAATCAAGAGTTTGACATTCAACTGACTGAGCCACCCGGGTGCCCCTCAAAAATATTTTTAAGTGATAAAAATACTTAAAGATTTTACTATACAAATAAGTTTCTTATAAAAAGGAAATGTACATGAAAAATATGTAGAAAATAGCTTTAACACATATGGCCTACATATCAACTATAATATAAAAGCTCTTAAAACAAATAGGAAAAAGTAAGAGTTTTAATCTTTGTCATCATTTTAACAAAAGCATTTACAGCCCATAAACATGAAAGAGAAGTTTAAATTCACTGAAACAAAAAGTGCTTTTATTTAAATACTGCGCCGAGTTTTCCATGATACTGGTGAAAATACTGATAGAAAATATGGACATGGACATCCTGGCAGAGGATACTCTGGGACACGTTGAATCAAGTTGTAGGACCTTTTATATTTCCATTTGGAAATATGAGATGCTTTTTAAAAGGTCTTACATTGTTTCTGCAAGCATAGCTTTAGGAATTTAACCCAAAGAAAAATAGCACAGTGGGGGAAATACATAATCCCGAGGAAATTTACAGTACCCGAATAGCGGCACGAATATACTTGCCTATGACAGATATTGGTTAATTATGACAATCCGTGGAAGAGAATACTATAGCAGATTCTGTACCTGGAATAATCAAACATATTCTGTAGGGACTGTGAAAGAACAGAATCCTAAATAAGATTTACAGCTCTTACCTCTAGAGTGCTACAAAAATGGCGGAATTTTCTCTTTTTGAAAATTGGTCAGTCAGAAATTTTCTAATTTTTCTCCAATAATTAGGTTACATAATTAGGTTAAGTCCCTCCTTTATTCAGATTTGTTTCAAATATTTTGCCCAATATTTTAAAATGAAATTAGAATGTATAGTATAATGTTTATACATGATACAAAATATTTATATTTCTGTAGTTATATTTATAAACTCTAATAAATTATAGCCTAATGTACACTATATAATTATAACATACATTTATATAATATACATGATCTATAACACGCGGTATATATTATGTTATATGGTATATAATAGCTGATTATGTAATATATGTTATATAACATACGGTAACATTTATAATATACATAATTACATATCTATATAGTATCTGTATCTATGATATGATATAGATACACATATATAAACTGGATCTCTATTATATCTTGAAAGACAAAAATAAAATAGAATGTGAAAATCCTGCTTTGAAATGTAGGGTTATGGAGAGTTAGTCTTAACATTTTTTTATTTGATAAATGGTAGGCATTGAAAAATATTTATAAACTATTTATAGTTTTATAAACTATAAAAATATTTATAAACTATTATAAAAATATTTATAAACAACCTTGTTTACTGGTATAGAGGAATGAACAGAAATAAGAGTTGTTCAAATCGGAGAAATAACTGTATTTCCAGCTAATTTTCTCAGTGAATTGAATGAATCTCATAATGAGATAATATATGTAAAACGGTTTTGAGAATTGTAAATAACAGGAAAAACGTGCATGTTTATTTAGAATGATCTCGCCCTGGCAAATACACTCATGCTATTTTCCATACATCCACACAATCCACTTCACTGGAAATCATTCCCAATAACTTTTAGAAATTGAAACACTTCTTCTACTACATTAGGAGAAAATAGAAGTCGAGAAATCATTTCCCTAAGCTCACATGCTGAGTGCCAGAACTGATTAATAGTGGAGCCCATAACCAGCAAAATGAGCAGCCTTGTGGGATGAGAGAATCAGAGAGCTTACCAGTATTAAACATTTGATTAAATGAAATACTTAGAGACCACTGAGCAAACTACAACTTTCTTTTCAATACCTGTTTTTTTAATGCGTTCTAAAATACTTTTGTTTTTCATGAATGCCAGTGCAGTCTAGTGTAGACTGTGGAATATGAACTCTGAGAGTGAATTTATTTAAATTTGGAATTGATTTTTTTTTTTTTTTAACTTGAATCTCCTTTCCAGTAAAATAAAACCCTTGAAAATACAATGAATTATGTCATGGAAAGTTTTAGGTAAAAATAATTTATCACCCCTTTATTTTCCTATGGACCTCTAAAAAGTCCTAAAGACCTATTCGGTCTGCAGCAAACTTCTTCATGAAAATAGAAGGGTATGCACACAAATATAAACTCCCCTCCGTTCCCCATGAACTGATACCTTAAGCAATCAGAATGCGATTCATAATCCCTTAAAAAGAACTTACTGCTTTTAGTTCAGCTATGTTGTGTGGTGTTTTCTTTAATAAACTTTTAAAAATTTTACTTTTTTTTTTGAGTGAGCATAAAAAAGAACATGGGAGAGGGGCAGAGGGAGACACAGAGAATCCCAGGGAGGCTCCATGCTCAGTGTGGAGCCTGACTCGGGGCTCAGTAACCACCCTGGGCTCATGACGTGAGCTGAAATCAAGAATCAGACACTTGGGCCACCTGGGTGGCTCAGGCGGTGAACCGTCTGACTTCAGCTCAGATCATGATCTCCCGGTTTGTGGGTTCGAGCCCCACAGAGCACGCCGGGCTCTGTGCTGACAGCTGAGAGCCTGGAATCTGCTTCAGATTCTGTCTTCTTCTCTCTGCCCCTCTCCCACTTGCACTCTTTCCTTCTGTCTCAAAAACAAAAATAAAATATGAAAGAATCTGGCACTCACTTGGAGACTTCCATGTGCCTCCACCCGTCTTAATAGAGGAAAATCCATGCGTACGCTGAGACTTTTCCAGAATACCCCATCATCTTGTTGGATCATCCCTTGGTTTATGGGTTAGCTGGCCCCCATGATCCATGAGTTGAAGTCTCTGTACAAGAATTGCATGGGAAACGTGCCTGATATTCCTTTGTTCTTTGATTCCCCAATATCCTGAAGTGTCCTACTGTGTCATGTTAAAAATGCTGCAGTGTAAGAGAGGCCCCAGCCAAGTAGATGGTCTTTACTTCCCCTGTGTGCCGATGGCAGCCTCTGTTTCTGGGAAATCAAACTGCAGTAACACAAAGACAACCGCCTATTTAAGGTGAGAGCCTCGAACAAGGATATTGGACCCTGTTTCTCTCCCCTGAGTTATATACTGAGAGGTAAGGCTGCTTTCCAAGGAGAAGACCTGAAACAGTCCAAGTAAACGGGACAATAACTACTTTCTAGTTGAGAGAACTTGGATGTTAAAAAGATCAAAAGCCCCTCAAAGCCTTCAGAAACGCATCCAATAAAAATATCTAAGGAATCCAGTAGTTCTAGGTTTCTTACATAGTCCTGTTTCCCAAAAGATTTTCCATCCCTGAGTCTGATGATAAAGACCGTTTGGACCAGGTAGACGTGGGATAGTCTGAGGACGGCATAACGGGGAGAGAGAAACCTCCCTTCTGCCGGTGACAGTAAGAAGGGGCTTCACTCCACGCTCTTAGTTTTTGGTTTCATTTTCTACGGATTCCCCCTTTTCCCCGTTGGGCACCCGTTTGCCATTTTCCTAAAGGATTGGGGCATTCTTCTCCGCATCTTCTTCCTTTTAATCCATTGGTGACCATGAGAAGTGTTCTTCCCCTTGCGATGCTTAGCTGCTGGGGCAAGAGCCACACACAACAGGCTAAAACAGAACCACTTAGTACAGAACAAAGAATACGACACAAGACCCGTGGCTTTAAGTGCACGAGGCAGAGCTGGCTCATCAGAGCGTGAACTTCGGAACCAGGGTGCCCACAGGCTCAGTGCAGTCAACAGCGGGCGGATTTGGGGGGCATGGGAATAGTTTGAAAAAGGCTAGAGCGTAGAGGGAGTATCGGGTAGCTGTGAAAGGTACGTAGAAGTCACCGTGGCGTCCCCAGTGGACAGTGCAAGTGATCCCAGGCAGATGCACTTGAGATCATTTTACTACCTGCTCACAGTGGCAGAAGGTTTCCCATCCTTTGCAGCCGCCATACTGTTTCCTGATCACTACGTGATTCCTGCCTCTTGGTGTGCTCTTCCTCTCTTTCACAGTCTCCCTTTGGGCCTTTCCTCCAAAGGCCCCTTTTCCGTGAAACTTCCAAGGCTGTCCCTCCTCCCATCCCCCCTCCCCCACCAAACATATTATATCTACTTTCTGGGCTCTATTTTGATTTATCCTAAAGACTCTTTTTTCTTTTTAACATACTCTAAAATATTCTGTTGTACATATTTTTCTTTCTTTCTCTCTCTCTCTGTCTCTCTCTCTCTTTCTCTTTCTCTCTCTTTCTCTTTCTCTCTCTCTTTCTCTTTCTCTCTCTCTCTCTCTCTCTCTCTCTCTCCCCCTCTCCCCCTCTCCCCCTCCCCCACCTTTCTGGTCTGTCTCCCTCAGACAGGCGAGCTGGGACCTATGCACGGTGGATGTGCTGCCCTGACATTCGAGCTCAGATCTGGTGAACAGTGCTGGTAGAATCTGATCTCTCAGACTCGATGGAATGCTACTGCTTGTTTTCCACTTTAAAAAGTAATCGTTGGGGCGCCTGGGTGGCTCAGTTGGTTGAGCGTCCGGCTTCGACTCAGCTCATGATCTCACGGTTCGTGGGTTTGAGCCCCGTGTCGGGCTCTGTGCTGACAGCTCAGAGCCTGGAGCCTGCTTCAGATTCTGTGTCTCCCTCTTTCTCTGACCCTCCTCTGCTCACGCAGTCTGTCTGTCTCAAAAATAAAACAAAAGTAAATAAAAATAAAAAGTAATTATCTCAGGGAGCCTGGGTGCCTCAGTCGGTTAAGCATCCAACTTCAGCTCAGGTCATGATCTCACGGTTTCTGGGTTTGAGCCCTGCGTGGGCTCTGCTGACAGCTCAGAGCCTGGAGCTGCCTCAGATGCTGTGTCTGCTCCTTCCCTGCTCTTGCTCGCTCGCGCTCTCTCTCAAAAATAAACATTAAAAAACTTTAAAAAAGTAAGTTTCACTGAAAAATCTTTTTGAAAATAGGAAAGTAAAAAGGATAAATTTAATCTCTTTGATGTACTTGCATCCCAAAGAGGTATACTGTCCATTTTTTGGCAAATGTTTAAATTATTTAATACAATGCCCATTGTATATAAATTAGGTGACATACACATTTTATGAAATGTTTACAAAGTTTTAGGGTCTTACTTGCATATGTAATTAGTGCATTCTGCTTTAAAAATGCTATATTTTCAAAAATTTCAAATGTGGTATATATTTTATCCGAGTTTTAATGGATGAGTAGGACCACAGAATCTATTCAACTATCTTAATTTGGTTGAGCATCTGTACTTTCTGGTAATTTTTTTTTTCTTAATGACATTGTAGTGACATCCTTGTGCATTCATTTTTCTGTAAATCTCATTATTTCTTTGGGATAAATTCCAAATAAGGGAGTTATGGTAGGTTTTAAGTTGTACTGTTCCCCCCCTTCATCAGTGCGAGTCTCAACTCAGCCCTAATAATAACATGCTATTTCATTTTCTCTGTATTTTTAGATATGCCTGAGGAATTGAGAGAAAAACAAGTTATTTTCTTTAGTTGGAATATTTTCTTTCAACTTAAAAACTCAAATTCAACATTTATTCAGCTTTCCAAACACTGTAGTGTGTGTATACCTGCACTTTTTAAGCATCATTTAGGAGTAGATAAAATTTTCAGCCTAAATAATTAGGCATGTGGATGAAATATTTAGAACTCTTCTTGGAAATATGCATTTATATTTTCATAATGGTCAATATTCACCTTAATTGCTTAATTTTCTAACCAAAAAAAAAAAAATTGGTGTTTACATGATGGTTAGTACCTCAAATCAGTCTTCATTACTTTATTCCAGACTATAATAATGTCAGTTGTTTGGACCTTACGTAGAAAAGCTTGTGTCTGGAAGGTGACTCTCTCCTTCTTCCTAATTGGACATCAAGACCTCCTCCCCAAGTATATGATGTCCAGCCACATTTATTCAATATCTGATGCCCTTTGAGCTCCTTGCTAAATGCCAAGCATGCCTAATGCTAACATACATCCTAAATATTCATGAAAAACATGTGAGAAATATAAATGAACTCCATTCAATAGAACAGAGTATGTAAGGAAATGATTTGGAAATTACATACATCAGATCTAAAATGAGAAAGGACAGTTACTTGGAAATGAGTCTGCATTGCCCTGAAGAAGAGATGAGAGCATCGAATGGACCTGGCATTCCTCAAATACACATTTGCTTATTTAACTTCAAGGAGGAATCAATTCTGTTTCAAATGAAGAAGGAGAGTTTGTGCTCAGAATGGTAAATGGGCTTATAAAGCTAATTCTGTGAGAAACAAGGGATATTGTAATTTGTGGAGAAGACGCCATTCAAATAAAGATCGTAAGCTCTGAGAAGGGCATGTGGATACCTATTCAGGACTGTCCCTGCGACAGTTCAGCATCTGCAAATATTTCTAGTAGAAGTATTTGAATCACTTTAAAATGATCCCTGGGGCGAAAAGTTAAGGCATCCCAGAATGTCTTCTAAGGTGAATAAGTAAATATCCAGTATTCTTGTTAAATATGATCAAGACCTTTTCCTTTTAACTTCAATCCCTTAAAGAGTAAATGGACAGAAAGGTCATATTCCATGAATGCAAGACATGGTGACCATTCCCAACCACTAACTGCACCAAAGTCCCCCCATGGAGAGGAAGATACTGACAGCTCACCCTCCGCCAGAATAAACGGTCAAATCTGAAAAGGCATATCCAATAATTAGGAAGAAATGCAGACAGGCACGTGTAAATCCTTTGTCTTCACAAATCTTGTTTATAAAGACTACATTGCTTGCTCCCAAATCCTCTTTTCAAGTTTGACCTCTGACTGTAAATGTGCCTCTGTCTCCTCCCAAGGGACAGGTGCTTCAGGCTGGCTCAGGACACCATCATGATGACAGGGGTTAAAATGAGAAAAGCATTTGAACTTGTGCTTATGCTGTCCCTTCCCGGTTGCTTTTTCTATGGCTTTGATTCCTAACTCTGTGACACTGTTCCACAATGTCAAGATCGTATTATGACCATATATACAGAGAAGCCAGGGGACAAGGACTTTGCTGTCATCTCTACTGTCTCCCTGAACTCTTGAATCTGAGAGAAGACCTGTGGAGTGGAGAATAACAGATTGGACAAGAGGGAGTTTAAAGTAACAAAGTTCATCAAAGCTACAGATAGATCCCTTGCGTTTCAATCGTTGTCCGTTTCCAATGGTCTATTCTCAGATGAGAGAAATCAGAAAACAGCCAACAAGACCGGCGATGTGGAATGAAAAACATCAGCAAAAAGAAAATAGGGTAAACTTCACAGAAGGAAATGGCAATTTCCGGTAATTCCTCACGGTCTACGAATAACTTGTACGATCTCTCTAAGGGAGTGAAGAGAAATGAAAGGTCTCAAAATATTACAAAGCAGGAATAAGGAAACTAAGTTGGAAAAGCCAGTGGAAAGAAATGAAAGACAAAAATAAAAACTTAAAGGAATGGAAAAGCCATTTGTTGTTGTAAAATAGCCTTAAATAGACTGAAATCTTGTCGGAAACACAGGGGATAGGTTTAGGGAAGTCGCTCAAAATAAAACAAAAAAGGGTAAACATGTCTACCACGAGTAAGCTGATTGCCACGTGAGAGAGAGCTAGGATAAAATGTTTACATTGTTGGTGTTCCGAGAGAGCAGAACAGAAGGAAGATTCATTTCAAAGCTGTGACAGAAGAGACATTTCTTGAGAGAAAGCAGTGCTGAAATCTAGTGTCTAAAAGTTGTTTTTAGGGAAAGCTGCTTGCTTGGCAAGGGCTTGCCCAGCCCTGAACCTCTTATCAAAACCTGGCCTATTGGTGTTGCCAAATGGGAAAGATAAAGAGATAATCTTCGAGATGATCAGAAAAAGGAAACCCAAACGAACGCGGAGGAAAGACATTTTCAGAATCTCAATACAGAGGCTCAGTGTCAAAATGTAATGGAGCAATGGCTAAAGTCAGAAAGAATGCGTTCTTCAAAATTGGTCTTGGACTAGAAGCACATGTGACAGCCGCCCTGACTCCGTGAAAGCCGTCAGCTGCATGGTGAGACCATTCTGAAGCTGAGAAGTGCTGACGGGAAGGAAGGCTGGTGGGCTTGGAATCCCTTCCCAGATAGTTACAAGATAAAATTGTGGAGGGGGGTTTGAAAACTGAGTTGGATTGTTATGAAACTTGCCCTGCCCAGAATGACCAGGGATCTAACAAAACTGGAAAATCAGGAGAGAAAGTGCTAGGAACATACTTGTAGAAAGTCCTTCATCTTTCATAGCCGGGAGTCCATGCATTACCCCTAAAGCCAAAAAATTAATAAGGAAATAAATACACGAAAAACAAAAAATCCTGTCTGATAAAAAATAGAACACCTCCAACTTTTTAAGACTTTTTAAAAATTTTTAATGTATTTATTTTTTGAGAGAGTGATNCCAGCAGGGGAGGGGCAGAGAGAGAGGGAGACAGAATCTGAAACAGGCTCCAGGCATCAGCAAGAGCCTGACACGGGGCTCGAACTTGGGAACCGTAGCATTAGGCCCTGCATCTACGTCTGATTGATGCTCAACCAGCTGAGCCACCCAGGTACCCCGAATATCCGTTATATTTTCAGTTTAATTCCATTCATTTTCTTTTGACATAAATCATATCTTTGAGAATATGATACACCTCATTTTTTAAAAACTGAATTCCATGCATTCAGTTTTACATTTGCTTGTTTAAATGTTTGCAGAGATGCCCAGGATGATATTGACTAACCATTAACTGTGCTTAGTGACTTTTGAGGAATCTTCTTGATTCTGTATTATCTGAATTTATTATTTAACTGAAATATTTTAACTATTGGGGAAACAAAACCAGAAAATGCATTTGTGAGGGGGGGAAAAAGTAATAAATTATTGAAGACCAAATCTATCCACACCTTCGCAGTTTGGGTTACCTCTGCCTAAATATCTCCTTAACGAGAATTAGGAAGGTGAATATAGATTTGCTCGAGGTCTTTGCACACTTGTTCAGACCTTCCCAGACCCTCCTGTTTCTTCACGTTGACTGAAAGAAGCTGTTTGATTTTTGTTTTTTCCTCCCCCTCTCTTCTCCGTGCAGAATCAGGGACTATAAAGTCCTGTGTTAAGGACATGAAACTGAATCCTCTCGTCGCTTTATCCTAAAAGATAAGCTGCTATTAATTAAACAGCATGAATACATCCATGCATGTTGTCTTAGGTTCTCCGAGTTCCAAAGTCCCAAATACCGTGTATTCATCCAACAGAGGTAACGTTGGTTTTCAAAATCCTCAGGTTATGATCTGCTTTATTGCTCAGTCACACTGAGGGCCACCTGTTCTTCTGTCTCTCTGTGGGATGGCTGCCATCGTCGTGACAATGTCTGTCTGTATTAAGTAAAAACCAAAGCAGTCCATCTTAATTGTCTTGGCTGCATACGGAGAACTGTGGCCTAACTCCCAGAAAACAACAGCTTTTGAGATCATCTGGTTAATGAGAGTTGAATCTTAACCTCTGAGACCGTCCTGATCAAAGATGTCACTGATAGGTAACATGACTGAGCTGCTAGTGATTGCTACAGTGGCCATCGTACTGCAATATATAAATGCATCAAATTAACCTGTGATACACCTTAAATCTGCATGTCAAATGCATTTCAATTTAAAAGGGGCAAGGGGAGGAATCCAAAGATCTAAGCAAGTAAGGGCAAACCCCTGCGTCCATGAAGTTTGGATTCTTGCCCAGAACCGCTCAACCAGAAGCCAGCTCTTTGTACGAGCCTTCCCCTTTGAGAATTAAGTTGTTCTCTATCCTGCTTTATTACACTATCCAGCTCTGGAGGTTGGCATAATGGCAAGAAAAGGGAATCCGTTCAAAACCAAGCAGATCTGAATAGGGATCCCCTTCTCTTTCCAAGTACGAATGTAGATTTGTAGGAATGTTAAATTACATTTTCCTTACTGTTCCTTTTCTCCAATCCTTTCCTATCCCCACCCTGTTACAGGAAGAGAATATCACATATTTTAATGGGTGGATCTTTCTCTTTGGTTTACTTGGCTTCCATTTTTATTCATAGGGAAAATTCGCCTGAAATTTATGTGTATTTATAAGTATTCAGTTCAGCTGTATGAGTGCTCATCAAGGTAAAATGAATGCCATATAAATTAATTAAATCCAAGCCAAAGCTGTGTGTTTTCCTTTGACATGGGCATTTTAAGGGGCTGTGATTGATACATCGTTAAAAGAATTAGGCTTGAGGTTAAATTAGTTATTGAACCGCCTCCACGCTGATGCTCTCCGTTGTGCATGAGATTGGGCAGGCTGACCTGCCGCTCTGCATAAAGGCAGGCTGTCACATCAGTGCTGTTCAACGTGGAGCAGTTAGAGAATTGTACTCCTGGAAAGGAACAATGTTGCAGATACAATGTGCATTTTTGTCAAATAGTAAATTCTCCCCACAGAAGGAATTGCCTGAGTAGCTTTCATAAATGTATGGCCCTGATAACTGCACATCCAAGACAGAAAATCTTGAGTTTTGCCTTTTGCTTGCTCAGCTCTGTGTCTTGAAGCCATCTTGGACTGATGTCAATGGAGGTTCAAAGAACACCCTGTGACTAGGAAATCTTATTTTAATGCGTGCTCGGCACCTTTTGAAGAAGCTGATCTTGAAATGCGCTTTCATTCCGGGACACTACTACAGCTTAGATTTAACTACTTATTAATAAATGTCGCTACAAACGAGAATTGTACAAGTGAAGTCTGCTGACTAAGAAGACACTAGAGGATCAAACCCCACTTTCCCTCCTTACTTTATGAGCTAGTGGTGTCTCTGTAAACATTCCATTGATCAGTTTTATCTTTTGTATATGTAGATAAATGCATCATGCACTTGGATTATTAAATATGGTTTATGACAAAGCAAAAATTTCAATGTGTGCCCACTTTAGATTGCAGGCATCACTCTAGATGATGAGCAAATCTATAGGGTCGCTGCATCCATGCGTTTTATATTCTGGTCTGTGTGTATAGAACAACATTCTAGCATAGATGAGCAAACAAATCGATGCCCAAGGCTATTTTAGGTATGCTAAACGCAGTTAAAGAAAATTGAACTGGATGCGGGAAGCTAAGCTGGTTGTGGGGCTTCGTGAAGATCAACAGCTCATTGAGGGTTGTACCTGAAACCCTGTGCTAAGCAAGAGGCACAATGGGCCAGTGTGAGAGCCATGACCTCCAGCTAGTGGACAGAGCAATGGGGAGACCTATCTATCTTCCACTTTCAACCAAGGAGGTTTGGGTAAAACTAGCCCTCATGACCGATCCCAGGAATGGATCCTCATTGGCTTAAATTGGGGAGTACTACCTTTGTGCTCAAAACTGAGTTAAGAAAGGAATACAATCATATCATAGTCTGTAGGACAATAGGAAATATTTTCTGAAGGCTTCTCTCTTTCTTGTCCTTGATAACCTGCTGTGAATATGTAAGGCTGGAAACGGTGACATTTCTACCTGGCTAATGTACAAACAGTGTAAAGACAAAAAGACTTCCTGGATGTTTGAAGACTTTATTTGGTGCATTCTCAGAAGCTAGTCCCATATTTTGATGCTAGATAAATTGCCTGTATTTAGAGCAGTCTGAGGGAGGTTTTCTGCTGCTTGAATAGATTCCTGATTAATGTGGTACCCTTTCTTTTGTCTCTCGTTGCCCTCCTTTCCCGGATTTTAACCACAGTCTCCTAATTGACTCGACAACTGTCCTTCTCCTGAATCCATTTTCCTAACCATAGCCCAATGGGTAGCTTTAAGTCCTAAATACAATGACGGTACCTCTTTGCTTAAACCTTCTTAATGGCTCACCCATTTTGTGCCTTCCACAAAATTTCCAAATATCTTAACCTGTATGTGTCATCACACTTCTGCCTTTTAATTGTCCTATTACCTCAGGTAACTTTCTCTGTCATCATCTATTAAATAGGAAGATTAGTGGGTCCTATCGCCTAAGCATTGACATGAATTGAAATTTGTACAGTGCTTTGAGCCAGGTGGCAAAGGCAGTAGTGCCCACTAACTGTGGGTTCCCCACATTTCTCAGCCCCCCTTTGATTTGCGAGTGGTCTTGGAACTAGTTCTCTCTCCTGACCTGGAGGAGAAGGTGACCTGTGTTCCCGCTAGAGCAAGGCACTTGAGGGCAGAAGTGACTTTCTACTCTCTCTCTCCTTCCACTACATTGACCCCAGCCGCTGCATGTTCTTGACGGTTTCCCTATATGATGGCAACATCGAGTCACTACCGTAGAGCTTTGATCTGTAGTGCATTTCTAGAGCAGAAAAAAACCCTTAATAGAGACGTTTGGGTGGCTCAGGAGGTTGAGTGTCCAACTTCAGCTCCGGTCATGATCTCACAGTTTGTGAGTTCATGCCCTGCACTGGGCTCTCTGCTGACAGCACACAGCCCACTTCAGATCCTCTGTACCCTTCTCTTTCCTTCTGCCCCTCCCCCGCTCATTCACACACTCTCTCTCTCAAAAATAAGTATCATTAAAAAAAAAAAAGAACCCTTATATACATAAGAGCCCATATATGCACGAGATGTAAGGACTTGCTTGTTATTGCATTACTACCCATCCTAGCCTGACTCAAACAAAAAATTGCTGGCATATTGGAAGCCCTTATCTAATTGTTAGTCATCATAGCTGGCCCTTCCTGGCTTTCCTCTTACAGAAACCAGCCTCAGGGAAGCCTGAAGCCTGAATCTGCCAAGAGACACTGGCCTGGACAGTGACTTTGGTGTGCAGCCTTAGGGGACACATTAGGAATCTTCACTCCTGCCCCACACCACTTCCGTCCACCTTACATTCAACCCGATAAGAGAGCTCCAGGCAGAGTCCACACTCATGCTGCGTGAATGTTCCAGTCTTGCAGGAAGTCTTTGAGGCCAAGGTCGTGTTACTTCCCTCGAAAAGATCCCATGTGGTGATGATTTTAGCTTTGTGTGGTTGTCTCTGAACAGATCTATTTCCATATGCTTTGTCACAAGTTTAAGTTGAAGATCTCCGGCACGTCTGTTGGTGTTGGGAGAGAGGAAAGACTTTCTCTATCCTCCTAAGTTCCATAGCTGGGTCTTTGGGGGGAAAAAACCTAGCAGGCAGGTTAAAAGGAGAAACGGTACACGTATGTATTAATGTTTAACATTATGTGCACTGGGGCATCTCCAGGGAAAAGGTGAATAGCCTAAAAAAGCAGTGAGATTTGAGAGCTTATACATCATCTTCATAAAGGAAGGGGAAAGCATGTGGCCCTTTCGGGGAGACTAAGTGATTTTAGGAAAGATAACTGGGTCCTTAGAAGAACAGATGGAGCTGTGACGGTTTGTGACAGAGTCTGGGTGCGGGATTGATCTCTAGTCTTGTCTCCTGTGACAAGACTCAGTCCTTCCCAGGGAGAAGGCCGTGACGGTGGTCGAGTTCCTTCTGGAGGCTCTGTCTGAGGAAGAAGAGGGAAATTCAGAGAAAGCCTCTCCCTGCATCTGCCGTGTTTCAAGTGCCTGCAGTTCAGAATCAGCATCCAGACGCAGTTCATTTTTGGGTGGCGTGTCTGCAGCTCCTTCTGCGTCAATCCATCCATCCCTGTGCTTGGGCGATACTGAGATCCCCATTCTACCCCCCCCCCCACTTCCTCCTCCTTTCCTCTACACCGTGTTTGCAGATAGAGTGAATTCTGGTTATCAACGTGCTATATTGATAACTGCTTCTCAAGAGTTCACGCCTGCTGTTGCCTCGGACAGGGGCGCGTCAGCCAACACCAGCCCTCTTACTTCCCAGCTTCTTCCTGATGGTCCCGTCCACCCTGCAGTCACGCCTTAGATATCCCTTTGTTGCCTGTAATGAACGCAGGCGCTCCTTCTGTGTGCATGGACAGGAAGCTTCCTGCACTTACCGGTTGTACCATCATCCATTTTCTTGGAGCTGCTAGATCACCTCCCTCTGCAGCCTGTAGACCCCCCAGAACCCCTTCAAGGACTGAGTCATGATCGTTATTTGGGTGCCTGGTTTTCCATAGACATTTGATGAATAGATGAATACATGACGACTGACCGTGCATCACCTTGAAGAAACACAAATACTTATTTCGCCAAAGGAGCTCCCATTCCAGTATTTTTTTTTCTTGTTTCCTACACTCTGTTGACTTGTAGAAAACAGCCTAAGAAAACAGGAAAAGGTAAAAGAAATATTGGAACGTAGCGGTCTTTTGTTTCCCTTTAATTACAGTATCTATAACAACTAAAGACCGTATAAAGGTCCGAAGAATAGAAAAACAATTACCAAATTCATTAGCTGTTTGCTTATGCTTTCAGTCTTAAGGATAATGCGTTGTCTCGTACTTCTGCTTGGATTAATGTCTCAGGCATGGAAGCAGCCTATATTTCATGAGTGTTTTTGCAACATAGAACAGCGTGGCAAGCCTTGAGAATGAATTGTGAATGATACTGCGCACGCACCAAGCAGAGCCTTAATGCTGCAGCTAAATTTGAGTTTGGGGGTAGAAATAGAAATGCATGGATTTGCTAGTGTTTGAATTTCTGCCGATTTCATCTGAAGTGTCACATTTCATCGAGGGAGGTAGAGATCTTACATAATGAGAGCAGAAACTCATGTAGACATTTTCAATTATTGATGTGGCCTGATAATGTTTGAGAAACTTCGTGATAATTACTGGCTGATCCAAATTTCTATTTGAGGATCCACTGAGGCAAATTATTAATTCATTAAGCAGCTATTTGTCTTTGCCTGTATTGCATGCGAGAGTCTGTTCTGGGAGCTTTGGAGTAAAAAACTAGAAGAGGGTTGTATAATTCGTGTGCAAAGGCAAACACACAAATAAATATAACTCAGGTTAAAGTATGAAGCACTGATTCATGAGAAATAGTAAAATACTGGATTTTAGAGAAAAAAAGCTTTCCTGCAGATGGGAAAACAAGGGGCATCTTTGTAAAGGAAGTGGCATTTGACCTGATCTCTAGAAAATGGGGATATTTGGATATGGAAATATTTATGTTTTGAGGGGAGCAGGAATCAGTCTGATAGATTCTGAAGCCGAAGTTATTTCTAAAGGAACCTCTGGAAAAGAGAGAGAATGGGGACTTGCCCTAGTGACCGAATTGCTTTAAATCCCACATCATCTATTTGAGCAGATAGTATCAATCTCAGCGCCGGGACTTGGTCCCTCGGGAAATAGCTGTTTCTCTCCATAATGACTGTCCTCTGAGTTTGAATTCATTTGTACTTTGTCTCAGCACCTGAAGACTTTCCTTCAAATAAAATCATTTAGCAATACAGGTGTCTGTGATCCTGACAATCCTTGATACACTTCCCAGAGCATCCGTCTTAACAGCAAAGCAGGACTTTGATACTGGAACAATTTTAAGAAATAAGCCTTTGGGATCCTCGAATGCTAAGCAGCTTCATTCCAGGAAAATCTAGGACTGGTGACGGTGCTGTCCGTTCCCGTAAACTCTATGATGAAACTGTCCTCGTTTCCATGTAAACTTGGGTCACGTGTTTAGAACATGGGCGTTAACATGCCATTGGGATTGAGGAGGGACCGGGATGCCCACTTGCCAAGCCTACGTAATCTGGATGTGACTACAAACGAAGCAAGTTGAATGTTCGTCTCCGCCTGAATTGTGCATAAGGACAGTGTTTCGTGGCAAGTGGCATCTTTGCATTTGTCCATTAGGGGCTCTTTTAAAACTGCCATGTTAGAGAGATCTCACTTGAAGACATGGTATTATAGTAACAGCTGATTGTGTAACGAGCTGTGCTAACTGTTCCGGAAAGGACAGAATGGACACAATGATCTGCATCCTGAATCTCGTGGAACGTGGTGTATTTATTTCACCAATATCCAGTGCAATCCACTGCGTCTTGTTTCATAGGAGAGCAGTTCTTTTATTATTGTTTTTGATATTTATTTTCAGGGCCGCGCAAGTAGGGGAGGGGCAGAGAGGGACAGAGGATCCAAGTGGACTCTACGCTGACAGCAGTCAGGCTGATGTGGTGCTCGAACTGATGAACCACGAGATCATGACCTGAGCCAACGTCTGACACTCAACGACTGAGCCACCCAGGGGCCCCCAGAGGAGAGCAGTTCCGACATACAGTGTGAAGTAACACCAGTATGACGGTGCTCATAACGACGTTCCAATAGCGTTTGAGGCAAAGGACAATAGAGAAAATACAAGTTTTCATTAGAGCAAAAAGTAGTGTCTCCAGCACAGGCTGACCGAGCACCAACTTCTCCAATTAACATTGATTTCTCCTCTCACTTCATGGACTTGAGTCTAACTGCTTGGGGCCAGGGAATGGGATCCCTGTGATTTTAATAAAACAAAATGACTCCTCTTGGTGATGACCAACACAATGTATTATCACCACCACCACCACAGTGTCTTAGACTGTGCTGACTTTCAAAGGCAAACTAATCTTCCCTTTCCTGGTTAGTTATGACTTCCTGACCCCAGGATGGCCAGTGGACGTCTAAGAACAACAGATGCCCATTTTAATGATCTGTCCATTAAATGACTTGTTTTTCTCTAGCTTCATTTAAGAAAAGCCAAGGAAAGAGAAAGAATGCATGGAAATAGACAATTAGGTAGAAAACCTTGTTTAGCTGTATGACTCTGTCTATTAAATTCACAAAGATCAGAAGACATTTTTTTTTTACTTAGGTTTCAGGAAAATATTCAAAAGTGATTTGTTTGGTATCGTATTCTTTGCATTTAAGGAAATGCAACATGGTTTTCCAAAGACAGTAATTTTTCTCCTGGTCTATTTGAATTAGGAACAAGTCAAGTATTTTTACTTATTTTTAAATTAAAAAAAAATTTTTTTTAACATTTATTTATATTTGAGAGACAGAGAGAGTGCCAGCCAGGGAGGGGCAGAGAGAAAGGGAGACACAGAATCCCAAGCAGGCTCCAGGCTCTGAGTTGTCACCACAGAGCCCGACATGGGGCTCGAACCCATGAACTGTGAGATCATGACATGAGGTGAAGCCTGATGCTTAACCAACTGAGCCATCCGGGCACCCTGAGTCAAGTGGTTTTTGTTGTCTAATGCCAGATACTTGATTTAATATTTTTCACCTTTCATCTTCTATAAAATGGTGCACAAGAAATGTCTCCTATTTACTTAATGAGATTTTTGTGCAAAATTAAATTACAGAAGTATAAAATTGTGTCTCCGCTAATTCATGTAGAACACAAAATTTCAATCACTTTGCAACCTACTGCCTAGGACTTTTTAAGCAGAGAATCAATCAATGGTATTTGTTAATCGTTAATGATTTGCAGAATGTGACAGTTCTGATTACAAACATGCAGATGAAAAAGATCCCTAGAAGGCGTGCAGTTCTAAGGTATACATATGGCAGAAGATATGAAGAAGGATGCTTTCTTTTTTTAATTTAATTAATTAATTTATTTTTAAATAGTTTATTGTCAGGTTGGTTTCTGTATAACACCCGGTGCTCATCCCCACAAGTGCCCTCCTCCATGTCCATCACCCCCCTTCCCCCCTCCCACCCCCATCAGCCCTCTGTTCTCGGCATTCAAGAGTCTCTCATGGTTTGCCTCCCTCCCTTCTCCCTTTTTCTCCCCCATGGTCCTCCACTAAGTTCCTCCTAATCCTCCTATACGTGCAGACGTATGGTATCTGTCTGAAGAAGGATGCTTTCAAGAAGGTAAAAGAATGCTATTTAAAGTGGTGTTGGTCAATAGCATAAACCAGGAAGTGTGGTTTTATCCAAATCTCATTTTCGCCTGAGGAAACTCTCATCTAGATAAGTGAGAAACAGGACATTCAAAAGCTATCCCCAAGAATAAATGGTTAGGAGCAACCTTTGGAACTCCAGTATATGTGCTTCAGGGTTAACTGAAGCATGTCCTACGCTACTTTGAACATGTGATATTGTTCAGTGAGATGTAGAATATGACTTCTTTCAGCTCCAGTGAATTTTTCTCTCTCTTCCTGTGATGTTTTAGAAATAGAAGTGCCTGATTACCTTGATAATCGTGACTAGGAATGCATTGTGTTGAATTAGCAGTCAAAAACATGCTCTATCCCTTCAAAAAAAGTACCATGCCCATATAGTTTTACTGGTTGAATTTCAGTAAGATAATTGAATTTAAGTAAGATAATACTCTTACTTTTTGTGAACTCTTTGAAAAATATGACAGAGATGGAAACTTCCCATCTCACTTTATTATCCTGGTAGGGCTTTTGTACAAAATTAATCTATGTATATTTTGTGTGTCTGAAATATTTTTTTTTAAATTTTAATGTTTATTTTTGTGAGACAGAGAGATACAGAGCATAAGCAGGGGAGGNGACAGGCTCCAGGCTCTGAGTTAGCTGTCAGCACAGAGCCAGATGCGGGCCTTGAACCCGCGAACCGTGAGGTCATGACCTGAGCCAAAGTCGGATGCCCAACCAACTGAGCCACCCAGGCGCCCCTGAAATATTTTTTCATATTTCAAATGTGCATATTGCAAAATGCTCCAGTGCAACCATAAAAGAATATAGATTCATACTATCTGTTCCTGGGGCAACAGGGTGGTTTAGTTCGTTGAGCATTGGGCTCTTGATTTTGGCTCAGGTCATGATCTTGCTTGTGAGATCGATCCCTGCACTGGGCTCTGCATGGACAGCATGGAGCCAGTTTGGGACTCTCTCTGTCCCTCCCCCTCTCATAGTCTCGCTATCTCTCTCTCTCAAAATAAATAAACATTAAAAAATACGATCTGTTCCAATCTTCAGGAAGAACCTTTATAGCCATACAACCTTAGCATGTACCCACAATTAAAAAGATTTATAGGTGTCACTATAAGAAATTTATCCCAAGTAACTCTGAACACACTTGGGAGGACACACTTCATCAGGCAGGTCTCATGGGGGAGTCACGCAGCTATCTGGGAAATGGCGTACTGGACACAAGGTTCCCGAGCACAAATGCGTGGTGGGAGCATGTAGCTGATGTGTTGGCAGAACAGCATGCGAGATATTGTGGCTAGAACAGAATGCACAAAATGAGCGGCTAGAGATTAGGCCAGAGTTGTGTCAGGATCCCATGAGAAGTAGGGCTTTCCAGGCCACAGCAATTCAAGGAACTTGAGAAGTGACACAATCTGGATCTACGTTTTATTTTTACATTTTTATTTTAGAGAGAGAGAGAGAGAGAGAGAGAGAGCTGGGAGAGGGACAGAGAGAATCCCAGGCAGGCTCCACGCTCAGCATGGAGTCTGACGTGGGGTTTGTGGGATCACGACCTAAGCCAAAATGAAGAGTTGGACACTTAGGAGACTGAGACACCCAGGCACCCCTGCATCTACATTTTAAAAGAATTCACCTGGCAACTCAGTTGAAAACAGGCTGTACTGGGGCTGGATGGCTCAGTTGGTTAAGTGTCCAACGTTGGCTTAGGTCATGATCTGTGGACTGTGAGTTTGAGCCCTGCTTCAGCCTGGAGCCTGCTGCAGATTCTGTTTCCCTCTGTCTCTGCCCCTCCCCTGCTCTCACTCTGTCTCCCTCTCTCTAAAAATGAATAAATGTTAAAAACATTTTTTTTAAAAAGAACATAGACTGTAGGGTGACAGGTCACATGGGGATGCATGTTCGAGAGGTGACTACAGTTACCTGCGGAAGATACATTGGAGGTTAGGACCAGGTGTGGGTGGAGAAGGTGGTGAGAACAGGTCAGATTCTAGACATGTTTTGACCTTGGTTGAAGTGTGCATGATGAAGAGAGATAAGAATGATTCTTACATTAACTATAGCTTGGGAGTAGATAGAACATAGAGCTTTTTCAGGATATTTTGAATTCTATTTCAAAGGTCTAACAAATAACCTTCTCCCTTCTCTCTTGCTCGTAACCCTTACTGAGAACCTCAGGGAGTTGCTTGTAACTCTTACTGAGAACTTCAAGGAGTAGCTCATTTTCTCCAACACCCTGAATTTTTCCGTCTTGCTGCCCTAAGCCTTGATAGGCATAGAATCTGAGTCCCAAGAAATAATTGGTTGAGACTGAACTAGTATTTCAAAACTGCATATTAATGCTAACCAACTTCCCAGACCAGGGTTGAGTTCTCATATTCTCCTACCTTTATAATTGCCTTGGCACACCCAACATTTTAGATGTGTGAATTGTGGCCCACCACTTCTTTGGACATCATTCTTTGTTTTTTGTTTTTTTTTTAATTTTTTAATGTTTTATTTATTTTTGAGAGAGAGAGAGAGAGACAGCCAGCATGAGCAGGGGAGGATCAGAGAGAGAGGGAGACACAGAATCTGAAGCAGGCCTCAGGCTCTGAGCCATCAGCACAGAGCCCAACGCAGGGCTCCAACCCACGAACTGTGAGATCATGACCTAAGCCAAAGTCAGACGCTTAACCGACTGAGCCACCCAGGTGCCCCTGGACATCATTCTTTGAATAGACTATTTTGGATGGCAAAATATAAATTCAGAAATTATTCACACAGGCTTTCAAAAGAATAATATATATTGGTGTTTGTAACTTGCGTTCAGGCGCAGAGAAGTTTTCAGGGCTGGCCTAACCAGAAACTCCTGTTCCATTTTTGTTGAGATTTCTTTGGCTTTCTGTGAGGGTTTCCTTCAGGCAGCTCCCCTTTATAGTGCTGGAAGGGCTATAGCACTCCATCCATCACACCACACACCACTGTGTGATAGGAGAGAGGATGATGTCCTGCCTAAGCATGATCAGCTAGCATCCCAGAATTAGCTCTGATTGGACCATTTGTGTCACATGCCCACCATGTTCTGATTAGCAGCAGCAGGATTATATTTGTGGTCCGTTGGGATGTATGAGCTCTGTGGGAGAGGTAGATACTGAAATAAAATTGTGGGTGCCCCTTAACAAGGGGCATTACATGGATATGCGTGGACAACCTACATACCCTCTACAGTCATTTTGTCAATACTCATTTGTCATACACACATGCTATCTGGCTGCTTTGCTTTTTAAAAAGCCACAAGTACATATAACTGTTTATTTACCAATGTGCTTTAGCTGTGTGGTAGGCAGCATCTCCTCAGATGATCCCTGCTTCATGCTCTTCATACCTTCATGTTGTCTACTCCCTTCACTGTGGGTTGAATCAAGCAATTTTTTCTAATCAGTAGAATACAGCAAAATAATGGGATGTCCCTTCCGAGATGAGATTCCATGTTGGTCTTCATCTGTCCTTTGCTTGCTCAGAGGAAGCTAGCTGCAATCTTTGGAGCTGTCCTGGGGAGAAGATCACAAGTAAAGAAATGGCATCTCTGGCCAACAGCCAGTGAGGACCTAATGCCTGCTGAGAAGTGGGTACTTCCACGGTCAAACCTTCAGATAAGACTCCAGCCTCAGCTGACATTTAATTGTAACCTTGTAAGAACTCCTAAGCCAGGGGACCTCATTAAGCTGCTTCTAGATTCCTAACCTACAGAATGTATAAGCTACATTATGGCTTATTTTAAGTTGCTAAGTTTTGGATCAGTTTTTATGCACCATTAGACAAGTAATACAATGTCTCAAAATTGTAAACCAATGAGATTTTCAACAGCAAGGGCTAGGCCAACCAAATGATAGTATTCCATGTTGAAGAAGTAGAGTCAGACCACTTGAGTGAGAATAGCACTTGCTTTGTTACTGCTTCGACTACTGTGACCAGGAAACGTAAACCTCTCTCTGATCCTCCATTCTCCGTAGATAATAGCAAGCATTTCACAAGGTTCTCAGGAACGTTAAGGGACATAATCAATCACTGAACAAAGTGCTTGGCAGAAAGGAAACCATCAGGAGAAGAAACAGATTTTTTTTTCTTCAGCGACTGTACACCTGCTATGAAGCATGAACCTGAGGAATATTTATTGTATGGGAAATGTTTACAACATATTAAGCACAAATTTAGTAGAGAAATGTATGCTGATGCATAGACCTGAAGTCTAGGGGTTGTATGTTAAAATATAAATTGACTAAAATTGATGATTATGGCTAATTCCATGAATACACTAAAAACTAGCCAACCTATACTTTACGTGGGTGAATTGTATGGTATGTGAATTATGGCACAATAAAACTGTTAAAAATGTAAACAGTGTTTTTCTTTATGTTGTAGACTTTTGTTTGCCTCATTAAACATTTCAGTGTTCTCTACTGTGCCCATTTTTCAAAATAATCACAGTGTCTTATTAAAAATCTAGTAATGACTCCAGTTAAATACTTGCAGGAAACAACTATGTGAGAGCTGTGCTTGTCAATCTTTCATTTTTGGCATTCATCTCTATACATGTTTCATGTGGATTTATCATTCTCGTGACCTAAACAAAGAACCTTTTTTTTTTTTTTTTGGCTTTACTTCGTTTCTATATTACACTTTATAAATAGGTATGCAAATCTGATGGTCATGGTGAATATTCTGTCATTTGAGAGAACAAACCAAACATTGGAAATAGTTCCCTGATATATTTTCTTTATAACTTTGCTTACAACCTAGCCTGAAATACTGAGACAGAATTGTTTAAAAAAAATGCATAGGCTATCGGGCCAGCTTTAGAGTGATAATTGATTGACCACTATCTGTCCAGCATTGTGCTAAGCATTCTGCATTGATTATTTCCTGGAATGCCCTGTCGGTCTTGTGAGGCGAGTCTAGGAGACGTTGCTGTTTGTAGATGGCTCCCAAGAATCCTCACCTCCTATTCATGGCTTTGTGTGATTCCTTCCCCTTGTGTGTGTGCAGGGGACCTAATGACTTTTTCTTTAATGTTTCTTTATTTTTGAGAGAGAGTGAGAGTGGAGGGAGGGCAGAGACAGGGGGAGACAGAATCTGAAGCAGCCCCTAGGCTCTAGCCCAGAGCCCAAGGTGGGGCTCGAACCCACGAACCATGAGATCATGACCCGAGCCGAAGTCAGACGCTTAACCGACTGAGCCCCCCAGGCACATAACCTAATGACCTCTTTCTAATGTATGAAATACTGCAAAGTAATGCGCTGTCACTTCTGTGATTAGGCCATGAAAATTTGTGATGTCCCTCTTGGTAGTACACTACTGCTACTGACTTCTTGACTTGAAAACTTTGATAATCCAGGTTGAGGTGTTTGGGAAGCCCAGGAAAGAAGGTGCTTGAGGGAAACCTCTGGCCATTACTCACAAAGGAACTGCGGCCTTCAGCCCAACAAAGTGTGAAGAATTGGATCCTGCCAGTAACCACATTCACTGGGAAGATCGTTCCCCCATCGAGCCTTCAGATGATTATGGTCGGAAGACCCAGCTAGACTGTGCCGAGATTCCAGACCACAGAAACTGGGAGATAAAACATGTGAGTTGTTTGAAGCTGCTACATTTTGGGATACTTTGTCATGAAATAATGGATAAATAATATTCTATGATTGCATTTTCCAACAATCATAGAATTGTTGGTATAATACCCTACAACAAAAGAGTATCTGTTTTCAGATAAGGAAGTAATTCCTCACATTCGAAGGTATTCCAGCCAGGCCGAACGTAGATTGCAATATATTATAACATTTTGGTAAATTTATCATTGATAGTTTATAAATGTGTGGTTGATAGCAACTGAGTTTTGGGTTCCCTCATGCCCTTTTGAAAGAAAACTTTCTTTTCTTTTTTTAAATTATATTTTAATGTGTATTTTTGAGAGAGAGAGAGAGACAGTGTGAGCAGGGGAGAGACAGAGAGAGAGGGAGGGAGACACAGAATTGGAAGTAGCTCCAGGCTCTGAGCTGTCAGCAAAGAGCCTGATGTGGGGCTCGAACTCACAAGCCGTGAGATCCTGACCTGAGCCAAAGTTGAATACTTAACTGACTGAGCCACCCAGGCGCCCCAGGACACCTCCATTTCTCACCAACACTCCTTCTGGCAATGCCTGTCTCAGCTTTCGAGTCACAAGCCATGTTTTTCCCTGCTTGTTCCATTGTACACTTCCCTTAATGCTATTTAATGACAAGTATATTGTGTCATTGGTGTATAAAGGGAGGCGTATTTGCGTGATCTGTCATTTCAAAACTCTTGAATAGTAAGACTGAAAATGTTCTCAGTACAAAGTAAAAACATCAAGTAATGTTTGAAAAATTTCTTAAGATATTTTCACTATATTTCCTCATCGTCTTCCTCAAAAACTCTCTCCGTACTAAAATGTGAGATGTCTTTGAAACTCTAAACTTTAAGAAACAGCATTTCAAAAGTGCAAGTTTAGCTGATCTGATCCTCATTTTCAAGGCAATTTGATTCCCAAATCCCATTCAGGATGGTACCTCTGTATTTTCCTGTTTTCAAAGAGACGGTGTACAGACAAGTGCATTCTTTAGATATATTTAAGTGAAGTTAATAAAAAGTATTATCTATGTCTGACTTCTTAAGGCACATAGTTTTAAATTTTTATTTATTTTTTGAAAGAGCATGAGCAGGGGCGGGTCAGAGAGAGGGAGACAGAGGATCTGAAGCGGGCTCTCTGCTTCAGCTTCTGGTTGGGGCTTGAACTCACCAACCAGGAGACCATGACCTGAGCCCAAGTTGGACACTTAAGTGACTGAGCCACCCAGGTGCCCCAAGGCACATAACTTTTAAGGAATAGTTTTAAAAAAAATGAATACAGTGTTCGTTCTATAGAATTAGTTCAAAGAGGTGATAGTTTACGTTGACCTAGCATAGTAAAAACTTTTATCAGAATGCCCTCACTGAAAAAAATAAAAATTATTATAGGGTATTATATCATTTTTAGTAGTCATACTAATATCCTTTGCCTGTGGGAGAAAAGTTAGGTTGTTTAATGTGAACCATATAGTAAATGATGACTAGTTAAGAGATGACTTAAAGTGAAATGAAAAACTGAACATAATATGATTTTCTCTTACTCATAATTCCACATTGAAGATCTAGTCTAACACATGGGTGTCAAGTTGCTATGGTCATACACCAATTTTTGTGATAAAAATAAAACCAACACCAGTGCTTCATAATGTTTGAAGAATGTTTTGAATATTATTTAATTTTCACTGTTTTAAAACAGTGAAGTTATTAACTAAAGATGGTAAATTAAGGAGGGATTAATAGACGTCAAAGGGGGCTTTATTTGGATTCATGAAGGTGGAGAAAAATCTCATTTTCTGGAAATTATACCCTATCTGAAGCTTGAATGAGTTGATCTATAATAACATACCCTAAACCTTGCAGTGGTAAATTTAAAAAAAACCCAGTAGAACTAGAATATTTTAAATACAAATGAAGAGAGTGAACTGAAAATTTTCACAATCCATTTGACATCTTTACTGAATTATTTAGATATATACACTGGGTGGCAGAAAGCTGTGCCTATAAGGTGTATACAGTTCTTTTTCCCAGAAATAATGTAACTATCCTTGTTGGCAAAGTATTGTTTGTTGATCTGAGTATTGGAGGCTCATGGCGTGACGGACACTTATATGTGGAAAGGCAGGCAGAAAATTGTTGTGGAATACAGATGTCACATACCAAATCCAGGGGTACCTGCCTGGCCTAGTCAGTAGAGCATGTGACTATTGATCTCAGGGTTCTAAGTTCAAGCCCTACATTGGGTGTAGAGGCTACTTACAAATCTTAAAAACATATCAACTCTAGTCTTTAGCTCTGTTGCTTGGGAAGATCATTTATGTTGTAAAACTCCATATAGTCGGCTCTGAAGAGAGAGGAAACCGGAGATGGAGATGCCCATGTTATGGATGTTAGGAATAAGTAAGGTAATGCATGCAAAGCACTTAGTATACAACTGGCACATCAGTCCTCAGTGATAAAAACCTTTATTATCATCAGGGACTGTTGGTGAGAGTGGGCCAGTGACCACATTGTTCTATGAAGTATGTGTGTCTGTAAGGGTTTCCTTCTGCCAGAGACAGAACGAATAAGCCAAGAAGACAAGCTGGGACCCATGGCTGTGGATGGAAGGTGCTACATTTGGAAATGCTCACGGGAGGTGTGGCATACATCTGGAGAGAAAACCAGGGGATACTGGTGCTGTTTCCTCAAGACTGTGTGTGTGTGTGTGTGTGTGTGTGTGTGAGAGAGAGAGAGAGAGAGAGACATTAGGAAGCAGTGTGGTCAAGGTCAGTTTCCTGCAGACAGAGAAAATTGGAATAATTAGGGAATGCATAGAACCCAAGTGAGCAAACTAGTGTTGACACCCATGTATCCATTCTGGCCTACTAGCAATGATAGGAAGCACCTTCCGAGCTTACCGGCATGACTTGGTGTCTGATCGTATTCAGATGTGGAAGAATATTGGAAATGGTGTCAGATTTTTTTCAAGCAGCTCTATCAGAATACCATAGATTGGATGGTTTATATATTAAAAAAAAAAACAAAAAACCCAGCACCTTTCTCAGTTCTGGGGCTAGAAGTCCAAGATCAAGGTGTGGCAGATTCAGTATCTGGTGAGGACCCACTTTCTGGTTCACAGGAGACCAGCTTGTTGCTGTGTCCTCAAATGGCGGAAGGGGTGAGGGAGTTCTTTGCGGTTTCTTTTAGTAGGTCCCTAATCCCATTTGGGGGGTGGTACACCCTCATAGCCTGATCACATTCTAAAGATCCCGCCTCCTAATACCATTCTATTGACAGTCTTCAATATACGAATTGGGGGACACACATTCAGTCCATCGCAGACCTGGACACTGGAGTCCACATTGCAGCGTAAGGAGAAAGCAGATAGGACCCCACGCACAAACGCAGTGGGGCCGTCAGTCAGCACCGATCAGCTGGGTTGGGTGCTGGGTCTTCTGTGGAAACACAGGGATCTGATGGTGAGCAGATGCTCTAAAACCAGGCAGAGCTCCTCATTTATGGTGCAGACAAACAAAGCCCAACAAAGTCCATCAGCTTGAAGATGGAGTGTCCATCCCTAAAATAAAAAGATAGTATTATCTGAGTATTTATTCCCTTCGGAGACCCATCACAACAATGTAGAAGCCATAGAAGAACGTGAACGACAATGCAGAAAATACTATGCTTTCAGCTTTTTCTCGAAAGGCACGTTTCTGTTGTTTTTAATTATGGCCAGTGTATTTCTTTCTTCCTTCCTCCTTTAAAAATTGTGGATGTACTAAAACGCCCCTAAGATACAATCAACAATATCAACAGGCCTTCATTAATGATGTAAATAATGTGTAATCATTGTTTGCTATCTGACAAAGGAATATAGGCAACATTGCTTGACTATATACAGGTCATTTGGGAAACAACTTGTCAAAGTATAAAATTGCAAGAAAAGGTCTCACGTCTTTTCATAGATCCAGCCTCGTAAATATGATTCACAATGAAAAGTAACACGAGAAGGAACAAAACATCTTCTCAGGTTTTTAATATTAAACTCAAAGGTGTGAATGGTGTTGCAAATGTTCCATAAGATCACTAAGAAACATACAACAGAGAGTAAAGCCCCAGGAAAAATGTCCTATCAGGAATGAATACAGAAATAGACCCTGGCGTGCGCTATTTACAGAAAAAAATCCGTCAGTCCAAAGCATGAATAACTAAACTTAGGACTCTTTATAGAATCTTTCGTACATATAAATATCCACCTGGCCTCTGTGTTTGCCAATAAAATTATAAATTATGATTCTTAATTCTGCCTGGGACAATACGCATAGGACCCCCTCTTTTTGTGAGGTCACTTGGTTTTCTGTGACCACAGGGGACCATTCGATTGGCAGTGATCTCAGTGAGTCGGGAAAAGCTTCTCTCCGAAACCTACAACTTGATTCTCCCATCAGAGAAATGTTGAGAGTGTCTGAATTTTAGCAAGATGACTAGGTTTACTTACAGGAGAAGTTGCCACTCGTATTCTCTGTATCCCTGCCAAAGTTTCAGGGACCACACAGAGGTCAGAGGAAACCGGCTCGTATGTTTATAATGCTTTGCAATTTCCCACGCAACAAAATTTACTTTTGGTCTCAAATACTGAGATGGTTAAATTTTTTTGTAAAAACAAAACAAAACAAAACAAAAATGCAGGCTTTAACAAATGCTTTAACTTTCCTCCAAACCTGAAAGTGTTGTGGAAATTGTTAAGGCATTTTTAGTATTTATTATTATTATTTTTTTGACAGAGGGGAAGCATGAGTGGGGAAGGGGCAGAGAGTATCCCAAGCAGTCTTGCAAACTCTGAGATCACGACCTCAGCCAGAATCAAGAGCCAGGCGCTCCGGTTCCAGCATTTGAAATGAACTGTGTATTCTCCACTTAAATAAGTTGGTAATGGTAATAATTGTCCATTTCTAGAGTAGGATAAAGCCCCTTATTAATATGCATGCACATTTGTAGGGAGCCGAGGAGCTGCGGGAGGCCATGTGCTAGAAAAAGACAGTGAAGCGAAGTATCTTTTTAAACTGATTTACAACCTCTTATAGAGAGCAGACTCCCAGAGAGGCGTCACAGCAGATCAGAAAGTGCTGTGTGTCAGAGCGTGAAGTCCTGGGCTGTGCCGTGAGGGTGAATGACCATGTTTGAGTGAAGCAAGCAGAATTTTGAAGGGAGGCTCCAGCCCAAAAGTAGAACCCCCCCAACCTCAACATTTGATTCTATTTCTCTTGACCAGAGCAACTGTGGGCATTTTACTAGAATTTTAGCTGAAGGTGGTAACTGTCACATGCTCACGGGCTGAACTTTATACGGAATGGAAAACCCAATCTTGTGGTTCCCTTCTTACAAGCTCTTCTCCAGTATCTGCCTGCTTCTTGGTATTTTCCTCTAACTTCAGGTAGTGGATTGGTAGATAGTGTTTTGAGTTTATTCTTGGTACGTGGGCATCTGTTGGTTCAGTGGGATCTTAACTGGCCACACTGAAGTAGAATTCTTGAGCTGTGTTTTTAAGGAGTTTGAGAGTTTCATGGAAGAAAAGCAGAAGGTGATGTATTACACAAAAGAGACCTATGCCTGCCACAGATTCTGAGGCGGAGTGTGTTCCCTGTGCCATGAAACAAATAATGGTGGTCAGCTTTGGTTCAATGGAAGTGGGAAACTAGGTGTGAAGTTCGGAAGTAGAGTATGCTCTTATGAAATCGTACATGAGTTGTGGGCTTGGGTCTGGTCCTATGGATGTCACTGAGAGGTGCAAGGTAAGACAAAGTGAAGATTCTTGCACAGCCACCTGTCATGGTCTGAGAGGATAAACCGCTGGATTGTACCAGAGTAGGAGGCTATGGGAATTCAGAAACACAAATATGATAGAACACTTTTTTTTTTTTTCCCCCACAAACATGAGATTGCATATCTAGATGCACTGGTAACACGCAGAAAAAGACCATCAAAGGATTAATGGATAAATGGAGTGTGGTATGTCTACACAGTGGAGTATTAGCTGGCAGTGCAAAGGAAAGACGTACTGAAGTCTTTCCTCAAACCTTATGCTAAGTGAAAAAGCAGTCACAAAGTGCCACATGTTACGTGAGTCCCATTACATGACGTGGGCAGAGGAGGCAAATGACTGCATCCCCATGATTTTCGCCCCACACAGGCATTTTGCCTCATAAAATCTTCCTGTAGTTACTTTTGTCTTGTTTGGTTCTCCGAGGACACGGGGTCACGCAAACATCCATTCAAGCGTCCCGAGTTGGCCTCCTGGCCACTTCGTACCAGACACTTCTTCCTCATGCCCTTGACCACACCTTCATCCTTTCTTCATGGATCTGCCTTACCTGGTAGAGTGCAAGATCCTTAATACCAGGGCCCTTGGGCCAAAGCCTAGGACTCTCTATGGCACAATACTGATTCCTCGTAATTGTTGTATGAGTGAATACATTATAAATTTTGAATTTGTGTAATGTTTTATTTATTTCTGAGAGAGAGAAAGAGAGAGCGAGCGAGCATGAGCAGGGGAGGGTCAGAGAGAGAGAGAGAGAGAGAGAAAGAGGGATACTCAGAATCTGAAACAGGCTCCAGGCTCTGAGCTTTCAGCACAGAGCCCGACGTGGGGCTTGAATCCACACTCCGTGAGATCATGACCTGAGTTGAAGTCGGACGCTTAACCGACTGAGCCACCCAGGCGCCCCGAATGATGAGTAAATATATTAAAATGACCCCGTCTGTCGAGCTAATATGAGTGTAACTTCCAACAGAGACTAATTAATTTCTTAGCAACTTGCCTTCCTACCCATAGCAAGCATTGTGATCACCCCGTCGGCTGGGTTTCAAGATGCTTTCCTCTCCGCCGTCCGCGAAATTCTCCATGAATGGCGTCTGTAGATTCTGGGGTTGATTCTCAGCACATGCTCTTGTGGGTTGTGTGGGTATTTAAACCACTAATAGCTTTTCTGAAAATGTGATTTGGGAGTGAAAACTGGTGTAGTGTACTACATACGATTCATGACTGCAGGGTTGTCATGTAGGGAATAGTTTAATAAAATAAGCCATCCGTTTGGGGTGGGTGATATCTTTAGAAATGCCACAAATGTAGTAAAAGAGAAATTTAGGAACTCAACTGTTCTTGTGATTCTAGTCAGGGCTTTCCAAATTTTAGCATGCATATGGTCTCCTTGGAAATTTATGGTAGAAGAAATAATAGCTCAAATACTAGCCATAGATTTAATCATCGGTTACACGAGCACAGATTTTTTTGGGGGCGGGGGGGTTCTTGACAAAACCTCTACCATAATGTAGCCTAGATAATCAAAGAGGAAACTGAGGATGGTGTTGTATCTGTTGACTACAGTAGATCATCTCCCTCTAGCTATTGTATTTCTGCTGTCTGGATTCAGGAGAACTTTGCCGTCAGATTATTATCCTACACAAGGACAGCAAAATATTTCTGTACTTTTATGAGATGAACTACACGTATCAATGCAGATAATGACTGATGTTTGGCTGGAAGTTCGCAGTGATTTTCATCGGGTGAAATAATAGAGCATTTCAAATGGCATTACGCTCTCTGGTAAACGTACACACACGGGGTCTTTTAAGGAATGAATTTTGCCTCTGCTTATCTCAACCTGACCGACAAGGTCAGAGTAGTTTTAAAAATCATAACGAGAGAAATCTCAATCCAGAATTGTATTTGCAAAGTGTCAGATTATAGAAAATGGTGCCTACAGTGAGATTGTTTATCTCATTTTAAGGGCCAATGTTATTTGCTCTGTGAATACCTGTATTGCAAACAGACAATTTTTTCTGGGTTGTGTTTATGAATATCTTTAATCTCTGGCATTCTCTTAGCTGAAAGATTCCAAAATTAACTTTTGTCATTTTCTCATGTGGAATGGACACTTAATGGCAACAAAAAGACACTTGTTTTCGGAAAGTTCACAGTAAGACAAATTCATATGATCACAGTTTTTCATCAGAGACCCGGGGGATAATGCCATCAGGTCAGCTGTGTGTTTCCTATTAGACAACACACGTTTTTCCTCAGCCACGTTCCTTTCACGTGGCCTGACGACGTATCCTGAGAAACGTTATTATTGCTTTATCAGATCAACATAGATACTAGGTAACAATCAAGATCTTGCCCAAACAGGCCCAAATCTCACATATTTTTAAAGTTTATAAATTTGGTTTTGAAGATGACTCAGATGTGGGGCGCCTGGGTGGCTCAGTCGGTTGAACTTCACACTGTGTTAGGTCCCAGTGAATCGCGCAGCACGTGGCAAATATAGAGATTTGGTAGTTTCTAAAATTTCTTCTTTTAGTTTTTTCACCAAAAGCCTTCAGGCATTGCCTTTATCCATCGGGTTTTCCAGAAAGGCCCTCTCTTCCTTTAGAAAACGGAAGAGGTTTGTTTTCCAGCACAGAAATCCTGGGTACAGCTCTCAGGCACATCTGTGTGTCTGAGAAGCTGCATTTCTGCTGGGATGGGCACTTGCACCACACAGTATTTGAACCCTGGAGTCCTGTCTCAGATGCAGCAATGCAGGAAGGAAAACAAAGGAAGACGGAAAATTAGGGCCAGAGGAAATACCGGCTGGGGGAGAAAGCACACAAGGCTTCAGTGAGAGAGAAATCATGATTATCACATACCAGAGGTAGGGATACCAGTCCTAAAAATAGAACACATATAATGTGTTTTATTTGAAGGGAGTATTTTTGCAGCAGAGTTACTAATTATGCGGTTTCCATAATTCACACCTAACCTTGCGATTTTTTTAAAAAATAAAATTTATACCTCCTGTTAAATGTGTGACAGTGCTACCTGGTCATCTATCACTAAACATGCCAAGTCATGTCTTCAAGTTAGTGGCACCGGGAAAAAAGAACACTGCCGATTAATTTTGTAAAATTACTCCATTGAGGATTTTTAATCTAGCAATACTTCTAATAACACTCAAATTAATATATTTTTGCCCTTATTACATTCTTCACTGGATATCTACCCTAAAGATTGCTTACTTTAATTCTATACTTAAAAAAAAATTCAGAGCAGTGGGGTCGAGGCTTGGTTGTTGTATTATCGTTGAACCTCTCTATACTGATGGATGATTACATAACGAGCTACAAGAATTAGTGACCTATCAGGGGCAAGATGTCCCTTCAAATTACAATATGCATATTTCGGCATAATCGCTGCCAGACCACCCAAGTGTACATCACCCAGTTCACACTGACAGCAAATGGTTGAAATGCAAGTATTATTTACAAGTATTTCACACTACAGAGTGTACCGAAACGAGGAGATGTTTTTGAACTGTATACCTGGGCATCTCCTTTTATCCACTGAGATGCGTATGGAAATTGCTAGGTTACCTATTCTGTGTCACACATAAGCCCTAACCAGGACAGCATAGAAATCAAAGGATATAGCCATCGTTGGTCCCAAAATCAGAATCGACCACAGGGACTTCCCTCTACCATGCATAAATGTGGACATTGATATTCAACCCGATCTCTGGCAAAGGATGAAATGTGGAAATCACTCAGTGTGTGAGCTCAGCTTTGATTTTGAAGACAGGATGGGTGTTTGGCCAGGTCGATATTGTAACCACCACCACCACCATCATCATTTATGGAACCTTCTACTATATACAAACCATCTTCCTATATCCTCTCTGTTGATGTGAATGTCATCCTACTAATTTCTGTCTTCACGGAGTTGTCAGTAGGGGCACCTGGGTGGCTCAGTTAGTTAAGTGTCTGACTTCAGCTCAGGTCATGATCTCATGGTTCATGAGTTCGATCCCTGTGTTGGGCTCTGCGCTGACAACTCAGAGACTGGAGCCTGCTTCGGAATCTGTGTCTCCCTCTCTCTCTGCCCCTCCCCTGCGCACTTGCTGTCTCTCTCTCTCTTTTTCAAAAATAAACATTAAGAAATTTTTAAAAAGTTCCCAGTAAAATTGATGTGCACGTTGAGATCAACAAACAAGGAATGAACAGGAGTTAAGTGATTGAGTAACTACATTATATTAAGATTCAGGCTGGTGTAGACACAATGCTTTAGCACTGGAGAAATTCCTGAGAAATCATAAGTGAGCTTCTTGGAAAAGCAGGAATGCTGAAATGTGCTCGCGGATTCAGAAAACGTTATAGACCACTCATCTTATTCCAGGTTGGGTGTTAGATGTGAGGGGATTATGAATTGGAAGCTATATCCCCAGTGGGATGATTCATTGTATGTTCCTGTTTGTCTATAATTAGCAAACTAATTTCACAACGGCTGCCTATGATTCTGTGCAGCCTGGCAGCTAAGTGAGAAGGTATTATAATTTCCTTGTGGAGATAGATAAACGAGGGGTCAGGGAATGTTTTTTTTTTTTTTTTTTTTTAATAGTTTATTGTCAAATTAGTTTCCACATAACACTCAGTGCTCATCCCCACAATGTTCTTGATATTTTAAGTAGTTTTCCCTGTCTCCTGACTCTTGGTCCTGTGTTCTTCAAAACCGTAAAATATCCTTTAGTAGACTTGATCGGGAGGTATGTTAAATTTCAGAGAAATGCCCAAGAGAGATGCTGGCCAATTCTAGACACTTTTTTTGTATGACTTTAATCCCTCTGATTTGTAAAGAAGAAAAAAAAAAGAAAATCAGATCTTTGTACAAGAGCCCGGAATTAGAAGTTGGGATAAGAAGGATTTGTCAACTATAAATTCAATGAGCCCTTTAAAATTAAACTTTATATTCAATGAAATAGAAGTATAAAATTTAATTGATATTGTAGTGACAGGATTATTATGTTCTCATTTAAAACACACAAACAAAATAATGAAAGGTAATCCTCAGAGAATGTAGTACCCTGGTTAAATTATATATTTTCTTCCTATTAGCTAAGATTTTGTCCTATAATTTCTCTCCCCTCAGCTTCATACGTTTTTCAGAGGGGCTGGTTTTGCCCATCTCTGTACAACTTGTAGTACGCTGTTTTCGAAAATGTTCTTAATGTTTGTTTATTTTTGAGAGAGAGAGAGAGAGAAAGGAGACAGAGTGTGAGTGGGGGAGGGGCAGAGAGAGACACACACACAAAATCTGAAACAGGCTCCAGGCTCTGAGCTGTAAGCACAGAGCCCAATGTGGGGCTCAAAGTCACAAACAGTGGGATTATGACTGGAGCCAAAGTCAGACACTTAACCAGCTGAGCCACCCAGGTGCCCCACTATTCTGTTTTTGTACACAGGAGGTGCTTACTAAATGTTTGCAATAGCTATTTTTACTAAGTGCCCGATATCTGTGAGTGGTCCCCCTCTTGGGAAAGGGATAGTCTTGTCAACGTGGATGTGAGGTTTGGAGCTCACATTCAGTACACACACCTGGGCAGGCAATCTGTCTCCTTGCCTGGCACGCTTGGATTTAACTTTTGCGGATCTCAGTTTGCTTATTTGTAGAGCAGGGATAATTAATTGTCACCGTTCATTTACATGGTGGCTGTAAGGGTACCATGCATAGAAGGTTCTAAGGAGAAGCTAGTTAACATGGTTATTAACTAACTCCCTTTCAGCCTTAACATATTTGGGGGAGGTGTGTGCATCTAATATTCCTTTTTTTCTACTTGTTTTTTAAAATTTTTTAATTCTCCTAACATATATATTTTTTACGTTTATTTATTTTTGAGAGACAGAGCATGAGCAGGGGAGGGGCAGAGAGAATGAGACACAGAATCCAAAGGAGGCTCCAGGCTCTGAGCTGTCAGCACAGAGCGCGACGTGGGGCTCGAACTCACAAACCGAGAGATCGTGACCGGAACTGAAGCTGGACGCTCAACCAACTGAGCTACTCAGGCGCCCCGTTTTTCCTAATATTTTGTTTTTGATTTTGGTTTTTTTAATAGTTTATTGTCATGTTGGTTTCCATATAACACCCATTGCTCATCCCCACAAGTGCCCTCCTCCATGCCCATCACCCCCCTTCCCCTCCCCCTACCCCCATCAGCCCTCAGTTTGTTCTTGGCATTCAAGAGTCTCTTTCCTAATATTTTTTAATGTCATAGTCTGAAGGACCAGAATTAGGCCACTTATTCCCAATCTTTTTATTTTAGTAACTAAGGCAGTGAGTACTGATGTTTCAAGAGTTCAGGTTTATGGCTTTGCAGCCCAGCAGAGAAAGTCAAGTGGAATATTTTTCTGTTGCTCATTCCATAAGGAAAATGTTCCTTTGGTGGAAACCATCACTTAAAATATTCATGCAACCCCAATTTAAATATAGTTAAAGAGGCATTTCCTCACCAGCAAATAAAGCATAAATTCCAAAGAAAGCACTCGGAATGTTCACTGTAGGAATGAAGCATTACCTCCTACCCGCGTGTGCTTTCAGAAGTGGATATGTTCATCGTATTCTCCTTCTCTCTCTGTGGCCCTCAAGACTACAATATTCCAACGTGTTATTAACGCAAGCCTTTTATCTTTGAATATTGTATTGAAAATATAACAAGTGCCTCTAGGCACTGATTAAGAAATAATCTGCATCAGAGGTTGGCAGAGTACATCTAGCACAGTTTATTTTTTGGTGTAAAGACCCGCACTGTAACAACTCAGCATGGTAAAATTTACTCCAGTTTATTGACAACTGATTAACTGCCTGGATCCTCTTAGAATAACTCCTTTCTAATGAACATAACCCACAAATCTTCAATTGAGGACGAGGCAAAATTCCAAAACCTTTTTGAGAAGGGGATTCATACATATCATTATTTCGTTGCCAAAGTCGTGTTGTAAAATATTTGGTACTTGGAGGGGAAAGTTAGTTCAAGTTGTATAATGGGATGAAACATTGATTTCAATGCTGGAAGTGAACAAGCTAACATCGACTGAATGAATAACTTAAATCCCTAAGTCTCCTTCCAAGAAAATGAGAATACACTTTGGAATTGAACACTCCAATAGATTCCAAGGAATATGCTTGACACACTTATTCAGATGATCCAAGAGTCTTTTCTTCCCTGTGCCCCCCCCCCCCCCCCATAAATTGAATTATTTGGAGAAGCATTACCTGTCACATTTGGAAAATAGCTAAATGAGTTAGACTCATTCAGAGATCTGTTCGGCATATGAAATTGGAGACGTGTTATGGTCTTTTTCAAAGGGTGCTTGTTCTTAACAAGAAATTATCTAGCCTGTTTCCCGAGTCCATCTTTATCTGATTAGAAATCTAATTGCTTTACCCTCGAACCCGGGGTAAACCGTTTGTGTGCCTGTTGAATAAATAAATGAGCATGTGCCCCTTGCATGGCTTCAGGAGCCCAGCACAGAAGGACAGAAGGCGTCTGGGGAAGGGAATGGGTGCAGGAGCATATAGAGTTCATAGAGGGAGGGAAAGAAGAGGTGTCATGTGGGAATCGCACACCTCCACGTATCCCGCTTCCGTCCCTGTCGCCAGAAGTCCACGTGAGGCTGCTGTAGAATTGAGACATTCATCATCCTCCATTTCCCATTGTCATTAAAAAAAAATACATTAACTGAAATCAAATCTTGACTCTTGCTTTACCTATTCAGGAAGGGAGATAAGAGAGCTTTTGTAATGTTTGGATCATACCAGCATCCCATTTGGGGAAGCCACCACTTCACCAACATGTAACGCTCACCACATCTTTATAATGGAAGAGGGGAATTTGGGAGGGGCCATATTTCTTTATTTTCATTCCTTGTTTTAGCACAAAGCATTTGCTTCTGTGATGTGCCTCTCTGTTACTTCCCAGCCTATGACAGTAAGTATTTGCCACTGTTGCTTTCTAAAAGATGCCTCTGCCTGGGACACATCTTCATCCTAGAAGTAAGGGTACCCATATTTTTGGTGAGCCAGCATCACCCCTGAGTCTAAAACACAACAGAATGGATATCTTGGTGTGGTCTGCTTTGTGGACCCCTGCCACGTTGACTTCCATTAGTAAATCAATTTTCTTGGTTACCAATTGCTATGGTTTATGAATATCAGGGTATATCAGAGTACAGTCTTTTTTTTTTGGCTGAAGTCCCAGGAACAAAGCCTCCCCCGCTTCATCACACCTGCCGGCCCCTTACCACAGAGCTTGTGAGCATCCCACCCAAGACCAGGACACACGGAGAGCTCAGCCTTGTTCCCCACGGCTTTGCTCTCAAAGAGCCCGCGCAGCATGGCGCGTTTCAAAGGTTCTTACGCTCCTTGGCACGGCCCATTCGTCATCCAGAAAGGAGTTTGGCCACCTCCGAGCACTCACAAGGAAAAGGCAGGGAGGGCCCGATCCTCAGGCCCTGATTAGCTAGCACCCATCAGTAACTCCCGCCGCGTAATCAAACTGCCATTCCTTATCTTGCAGAACACCGCAGAGAATCCATTAATCCATTATTTGTGGTTCAATATCTCCTTTCTGCATTAGGCCAGGTAGAAGCGCCATGTTTTCTGAGATGTGGGGGTAACTGCTGGTCCTGCTTTGTGGATAAGTAGAGCCTGTCCTCTGTGACATCTTGGTTGGATGCCTTTTAACTACTCGTAATACAGAGAGACAGGGGGGAATGTAGCCATGCCTTTTATGTTTCTTTAAACATTTTCATGACCATTTGGCAAGTGGAGCTTGTTCAGTTCTTTCTCAGTCTCCTGGGAGAAACTTCCCTAACGCACATCTCTATCCCACGGACAAGTCCTTGTACTCAGGCATGAGAGCTGACATAGGCACACCTGCAGTCCGTCAAATCACGTTTGAAGGAGAATGTCAAGGAGGAAGATTGGGGTGCAATGGAACTCGTGAAACTTTGACTTGATGTGCCATTTCCTTAACACCTTGACAGCGGCATTCCCTTTATTTCTTGGGTTTTGCATTTCCTTCTTGCCTTTACATTTATTATTTTTATTTTAGCGCTTATTTATTTTTGACGGAAAGACCGAGTGGGGGAGGGGCGGACAGAGAGGGAGATGCAGAATCCAAAGCTGGCTCCAGTCTCCAAGCTGTCTATTCATAGACACACACTTACTTACACTCATATACACCCGCCATGTCTTCTCTATCCATTCCTCTATCGATGGACACTGTATTGCTTCCATTGTCTTGGCCGTCCTGACGGCTGTAAGGGGATGGATTTCCTTGTGGCTTCGATTTGCTTTTCCCTGATGACTAGTGATGTTAGCCATCTTCTCATGTATCTGTGGCCACTTGTCTATCTTCTTTGGAAAAATGTTTCTTCCGGTTCTCAGCCCCCTTTTTAATTGGATTATTCATGGGCTTTTGATATTGAGCTGTATAAGTTCTTTATATTGTTTGGCTATTAAACCCTTATTGGATATGCCTTTTGCAAATATCTTGTTCCATTCAGCAAGTTGCCTTTTTGTTCTGTGGATGACTTCCTTTGCTGTGCAGAAGCTTTTTATTTGATGAAGTCCCAGTAGTTTGTTTTTGCTTTTGTGTCCCTTGCCTCAGGAAACCTGTCTTGAAAAATGTTGCTATGGCTGATATCACAGAGGTCTACCTATGTTCTCCTGGAGGAGTTTTATGGCTTCAGGTCTCACATTTAGGTCTTCCATCCATTTTGAATTTGTTTTTGTGTCTGGTGAAGAAAGTGGTCCAGATTCATTGTTGTGCATCTTGCTGTCCAGTTTCGCCAACACTGTTTGTTGAAGAGACTGTCTCTCTCCCATTGGATATTTTTGCCTCCTTTGCTGTAGATTAATTCGCCATGTTATCTTGGGTTTATTTCTGGGCTCTCTGTTTTGCTTCATTGATCGATTGTCTATTTTCATGGAGTACCGTACTGTTTTGATTACTGCAGTTTTGTAATATGTCTTGAAATCTGGGATTTCAAGGTCTGCTCTTTCTCAAGATTGCTTTGGCCGTCTTTTGTGGTTCCTTGCATCATTTAGCGTTATTCTAGTTCTGTGAAAAATTGCTCTCGGTATTTTGATAGGGATTGCATTGAATCTGTGGATTGCTTTGGGTAGTATGAACATTTTAGCAGTATCAATTCTTCCAGTCCAGGAGCATGGGGTATCTTTCCATCTGTTTGTTTCAGCTTTCATTTCTTTCCTCAGTGTTTTATAGTTTTCAGAGTACAGGTCTTTCGTCTCCTGGGTTGAGTTTATTCCTAGGCATTTTATTCCTTCCGTTGCAATTGTAAATACATTAGTTTTCTAACTTCTCTTTCTGCTACTTCATTTTTTGTATAGAAACACAGTCTATCACTGTGTATTAATTTTGTAACTTGTAACTTTACGGAGTTCGTTTATTACTTGCAATAGTTTTTTGTGGGAGTCTAGGATTTTCCATGTATGTATCCTGTCATCTGCAAATAGTGACAGATTACCTTCTTCCTTACCAATTTTAATGCCTTTTATTTCTTTCATTTATTTATTTATTTTTGGCCTGGTTGTCGTGGCTAGGACTTCCCATGCTATGTTGAATAAAAGTGGCAAAGTGGACGTCCTTTGATGAGCAATGTGATGTGAGGCATTATCTTCAAGCTGTGTCTCTTTCTTTGAAAAATTAACTTCATGTATATATACTACTATAGAGCACCATGAAAATTCTAACTATACTTGTCAGTGAAAGCAGAAACATTTAAGAATGTCAGAAACTCAGCCATGCAGGTGACGTTCTCTTACCAATATCAACGTAAGAAATGATTGCCTTATATCGAGTTTCTGTGATTGCGGCTTCTGCCGCCACAGGGGATGCCTGCCCGGCTCAGTAAATGCCACGGAATGCAAGACAAATACAGAAAACAGGAGAAAGGTCCTCGAAGCCTTGAGTCCACCTCATTCCTCAAAATCCAGCCCTAACATCTCTCTCAGTATTTCAGGGAGGCAGAGCTCGTTACTTTTTTTGCCTTTGATCACGATGACACTTAAGTCATAATTATAGAGCAGGGGTCACACTTTTTACAAAAAGAGCCATTTAGTACACATTTTCCACTTTGCAGGCCAAGTGGCCTCTGTCTCAAACACTCAACTCTACCACTATCACCCAAAAAGCAGCCACAGATGATATATGGATGAATCACTACTATTGTATTCCAGTTCAGGTTTATTCACAGACATGGATATTTGTGTCTCGTATAGTTTTTAATAGGCTACACTTTGAGTATTTTAGGTTGACAGAAAAAGTGAACGAAGGGTACAGAAGTTGCCCATATATCCCCTGACCCCACACATGTACATCCCTCACCATCAATACCCTCCACTCAAAAACATCTCCCCCAGGGGCACCTGGGTAGCTCAGTGTGACTTTGGCTCAGGTCGTGATCTCATGGTTTGTGACTCGAGCCCCGCATCGGGCTGGCTGCTGTCGGCTCAGAGCCTGCTTCCCAACCTGTGTCATCTCTCTCTGCCTCCCCCGCTGTTGTGTGCTCTCTCTCTCTCAAAAATAAATAAATAGAAAAAAAAAAATACCTCCTCCAGAGGGTACGTTTGTTATAACAGATAACCGTACACTGACATCTAATCACCCAAAGTCCGTATTTTGCGTCAGGACCCACTCTTGGTTTTGGATGTCCTGTGGTTCGTATGAATGTATAATGATGTGGACCTTCCATGAGTGTATTACTCCGAGGGTCTCCACCGCCTTACACGTCCTCTGTGTTCTGCTGACTCATCTCTCTCCCCTCCACCCCCTGGCAACCTTTTCTTCATCTTTTCACTGCCTCCACAGTTCAGCCTTTTCCAGAATGACACAGACTTGGAGTCATACAAGATGTACTTTTCTCAGATTGGCTTCTTTCACTTAATAGTAGATATTTAAGGATACTCCATATCATTCTATTCATTCTATGCCTTGAAATCTCTCTTTCTCTCTCTCTCAGCACTGAATGCTATTTCATTGCCTGGCCGTAATAGTTTAGGTATCCATTCACCTATGGAAAGTCATCCCAGTTGCTTCCAAGCATTTACAGTTAGGAATAAGGCTACTACTGTAAACATCCATGTTCTGGTTTTTCTGTGGACACAAGTTTTCAACCGATACGGGTGAATACCAATGATTATAATGGTGGAATTTTAATAGTAGGCTTTTATATAGTTGCATGTCACAAAATACTATTCTTCTTTTGTTTTTTTTCCAACTATTAAAAATATATGTTTTGGGGAACGCCTGGGTGGCTCAGTCAGTTAAACGTCAGACTTCGGCTCAGGTCATGATCTCACGGAGTGAGTTCGAGCCCCGTGTCAGACTCGGAACTGACAGCTCAGAGCCTGGAACCTGCTTTGGATTCTGTGCCTCCCTCTCTCTCTCTGCCTCTCCCCTGCTCATGCTCTGTCTCTCAAAATTAAACATTAAAAAATATATATATATATATATACACATACATATATATTATTTGTTTTTGAGAAAGAGAGAACAAGCCGGGGAGGGACAGAGAGAGAAGTAGACAGAGGATCTGAAGTGGGTTCCATGCTGACAGCCCAGAGCCTGATTCATGGCTCCAACTCATAAACCATGAGATCATGACTTGAGGTGAATTCGGACACCTAACCAACTGAGCCACCCAGGTGCCCACAACTATTAAATATATGTTTAAAAGTATTCCCAGGCTGTACACAAAACAGGTAACAGGCTGAATATGGCCTGTGGGCTGTAGTCTGTAGATCCCTGGTCTAGAACATGCTGTTCTGTCACTCCCTAAGTATGTTTTTTTCATCAGAGCCTTTAAGCCTTTTTAGGGTAGTAAGGATTGTGGCACATGTATGTTCAGATCCTGAGCATTTATTTTATTTCCAGGCACAATTATTAGTAGAAAGAATAAAATTAGGAATAAAAATCCACATTCTCTTTTGTGATAATAACTACCTCCCAAATGATCCTGACTCTCCACACATTTCTCCTGCAACAAAGCTGGGAAGACATTTCTGCACCAGCATACACCAATATTGCGTCGACAATAAAAAGTAAATAGTTTAAAGGGATAGTCAATATTGAATTTTAGACCCCTCACTGTGATACATAAGTTTCCCAAAACGTGTCTCAATGATACATTAAAAAGAGCGGCGCATCAAAAGATTTGGTAGCGATTGCCAAACCGACACCAACTCGCGGATTCCAAACAAGGCGTGGCTCTGTCCTAGTTCACCTTCTGTGTCACAGACCTGTGTGTGGAAACGCATATGAGTTTAGAAAGAAACACTTTGGGTTCAGAGGCCTGATGAAAATTAATTAATTAATTCAGCCGACAGCAAAACATCTATATCAAAGGATTGCAGCAGTGCCGGAACCACCGATGTTTAAAACATGAGTTTCCGTTTCAGTTTATTTTTAGAGCATCACTTTCAAGAGTGTATTCAGTGCCCTTACCCTCCATGCAGATCTGCAGCGAGACATCAGGACCTTGGAGTTGAAGGGCCCAAGCCAAGGGAGGGTTATAGTCTTTTGACTCCTTCACAGGACGTCGGGAAACCCCCAAAGAGACCTCTTATGATCAGCTGAAGACTTGGCAAGCCATGTGTGTTCCCTGTGTTTCCAACATCCTGACCCTGCCTTTGGCTGCCCTTGACTTGGCACGTGCAGACCAGAGCTTCCCACTCCTTTCCACCCATTGCCTCCTTCCTCGTTTTCCGTTTTAGACGGAAGGACTGAAAAGACTCAACACTCTAAGTCTTGTCACCCTTTCTGGACATTGTCCCTGTTCTGATAACTGACTTTTGGCTGAAGACCGCACCCCATCTTTGCTCTAAGCCTGGAGACCACCGTCTTTGCTCAAGTCCTGCCTGCTGCTTTGCCTGATAATGTAGTTCCATCGGGACAGGGGTCTTGCTTTGATCTTCCCATTTCATGACATCTGAGCTGTGTTCTTGGACATGGCCCATTGCCATATGACACCGCTTATCCCCAGCACCCAGCACGCTTTGCATACAAATCCTCTTGGATTTNAATGCTATTTCATTGCCTGGCCGTAATAGTTTAGGTATCCATTCACCTATGGAAAGTCATCCCAGTTGCTTCCAAGCATTTACAGTTAGGAATAAGGCTACTACTGTAAACATCCATGTTCTGGTTTTTCTGTGGACACAAGTTTTCAACCGATACGGGTGAATACCAATGATTATAATGGTGGAATTTTAATAGTAGGCTTTTATATAGTTGCATGTCACAAAATACTATTCTTCTTTTGTTTTTTTTCCAACTATTAAAAATATATGTTTTGGGGAACGCCTGGGTGGCTCAGTCAGTTAAACGTCAGACTTCGGCTCAGGTCATGATCTCACGGAGTGAGTTCGAGCCCCGTGTCAGACTCGGAACTGNGAAGGACTGAAAAGACTCAACACTCTAAGTCTTGTCACCCTTTCTGGACATTGTCCCTGTTCTGATAACTGACTTTTGGCTGAAGACCGCACCCCATCTTTGCTCTAAGCCTGGAGACCACCGTCTTTGCTCAAGTCCTGCCTGCTGCTTTGCCTGATAATGTAGTTCCATCGGGACAGGGGTCTTGCTTTGATCTTCCCATTTCATGACATCTGAGCTGTGTTCTTGGACATGGCCCATTGCCATATGACACCGCTTATCCCCAGCACCCAGCACGCTTTGCATACAAATCCTCTTGGATTTGAAGGGGAGCCATTGCAGGGTCCTCAAGCCCACCCCTCTCCTCTCAAAGATCCCAGCCAAGAGCTGGGATCTTTGCAGCCTGTTGATAACCAATTAAGCCTACTCTGCTCCAGCCTTGTTAGCTCCTCTCAGCCAGGCAACTGGCCTTCCATTGTGGGAAGGGTCTAACTCCATGCCTTAATTCTTACCACATTCCCTGATCAACAGCCAAGAACTAGACCTTCCATTCCCATGGTGTGGTGATGTCTATCTACTTATCATAAAATGAGGTCTGAGCTTTTGGATTATGGTACATGTTTGCATCATCCATGTTTTCTCACAACATTATCTCAGTTGGTGATGACTAGGTATAGTAAGTTGATTGTGTCCTCCAGATATTCAAGTCCTGACTTCTGGCACCGGTGAATATGTCCTTTTTTGGAAGTAGGATATTTGCAGATGTAATTAAGGTAAAATCATACTTGGTTGGGGTAGATCCTTAGTTCAGTGACAGGGATCTCCAGAAGAGAAATTAGAGGGAAATTTGGATACAGAAAACATCATGTGAAGACAGAGATTCGAGTGACACATCTATAGACAAAGAGCTTCAAAGACTGACCGCAATCACCAGGAGCTGGGCGGGATGCGTGGAACAGATTATCGCTCACAGAACTCAGAGGAAACAACCCTGCCTGTACCATGACTTTGTGGTCATTTGTGACAGCTTCTGGAACTGAATGTAGTCGGGCGAAGGACTATGGTTCACAGACATCACATGAGGTAGTTCTGGAGAGAGAAGGATCATGCCCTTCCCACGCAGGTCATTCAGTTGGAAAAAGCTTGACTCTGTGATGGTGAGCAATGCAGTTTAGGCCTCAGTTTTCTATTTTTCACTAACCCTATGGGTTTTTTGTTGTTGTTGTTGTTGTTGTTGTTTTTACACAGATGGAGGNATGAATGTAGTCGGGCGAAGGACTATGGTTCACAGACATCACATGAGGTAGTTCTGGAGAGAGAAGGATCATGCCCTTCCCACGCAGGTCATTCAGTTGGAAAAAGCTTGACTCTGTGATGGTGAGCAATGCAGTTTAGGCCTCAGTTTTCTATTTTTCACTAACCCTATGGGTTTTTTGTTGTTGTTGTTGTTGTTGTTGTTGTTTTTACACAGATGGAGAAGCTACTTGTCCCTATGGCTGATGAGTTATCACCCAGGCTAATGGCTTCAAGTAGTATTTCTCTATGCTGACACCCAAATCTGTGTCTCCTGTACATGCCTCTCACCAAGCTGCAGACACGTTTCCAACCACCTCTAATAGCTGATATTTATACACACTGACCACGTGCAGTGATATTTTTTTTGAAAGTTAAATGGTTCCCATCCGTCTGGAGAGGTACATCCTGTCTCACTTCCAGTTTCCAGATAAAAAGTAGGGACATAGAATAGTTAGGTTCTTCTACAAGCTCATATAACAGGAAGGATCAAGAAATATATTTGATGACAAGGTGACACATGAACCTTATTTCTGCACCAGAAATGTGCACCGTGGTGCTAGCCAGGGTTGAGTAAGGTGTAGCTGTAGCCTTGTGTCCTGCCTTCAGCATTTGGGCGTGTGACTCAACAACCTAATGCTGCCCCTGGCTGCCTCTCTCTACTTGGGAGGTAGGTGAAACTCTCTCTACATCCCCATTTTTGCACCTGTGAAATGGAGATACCTTATCTACCCCATCATGTCGTCGGGAAGATTAAACATCTGGCAAGTATCAAAAGCATAATGAGCATTATCACGGTTGTTAATATTACGGTCATCATTTGGAAGGATAGCAAATCATATCATTACGCTTACCAGGGAACGGCTTTTTTTGTGTGGTATGTACAACCAATGTGTGTCATCATGGAGACAAAAACACTCTGGGATTTAGTCTTGATCCACAATGATAATCAGAACACTTCGATTTGCGCTACAGGGAAGGCAAACCCAGCCGTGCCTGCTTGCTTACAAGTTCTCTGTGGGTGCTTTGACGGCGTAGCAGCAAGACTGGAACAGCCATGAGAAGATTGAATGACCTGAAAAGCCTAAGATATTTACAGTCTCATCTTATACAGGGATGTCTGTCAAATCCTACCATAGATTACCAGGTATGCTAAGCATGATGTCTGCTGACGCCTACTTCAGATTACCTATGTTCTGAGCACGCAACTTTGGTGCTAAGTACACATTGTCTTTATTTTAATTTTACTTTTTTAAGCTTTATTTATTTTCAGAGAGAGAGAGCGAGAGAGCGCGCGCGCATTAGCAGGGGAACGGCAGCTCGGGGTAGGAAGAGAGAATCCCATGCAGGCTGCGCACTGCCCAAACTCCCGTGAATTCACGACCTGAGCCGAAATCAAGAGTCAGTCTCTTAACTGACTGAGCCACCCAGGCGCCCCTATTTCCATGGTCTTTAGACGTCCAAATGACCGGCATTTGTTTTGTCATTTTACCAGAGGCTCAGAATAATTGAATGATTTGCTGACCACCAAGTAACAGAGAAGTGGTGTGTTACAATTTGAGGTTCTTGAATTCTAATTTTGAAGCTCTATTCCACACCCCTGAAAAAGGAGCAATTTCCTGGGGATTGAGCAAGTAGAATCAGGGATTCCCTCGCATTGGATTTGTTTCAGGGCTTGGGAGAACTTGGGAGAAGTTAAGATGCTTCGGTCCGATAGTTGTCTAATAAACGGAGACGTGTCAGGATACCAGGGCTTCCCATTCAGATGGAGAGAAGATCCTTAGACACCGTGTAGTTCTGTCCACGTTGCATAAGTGCATCCACAGAAACAGCCTGGGGCCTATCTGTACGTCTGCTCCTCTCCTGAAATGTGCATGTACGTTTGAAAAGTCCCCGTGCTTTATAAATACCAGCAATGCATTAACCAAATATCCAGGGACTGAGAGATTTATCAGGCCATGAGCTGCCGCCGTCACACAGAGCCATACAAACAGGCTCCTCTCCAGAGCACTAATCCTCTGTTTTTGTTCAAGTAACACTAATTTCTACATATTCACAGCAAATCCCTATCACCCTAAATTATCACGGGGACTCACCCAAAAACATCCTTTGTTTCAAAGAGTTGTCCAACTTTAAAAATTGTTCCAAAGCCTCTGTTGGGTAGATAGGTTCAAATGAAATGTATTTAAGCTTTTAGAGGTATCCGTAAATAAATGGAGATAAAGGACCTTTATAGAGGTGTACATCTCTTTGCCACCTCATGAATACGTAAAACCCCAAGGCTTATGAATGAACTCGAGTGATGGTTTTTCTCTTTCTTGAAGCAGTGACCACATCTATGTCACCCAGTAGTTTTCAGCTTCCAACACTTACTCAAACTTCATTTTAAAGAAAGATCAGTTCTGAAAACAATCAACTGGAAATGAAGACTTTCAGAGTCGATGTGGTGTCATCCATCACTAACAACGAAAGCCAGCCTTATGTTTCTGGAAATCTGTCGGGACAAACCACATGCGCAAGGCAGACAGATATATCTTCTGGCGATTACATTTCCCTTTTGGTTAATTTCCTCAGTATAAATGGTGGTCTTCATTTCTTTTGTCCTGTATTTAATACATAATGGCTCCTTTATATAAATGAATCATTATGCGCACTGCCAAAATGAGAAATCAACATCAGATTCTAATACCCTTAATCAGTTTACTTGAAGGAATCGTGTGATGGAAGAAATCATAGTATTACTGTCTAGACTACTGCCGTCGAACACAACTTTGTGCTGCTCAGGATCAAAGTCACTAGTCACAAGTACCTATGGAAGTATTGGAAGATGGCCAGAGCATTGGACGTACTGAATTTTAAGTTTTTTTTTTTTTTTTTTTAATTGAAGTATTGTTGAAACACAATGTGAGATTACTTTTGGACATACAGCATACTGATTTGACAATTCCATATACGTTCTGCTACCGTCACCACACCTGTACTTACCGTCTCTCGCCTCTACACCACTGTTATAAAACCAGAGACTGTCTTCGCTATGATGTGCCTCTTAATCCCTGTGACCGATTCTTTCCAAAACTGGAAGCCCATACCTCCCTCTGCCTTCACCTCTTCCCATCCGCAATCCCTGTAGCAACCATCAGTTTGTCCTCTCTTTATGGAACTGTTTCTGCTTTTTTTGTTTTGCTTTGTATTTTTGCTTTGTTTCATTCCCTTTTTTAGATTCTACATTTAAGCAAAATCATATGGTATTTGTTTTTCTCTGACGTCTTCATTTAGCACAATACCCTCTCTATCCATTCATGTTGTTGCAAATGGTAAGATTTCATTTTTTTATGGCTAATATTCCATTGTGTATATACACACACCACTTCTTTATCCAGTTATCTCTCAACGGACATTTACGTTGCTCTGTATCTTGACTATTGTAAATAATGCTCCAATAAACCTAGGGGTGCATATATCCTTTTGAATTAGTGTTTTTGCCTTCTCTGGGTAATAGTAGTGGAGTTACTAGATCACGGGGTATTTCTATTTTTAATTTTTTGAGGAACCTCCGTATTCTTTTCCACAGTGGCTATACTAACTTACGTTCCCGCCAACAGCGCACACATGTTTCTTTTTCTCTGTATCCTCTCTACTATTGTTAATTCTTGTCCTTTTTATATTAGTCATTCTGACAGGTGTAAGGTGATCTATTTCCTTGTGGGTTTGATTTGCATTTCCCTGATGATGAGTGATGTTAAGCGTCTTTTCATGTGTCTGTTGGCTATCTGGATATCATCTTTGGAGAAATATCTATTCAGGTCCTCGGCTCATTTTTAGATGGATAATTTGTGGGGTTTTCTGGTGTTCAGTTATGTATAAGTTCTTTATATATCTTGGATACTAACCCTTTATCAGATATGTCATTTGCAAATATCTTTCTCATCCAGTAGATAGCCTTTTAGTTTTGTTGATTGTTTCCTTTGCCATTCAGAAACTTTTTATTTTGATGTAGCCCCAATAGTTTATTTTGCTTTGGTTTGCTTTGGTTTCCCTCACCTCAGGAGACATATCTAGAACAATGTTGTTGAGGCCAACGTCAAAGAGATTACTATTTATGTGTTTTCTAGGATTTTTATGGCTTCAGGTCTCACACTTAGGTCTTTAATCCATTTTGTGTTTATTTTCTGTATAGAGTATTCGGTACACTATTGTATCCTGTAAGAATGTGGTCCAGCTTCATTCTTTTGCACGTAGCTGCCCATTTTACCCAGCATCATTTGTTGAAGAGACTGTCTTCATCAGATATTCTTGCCTCATTTGTCAGAGACTAATTGACCATATAATCATGGGTTTATTTAGGGGCTCTCTATTTCTGCTCCACTGATTTATATGTCTGTTTTTGTGCCATTGCCATTCTGTTTTGAGTACTGCGGCTTTGTAGTGTATCTTGAAATCTGGGATTGTGATACCTCCATTTTTGTTCTTCTTTCTCAAGATGGTTTTGGCTCTCTGAGGTCTATTGAAGTTCCATATAAACTTTAGGATTATTTGTTCTAGTTTTAGGAAAAGTGCTGTTGGTATTTTGACAGAGATTGCATTGAATCTGTTGATTGCTTTGGGTAGTATGGAGATTTTAATAATATCATTTATTATTTTACATTTTAAAAATAATTTAATAAATAATCCATGAGCATGGAATATTTTTCCATTTGTTTGTGTTGTCTTTGATTTCTTTCTTCAGTGTCGTATAATTGTAGTTGATCCCAAATTTGGCTTAAACTGTCATATTCCAGTATACATGATGCTGTTCTGGGAACATGGGTCTCTTTACCAGAGCATATTAACCTGAATAATTAGGTGAAACTTAGATTATTTAAAACGAATGATAATTGTTACTTAATACTAAAAATCCATGGTGATTTTTATGTATGCAAAGGTATGAGGCCAGTAATGGTTACGTTGTGAGCCATATGTAAATTTGCACATTTACTCACATGAATATGGGAATGTCTTTCATTGGCTGGTTCTAGACACAAGATTATCTCGTGTATCATCAGGGTGTCCTTGAAAACGGTTACCATTGCTTTATAACAGTGTGAGGAATTCTTGGGTTTTACCTCTTGCTATAAACCTAGTTAGTTGATGGTTTTCAAGAGTTCAACTCTGGTAGGCTCAAAATGCCCCCCACTCCTGCCAGTGTCCATGTTTTAACTTATGGAACCTTTAGATATGTTACTTAACCTGACTGTTATGGGCTAAAGTGCTCTCCCTCCATTCGTATGTTGAAGTCTTAACTCCTACTATCTCAGAAGACGGCTGCATTTGGAGAATAGGGTCTTTAAAGAAGGGATTCAGGCAACCTGAGGTCATTAGGGTATAGGCCCTGATCCCATAGGACTGATGTCCTTACAGGAAGAGGAGATGAGGAGACGGACAGGCACAGAGGGAGGGCATGTAAAGACACAGGGCCAGTCTACACAGCAAGGAGAGAGGACCCAGGAGATACCAGCCCTTCCTACGCCTGGATCTCAGACTTCTAGCCTCCAGAACGGGGAGCAAATAAATTTCTCTTGTTTCAGTCCCCAGTTCGTCAGACTTTGTTATGCAACTCCCTCTAATAAATGCCAAAAGGGACCTCACAGATGACATTAAACTATGGACCTGGAGATGCAGAGATTATGCTGGGTCCTGTGAGTGGGCTCCATTTAGTAAGAACCGTTCCTGGTTGTGTTCCGAGAAACGTGGTATAAGAAGAGGCAGGAGAGATTTGAAGCACGAGAAGGGGCTGGGTCAGCTGGGGCTGGCTTTGGGGATGGAGGAAGTGGGTTATGGGGCAAGGAACGTGCGGGGCCTCTGGAGTCAGAGAACAGCTCACAGCCAACAGCCAGCAAGGAAAGGAGGAGCTCAGTTCTACACAAGGACATGTATTTTGCCAACAGCCTGGCCGAGCTTGGAAATTAATTTCCTTCCAGAACCTCCAGATAAGAGGCCATTTGAGCTAACACCTTGATTTCAGCCTGTCTGAAATCTCATCGTCTTATCTGTTGAGATGCAGACTGGGATTTGTGTTAAGCCACTAAGTGTGATGGCAGTTTGTCACAGCATCGGTAGAAAATAAGCACATATCTATCCAATCATTATCATTCAGTGTTAATAATACCTGGTATCCACAGTTTGTGGAACCCTTTAATTAGCAAACTCTTGAGGGAAGCAGGATTCTCCTCTGCTACTGAAATCATTGAGGTTTCCTCCTGGAGGAAACCCATCTGTAAACAGAAAGGTGACCAAAGGCCAACATACAGAGCAGATGCAAAGGTATTTAAAAATGGTCTTGTGTGGGGGCGCCTGGGTGGCTCAGTCGGTTAAGCGTCCGACTTTCGCTTAGGTCATGATCTCGCGGTTCGTGGGTTCGGGCCCCGCGTCGGGCTCTGTGCTGACTGCCAGCTCGGAGCCTGGAGCCTGTTTCAGTCTGTGTCTCCCTCTCCCTCTGACCCTCCCCTGCTCATGCTGTCTCTCTCTCTCTCCTAGAAATAAATAAAAAACATTTAAAAAATAAATAAATAAAATAGTTTTGTGTGGCTGGTAAGCACCTTTTCTGGGTAAAATGCTACTTTTGTCAAGGACCCAACTTAAAACAACTAGGGTAACTACAGAGAGAGCTTCCGGAACCTGATTCACCCACACAACCTTCACGGTGGAGTGTGTTATAAATCCCTTCAAGGTATAAGCCTCTAGCAGCAACATCCCCATTCTCAGCATCGTCAGTATAAGTCATTGTGTTACTTACACAAATTAGCTGCAACTCCGCAGACCAAGGGTTGATTTTTATTCCCCCCTGGGGTCAACTTGTGGCTTTCTTGGGCGTTTCTCTTCTGCTTGCTTGGGCTTAGCACACTCATATACCATAAATATTTAAATTTAATTGTATTTTTCTGCTATTGTTACCAACCAAACCAGTTTTCCCTGAAGAAACAGGTTAAGATTTTGGTTCGCTACGAAACTACTAAAGGTGCAACATAATGATTGTGCGCATTCTTCCCGACCAGCGTTCAACAGCACAATTTATTATCCACCTGCTACTTAATTTGTAATAATAACACTTCATTCTACCAGTATTGATTTAGTGCCTACCACATCTCAGGAACCTTTGAGAAGGCTGTGTGGGAATCATGGGGATGGAGTTCCGCTTTAGTAGGGGACATAGGCAAGTACAAAGGGGAGATGCCTACTACGTGAAAAAGAAGCGGACAGCCCTCAATAGGGTGACATTGCAGAGGATGAGGAAAATCTGCGTAGGGAAGACGAGCAGAGGTGCCCTGTCCTTGAAAAGGGTGATGTGTACTTGATCTTAATGAATGAGATGGAGATGCCAGGAATATCCCTGGGGGAGGAACAGCCCAGGTGGAGAGAAGAGTGAAGGAAAATACTAGGAGATGTAAGCACATGTAACATCGTATAAGCAGAGCACAGTTCAGCAGTGAGGAATGTAGCCACTTTCTGTATTTTCCATCCAGCTCACGAGAGGACCAGGGATCTGCACTTTTTCCTATTTATCTGAGGATCATGCAGCTTAGCTCTAATCATTGATGTACCTCATCTCCTCGATTCTGGCTTCTGGTACCAGTCTGTTGATGGTTTGATTCTGGCTTTCGTGAGTCCCTACATGGTTTCATGTTACTGATCTCTGCAATCTTTAGAACATGTCTCTTTAAGAGTCCTTTCCCGGGGCGCCTGGGTGGCTTAGTCGGTTAAGCGTCCGACTTTCGCTTAGGTCATGATCTCACGGTTCGTGGGTTCGAGCCCCGCGTCGGGCTCTGTGCTGACTGCCAGCTCAGAGCCTGGAGCCTATTTCGGAGTCTGTGTCTCCCTCTCTCTCTGACCCTCCCCTGCTCACGCTGTCTCTCTCTCTCTCTCTCCTAGAAATAAATAAAAAACGTTTAAAAAAAAAAAAAGTCCTTTCCCTTGTTTATTCAGTCAGACATGAATATAAGTTCTGCTGCAAAGGAACCTTATTTTTTTTATTGTTTGTTTATTTTTGAGAAAGAGCAGAGGCTGGTGAGGGGCAGAGAGAGAGGGAGACACAGAATCTGAAGAAGGCTCCAGGCTCTGAGCTGTCAGCACAGAGCCTGATGCGGAGCTCAAACTCACTGTGAGATTGTGACCTGAGCTGAAGCCAGATGTGTAACTGACTGAGCCACCTAGATGTCCCCAAAGGGATCTTAGAGATGGAGTTAAGGACTTATTAGCTGACCTTAAAATAGAATGTCTTGGACTATGCAGACGAGCACAACATTATGATACGAGCCCTTAGAAGTAGAAGCAGCACTCTGGGAGATGTGTGGGAGAGGCAGCCCAAGGAAGGATGAGGTAGACTGAAGGCAGGAAGAAGACTTAAGCCATCATGGCTGGCATCAGAGGGCCCAAAGGCCAGGGACTAGGAGGGGCATGCCCCGGAAGCTGACTACCTTGCAAGGAAACACGGACCTTTGTCGTACAACCCTATTCTTCCAGGCACAGGGATGCATCTGCAAATGAATTCTCTTCACGGGCTTCCAGAAGAGAACGCAGCCCTGTCTACACGTTTCTTTTATTTTTGTGGGACTCTGAGGGGAGAGTCACGTGGTCCAGGAAACCTCACCCACAGAAACCACAAGCTAATGAATGGGTGTCACGTTAAGGCTCTAGCTCTGTATCAATTTGTTGTGGAGGCATGGAGAAGGACTAGCCCATCTCCCGGAGCTCCCTGGCGACACTGAATGGTAGTGGGCTCACATCTCAGCACGGCACTGGGGAAAAATTGCCCTGGGACACCCACCATTTTGATCCTTGGCCTCCTTTTGTAACATGAGGAATTTCAGAAGGGTGATTCCTCCCTGATACGTATACTAGACTCATGCCTACACTTCTCCCATTGCAGTAACGCCGAAGGACGCGAGCCTTTCCACTTACCCAGCTGTGGGACAGCTCTCTGATGATCACCGCCACGTTCACAGGTGTGGACTGAGTGCATAGTCTGTGCAGGATTAAAACGGGTGCGAATACTACAAGCAAACCCTCCTTAAATCTTTCTGCGGGCCTTTCACACACAACAGGATAAAAATCTGTCTGTCTAGAAGGTCACTTAAAAACATAGCTAAGTGGCACCTGCGTGGCTCAGTCAGTTGAGTGTCTAATGTCGGCTCAAATCATGATCACAGTTTGTGAGTTCCAGCCCCACATTGGGCTCACTGCTGTCAGCGCAGAGCCTACTTTGGATCCTCTGTCCCTTCTCTCTCTGTTCCTCCCCTGAGCATGCTCGCTCGCTCGCTCGCTCGCTCTCTCTCTCAAAAATATATAAAACATTTAAATACTGTTGAAAAATACAACTAAGTATAAAACACATAGCAAATGTCTCATGGAGGTGCAGCTCATACAGAGCTCGTTGAGTTGTCTACTATGGGAGCCTGGAATGATGGAAAAGTCTTCCTGAAGCAGGAGAAAGTCACTCCATGCATTTAGGTGAGGTTTTTAATCCCCATCACGTGAAAACAATACCACCAGCAGGAAAAAATAGTATGGACCTGGGGGGGAAGGTTCACGAAAAATTAAAGATATTGTGAGCAGGCCAGTGGAGTTTACGATAAAACTAGGACAAGATTGGGGAAGTCCATGGAGGTATAAAGAATGAGAAGCTGAGGAAGGTCTGATAAGTGATTCAATGAAATACTTATTTGACAAGAATTCCTTTGTGTGGCTGTGCAGCTTTAGATGGAGAGTATCAGGCATGACTGAAAGCACAAGACAGTTTAGGAGTCCTGCATTACCTTCGAAATCAAAGGAAGACGGTTGATGGTAGAAAGGAGAAGACTACTCAGATGTGAGGAAATCTGTAATGTTTTGGGTTTGAATCTGCAGTGGCACGCTTTACTTCAAGATGATCTGTCTGCATGGAAAAGGCAAGATTCAGAGATTTTGCAAAACCCTGATCAAGAAGCACAATTCCACATAAACATCATATGGGATGTGTGTATATGGAGAGACTGACAGAGGTGGGTAATTCATGGTGGTCAAATTAAGCATGGCTAGTTTGTTCCTTTTAATTTGTGTGACTAAATCCAATTTCCTCAAGCAAAACTATAGCTAAAATGAAGGATAATTAGTGATAGCAAAAAATATGTCTTATGATTGTCTGATATCGTAAGTTTTGTGGTTAAGGGCTACATTCTTGAGAGATGAAGTTAAATATATGAACCTAAATGTGTAATACATACACACACATATGTGCACATGAACATATAGATGTAATAACATGCAGAGATACATTTCATCTCTCAGCAATGCACCCTTTGGCTGTACAATATATTGAGAAATGGAATTTTAAAATCAGGTGAGCACAGAAGAAGACTCAGTTTAAAGACAGGGAAACCGGAACTGAGTTACTCAGGGCTTAAATGGTCAATGAGCACATTAGAACAGCGTCCTTTTAACTTGTTCCCAGGGACCCTTCTGATTATTAAGGTATTTTGTGTGTCTGAACGCATTTGATTCACATTTGTGAAGACTGATGTTCACACTAAAGTTGCACCTGTCACCCATTATTAAGACTTATTCTAAATTCCACATTTGTCCAAAAAAAGTATCACCTTTCATTGACTGATTTTACGAGGCCACTATGATAAATCTAAACTAAAAAAAAAAGTCAATGCGTTAAAAAAAATACTGCCTTTACTCTTGTATTGTGAGCATATGCAAATGGATCCGTTTCGCAGCCTGTGAGGAATCCAGGAAGATGCACACCATCCAAGGAACACAGCTCTCCCAGGGCAGTAAGGCGACTGCTTCTTGTACAGAGCCTTTCAAGACAGTAAACTAGAATGTTCAGCTCTGCTTGCGATAGTAGTTATAGGGTGAGTTACCCCGAGACCCTGCAGAGCTGTGGGCATTTATGTCACGCTGTAAACATCTTTCATTGGACTTGCAGGTGCATGTCTGGCAGGTGTTAGCACACCAAGCCACTGGCTACGCAAATAAATACATAATTGGAGACTGAGGAACGTCACCAATTTCTGCACGTAGTTTTCTACATCTATTGTGGCAAAGCCTGCTTTCAACAGTTTTGTGTTCGGTATCAGCTTTATGGTAATAACATTCACAAATTGTATATTCCTGCCATTCAAAGTGTACGATCAAATGGTTTTTAAAATATATGCAGCCTTATGTAACCACCCTCACAACCAATTTCCCCACATGTTTATCACTGCCTAACGCCTGCCTCAGCCTCCCCCAGAACTGCCCAGCCCCAGGCAGCCAGTAATCTACTTTCTGTGTCTATGTGGGTTGTCCGGTTCTAGACATTTCATGTAAATGGAATCGCATGGTACTGTCGTTATGTGACTTCTTTCATGTAAAATAATGTTTTCAACAACAAATGTTGGAGAGGATGTGGAGAAAGCAGGACCCTGGTGATGGCAATGCGAACTGCTGCGGCCAGCATGGAAAACACTATGAAAGTTTCTCAAAAAGTAAAAAATAGAATCGCCATATATTTTGATAATTCTACTACTGAGTATCTACCCAGATAATAGAAAACAATATGAATTTGAAGCTTTATTTACGATAGTCAAATTGTGGAAGGAGCCCCAGTGTCCATCGATAGATGAATGCATAAAGAAGATGTGGTATATATATTTACAATAGAACATTACACAGCCACAGAAAGAATGAAATCTGGTCATTTGCAACAACGTAGATGGATCTAAAGGGCATGACGCTAAGTACAATAGGACAGACATAGACAATTACCATACGACTTCACTCATATGTGGAATTTAGGAAACAGAAAGAAAGAGACAAAAAATACTCTTAATCCCAGAGAACAAACTGGTGGTCACCAGAGGGGAGGTGGGTGCGGAATGGGTGAAATAGGTGATAGGCATGAGAGGCCACTCATCATGATGAGTGTGGAGTAATGTGTAGAATCGTTGAATCCCTGTATTGTACGGCTGAAACTAATATAACACTGTATGTTAATTATACTGGAATTAAAAATATATATTTTCAGGGGCACCTGGGTGGCTTAGTCGGTTAGGCATCCGACTTTCGCTTAGGTCNTTTTTTTTCATTTTCAAAGTTCATCCATGTGGTAGGATGTATTAGTACTTCCTTTCTTTTTATTACCAAATATTAGTCCATTGTTTGGCTATAGCATATTGTCTATTCATCTGGTGATGGACATCCACCTTTAACATTGTCATTTGCAGTGAGTAGAAATTTGTCTCTGTCGACATAGCTCAGCCATCATTTCGTGCCATGGTTCGCCATCGGTCCTCAGAAAAACGTAGAGGGACTTGGCAGTGGATGATGTGAAAGCTGCTATGAATTTCAGGTCAGCTTCCCATTTATGAGCTCTTCAGCCGGGCCCACGTGCTCGCACTAAATGAAGGCAGCATCACAGCCATGGGAGGAAGGGAGCTCTCTGGACGTGGGTGGTTAAAACAGAATCAGACCCTGAGCACCGAACTTGGGGAGTATTGTGGTCAGGAGTCAGAGACTGGAGGATGTAAAATAGGACAGAAGGGGAAAGCTAATAAAACAGAGGGTGATTTTGAGAACTGCAACGTCAACTGGAAGTTGGAAGGTTCCTCTCAAGAGAATAAGAGCCTGGCTGGCTCACTCAGTTAAGTGTCTGGGTCACGGTTGTCAGATGGAGTCCTGGGTGGGGCTCCCCCTCCCTCATCTCCCTCTGTCCCTCCCCTGCTTGTATTCTCTCCCTAGGTCTCTCAAAAAAAAAGAAAGAAAGAAAGAAAGAAGAGAAAGAAAACAAAAATAAGAGTTAATTTATAAGGTTCCTGTGACTTAGGAATAGAGGTATTCTTTTTTTTTTTTTTTTTAATTTTTTCTTTAATGTTTGTTTATTTTTGAGAGAGAGAGAGAGAGAGACAGCGTGAGCAGGGGAGGGGCAGAGAGAGAGGAAGACACAGAATCTGAAGCAGCTCCAGGCGCTGCACTGTCAGCACAGAGCACAACGCGGGGCTCGAACTCACGAACAGTGAGAAAATCCCATCATCTGCCCAAATCTATCCACTGAGGATTGCATTTTTGTGCCACATGTTGTGTGAATCCATAGCTGCTCTTATATAATTTCACTCCATTCCACTTCATGAATATCCCACTTCTTAGCAACTTCTAGAAAATCACTTGAGGCTTTTATCATTTGCGAACATAAGTGCACATGCACATATAAATGTGACTCAAATGCATGATGGATTACTTACCACAGCTCTTTTAAAGTAATGGACCAAACCTGTGGTTCTAAGTGCTACTTGTCTGTGTTGATCTCTACCATTTTTGAAATTCCTTTGGTAGAGTTGTTGTTTTTTTAAAAAAAATTTAATGTTTATTTCTGAGAGAGAGAGAGCAGAGGAGGGACAGAGAGAGAGCTCCAGACTCTGAAACAGGCTCCAGGCTCTGAGCTGTCAGCACAGAGCCCAACACGGGGCTCGAACCCACGAACTGCGAGATCATGACCTGAGCCAAAGCCGGAAGTTTAACCAACTGAGCCATCCAGGCGCCCCTGGTATAAATTGTTTTAAAAAGACAACATATCACACACCCAAAATACAATCAATTTTATTGCTTTAAAAATCTCTCCATTTTAACAATATGTCCCAGTTGCTAAAAATGCTTATTCTTTTCATCTGCATTGCACCTAAGAGCCCCATTATTAATCTTGAGCTTTACCAACTTAACACATTTTTACACGCGTTGTATTAACTCACCAACAGGCCTAGAGGGAAACTGAGGCACAAAGATACTTGCTTAATGTACACGATGAATCTCTAAGTTAGGCTACAGCTCACAGCTCTATTCCTATCGTCTCTGCTCTATCATGCTGCCATTTTGAATATCCACCATATTCACAGTAGTTGGCTCTGAGGGAGTTTGGCGATTTCCCAGAGCCTTAAAAAAAAAAAAGAAAGAAAGAAATCATCACTGAAGACAGGAAAATAATGACTTGCTACTTCTGAAAAGAATTGCAAATATATAAAAACATATAGGCCATATGGTGTAAGAAAATACAGTTCAGCTGGACAGAGATGGGAAGCCACAGAAAGTGCTCACTAAGTTTTATGCCCTTCTCCATGTGCATCAGAATGTTTTATTTCTTCCCATACTTTTATTTTGGAAATGTGAAAACTACAGCAATGTTGTGATGATAATGCAATGAACGCTTACATCTCCTAAATAGTGACATTGAGAGTCACTATTAATATTTATCATTTCCTTGTATTTGTTCTCTTTCTACTATTTCTGCTTATGCACTATTTCAAATATATATACCTACAACATGCATATAAATACATAGGTATATGCACATATAAATATATAAAATACATATACATTGTATAATACATATATCTGCACATCTTTCTGAGCCTGTTGAAAGTAACTACATTTTACTGATAAACTTCTTAGTGCATGTCTCCAAAGAGCAAAGACTTTCTCCCTCATAACTGATTGATCACATCTAAGATATTTAAGAGACAGAAAATAACATCTAATGTACCATCCCAAATTAAACTTGTGTAATTGTCACATTTCATATAGATATTCTATACAATGAGGATACATATATACTGCAATTACAAATATGAAGTCTAGATAGCTGTCTAATGAGACTCTCGTTAATACCGATGCTCAGCGTTCCCTTGGTCTGTCTTTTCACCCTCCATAAATCTAGAATTGCTCCCCCGCCTTTTTGGTTTGTTTCCAAAAAATCGACATTTTTGGAGCATCTGCGGTGGTTGTTGCATAGACTGCTCTTCAGTTTGGATTTGTCTAGTTGCTTCCGTCTCATGATTAGATTTGGGTTAAGCTTTTTGGCAAGAATTACGTCTGTAGTTTTGAGCAGACCCTATCAGGAGTCAGCCAATGTCACTTTCTGCATCTGTTCCAAGATCATACCTTTGATCTAAGATGTAGAGATGCAAACAGGGAAAGAGGTGCTAAGGAAATTTCGGTATTGTTGCAATTACTTGTTCTTTCAAAGAAAAGAAACGTACTGCAATATTCTAATAACACATTGACGTACGTTAGGTTAATAACTCACTGACTCTGGAACAAGAGCTGACATTTTCTAATCAAAAGCTAAAAAATATTAAGAGCATTAACTTAACCATGATATGGAGATCCGCTCAACCTGTGTGCTCAGTATTGGAAATGCCAAGGTCTCTCTGTGACTTGCCCCAAATTGCCCCAAATTGTTGCACCTTTCGGTAACACCTAAAGGGCACTCAGTCTCCCCTCTAACCCTTCATACAAGGCAAAGTGGAAATTTTCTTATAGCCCAACTTGAAATCAGGCAGGTTTCTTTGAAGATTGCTGACTTGACTTACCTTGCAGGGTAGCCAGAAGGAGTTAATCATAAATAAATGATAGGTACTGTTATTATCCCTCATTTTACAAATGAGGAAATGAGACAAAGAAAGATTAAGGGACAATGGGTGGGTCAGTCGGTTAAGTGTCCGACTTTGGCTCAGGTCATGATCTTACATAGTTCATGGGTTCTAGCCCTTCATCAGGCTGTGTGCTGACCGCTCANCTTTCCCTCCCTCCCAAAAAAAAAAAAAAAAAAAAAAAAAAAAAACCTTAAAAAAAGTAAAATAATACAAAAAGAAAACTTGTTGATTACAAGGCATGATACATATCTGTCCTTTTAAGCATCCTTGAGTGCTTATTCAGGACATTTTAGAATCTGTAGCATTCACAGAAAGTATGTATGTTATGTTAAAAAGTGTTGAGGTGAGGGGCGCCTGGGTGGCTCAGTCGGTTGGGCGTCCGACTTCGGCTTAGGTCATGATCTCATGGTTTGTGGGTTTGAGCCCCGCGTCGGGCTTTGTGCTGACAGCCAGCTCAGAGCCTGGAGCCTGCTTCGGATTCTGTGTCTCCTCTCTCTGACCCTCCCCTGCTCACGCTGTCTCTCTCTCTCTCAGAAATAAATAAAACATCAAAAAAATTTTTTACAAAAAGTGTTGAGGTAAAAAAGAGGGCATGCTGTTGGTTTTTGTAATCAGGCAGTAAAGTTGTGAGCCTCTCGTTCTCATGTGAACGGTAATACATTTAACAATGTGCCCATATATCTGCCCAAACATTAAATGTTGGGCAAACAAATCCTGGGGATTCATTCACAGTATTCATATCACAAAGAAAGAAAACTTTACCGTTAAGCAGGTAAATCCATTCCCTCTTTTTGTGTGTGTGCGCCAAACATCTATATTGTAGCTTTGCTACTAAAGCAGATATGTTAAGTATAAATAATTGCCAGTATGCTTAGTAGAACTCTCTGTTTCCATTTTTTGGAAAAAGGAACACAGAAGTGTCTAGGCTTGCCCACAATTGCGTTGTGTCTAGACTTGCTCGTAAATCCACACTAAAAATGCAGAAATCACTGCAAGTTGAAACTAACAAAAATTTGTGCAATATGATATATTCCTCCTAAATACTTATCATCATGCATTTATTTTCACAACCGATTTTGACTCAGAGATCTGTGGGCATTCATTTAAGCGACACATTAAAATATCCTCTGGACTGAAGATAGCATTAGCTGAAATATGACAGACGGTGGTAAGGAGAAAATGCATTCTTTCCGAAGCTCATTTCCAACATCACTGCCTTCAGCACGCCATAATTTTAAGCCTTCTCTTCCTTTACAATTTCCTCCCAGTAAAGATGTCGATTGCTGACCACAGTGGGCTCAACAATCCTTGTTAAATCATATCTCTTCTCCAGGCCATAGATGTGTGATTTATTCTCCTGTAGTATTGTTGGGTTTTTCAGTGGCCCTCAGGGCACTTGCCTTCTTCATTCAAGGTCACCTTCTTGCCAGAATTAAGTAGCCAAAGCAGGTTTTGGTAGCTTCATATTTTCATGAAAAAGACTGTTTTTTGTATTTTTAAAATTTAAAAATTTTAATTCTAGTATAATTAACATACAGCGTTTCAGTCATACAATATAATGATTCAACAATTCTATATGTGACTTCGTGCTCATCCTGGTAACTCTGCTCTTTATCCCCGTCACCTGCTTCACCCATCCCCCGCCCACCTCCCCTCTGGCAAATTTTCTACAGTTAAGAGTGCTTCTTGATTTGACTTTTTATTCTTTGTTTTGTTTCTTAAATTCCACATATGAGTGAAATCATATAGTATTAGTCTTTCTCTGAGTGACTCATTTTGCTTAGTGTCATATTCTCTACATCCATCCAGGTCATTGCAAATGGCAATATTTCACCCTCTTTTATGGCCCAATAGTATTGCATTGTATATTATATACCATATCTTTAGCCATTCATCTATCAGTGGATACTTGGGCTGCTTCCACCTCTTGGCTGTTGTAAATAATGCTGGTGTAAACTTAAGGACGTGTGATCTTTTCAGTTTGGTGTTTTTGTATTCTTTGGGTATTGACCCAAATAGCGGATTTACTACAGCCTATGCTATTTCTTTATTTTTTCTTCTATATTTATTAATTTCTGAGAGACAAAGACAGAGAGAGAGCAGGGGAGGGGCAGAGAGAGAGGAAGACACAGACTCCAAAGCAGGCTCTAGACTCTGAGCTCTTGCCACAGAGCCCAACATGGGGCTTGAACCCACAAGCTGTGAGATCATGACCTGAGCCAAAGTCGGACGACCAACCTACTGAGCCACGCAGGTGCCCCGAGCCTATCGTATTTCTATTCTTAATTCTTTGAGGAACCTCCATACTGTCTTCCACAGTGGCTGCACCAGTTTGCATTCCCGCTGACAGTGCACAAGGATTCCTTTTCTCCACATTTCTGCCAACGCTTGCTCTTTCTTAGGTTTTTTTATTTTAGCCGTTGAAAAACACTATTTTTTAAGTCACTAGTTTGGAGTTAGTCTTTGATCTTGAAGCCATGGGTCTTCATCCTACATCAGCACTAGCAGGTTGATGGCAAAGGATGGGAGTTACCTCTCCAGGGTGGAATCTTTTTCCTAAGGCAAAAGCCCTCCCCCCAACCACCTTTGTTTTTGCGCTTTGGGAAATAAATTCTCTTCTTTTCGTTAAGTCTTTTCATTCCCACAATGAATTTCCACATGGGAAATATTTCAATATATTTAGATCAGAATTTTTTTTTTTTTCATTTTAAGCTGCATACGTGTCTCCCTGAGACTTTTTTATCCAATAATACAAAGCTTCCCCCCAACTCCCGAAATGAGACTTTTTCGTTCACAGGCTCTAATATTTAGACTTTACGGAGTGAATCTTTCCTCATGCCGTCATTCAGGAATCGTTCTGAGGAAACGTAGACTTTTCTGTGAGCTGAAATACACCCTTTAAAGATCTCAAAGAGACCTTACAGGGTGTGATTTTGATAATTTCTCCAGTACTATCTTTATCTAAACCCCCAATCTCCTTTACACTTAAGATTCAAGTGACTATTTGTTGTGATGAGCACTGAGTGTTGTACGGAAGTGTTGAATCGCTAAATGCTACACCTGAAACTAATATTATGCTCTATGTTAACTAAATGGGGTTTAAAGAAAAGCTTGGGGAAAAAAAGACTCAAGGGACTCTTCTTTTCCAGAGTGACTTCTGGTTATATGTCAAGACGGATCCTGTCTCCAGTCGAACTCCTCGGTTTGTTGGGGCACCTGGGTGGCTCAGCTGGTTAAGTGTCCAACTCCTGATTTCGGCTCAGGTCAGGATCTTACGGCTCGTGTGTTTGAAGCCTGTATCAGTCTCTGTGCTGACAGTGTGGAGCCTGCTGAGGACTCTCTCTCTTCCTTTCTCTCTACCCCTCCCTGCTTACTCTCCCTCTCTCTTGCTCTCTCAAAATAAATAGTTTTAAAAAACTGGTCAGTTTGCTAAAGCTTCAGTGCCTCTTGGGTTTTCCTTCCCCATGTGTTAAACTTATCCTAATCTAGATAGACCAGGGGCCATACCGATCCATCCCTGTGCACTCACAGACAGTCTGCTAAGATAGGAACATCAACCCACCCCACCCCACCGAGTCTCTCCTATGCTCCGTATTCATGCACTGTAGATGATCGCAGCGTGTGCGCACTCACACAGACACGTGTGCCTTTTCCTCTCCACCCTGAAGCCGTGTGACCCAATGCAGGACACACGGTGGTCACGTCAAGCAAGCCAGATTCAGAGCCACGGCTCAGTCAAGAAGTGATGTGCCGTCTTCTGTTTTCTCAGCTCTAAAAAGTAGATGAGTGCACCATCCTTATGAGATTCCTATGGCTAGAGATCAAATGATTTATATATAAACTCTTGTGTACAAAACGTTGTTCCCATTACTCTTCCTCAGAGGAATAAGAGGCACACGCCTTTGTGTTTGGGGCAATACGGTAACAATACAAGAAGCTCGATAATTATATGTTCATGCATTAATTGATTTTTCAAATTGATTAAGCATCACCCCAGTTAATTATGCCTCCTCAATTTCCAAATTGCTTAAAATGAAATGTCAACCTGTCATCCCCTTTACTAATTTTAAGACCCAGGCTCCAGTGGGTGAACAGATTAAAGCGTTTACAACCCTGTCTTTGGACGATTTCCCTTAAAAACTTCTGAAATCATTGAAAAGCCAGTAAATGTATCCTTCTTCCATGCCCAGACCTCAAACACCTCAGTAATTCTGACCATGTCTGAGACCAGGCTCCTTTCATTCTCTTCTCTTAGATGAACCGTCCGCCATCTCCCCCCAAGCTGCATTGTTCCTTTAAGTAAAAACCAGTCAAGTGAAGAGGGAATTTGGTTTCTGCACCGAGGAAGCCCTGGACTGGTAGGGAGACTGTGATTCTCTGGAGTATGTGCTAATAAATAAATTAATTCACTTTACCATTGTGAAAATGGTCTGGGAGGCTTTTTTTTTTCTCTTTTTTTTTT
>NW_027528610.1:3639226-3672775 GCF_008692635.1 Crocuta crocuta | reverse complement strand
AAAAGGGGTTGGGGGGGTTTTTTTTTTTTTTTTTTTTTTTTTTTTTTTTTTTGTCAGCTGGAGAGAGGCAGTTAATTTCAGCTTTGTGAATTGAGTATTGGATCTTGTTAAGTAGCACAACACAGCTCGACCGACCAGCTTTCCTGAACGTGCATTTCTTGAGCAGAAACGGCAGGTAATGGAGTTGGTGTCGATGGGGTATCAAATCAGCCTGGCCAGAGTTGAGGTGTCTGCTTAATTTCCACCCCCCCACCCCAGTAGAACCCAAATGAGTGATGAATTTCCTACATATCCATCCTGGCATTTAGTGACCTGCTGTCCATTTTAAGGACATTTCTACACATCACACTCATAAGCACAATTACATTTGTTTCCATCTGTTGTTTCTGTTTTGAATTAAGTGAGGGCATCTTAAGTTGTTTTTCTTACAAGAAGCTTCATACGTGGGGCGCCTGGGTGGCTCAGTCGGTTGAGTGTCTGACCTCGGCTCAGGTCATGATATCACAGTTCGTGGGTTCGAGGCCTGCATCAGACTCTGTGCTGACAGCTCAGAGCCTGGAGCTGCTTCGGATTCTGTGTCTCCCTGTCTCTCTGCCCCTCCCCCATTCATGCTCTGTCCCTCTCTCTGTCTCTCAAAAATAAATAGTTAGAAAAAATTTTTAAAAAGCTTCATATGCTTTATGAACAAATTTAACCTTATCAGTACGTTTATGGTAGGGCATAGAAACTTTTTGTCTCTGGATCTGAGTCCAGACTCCAATATTGGTCACTTCTTATCGATCCTTTTCTCCACTGCATCAAATGAGCCTAGAAATACCTGTTATTATTGCTGACTGTCTCATTGCAAACGCATCTTTTTTAAAAATAAAGAATAAACATAACATGAATAAGAAAGAATAACATAACAAAGAAAGCTGTGTTAAGAATTTTGATCGTAAAGGTCTTGTGATGCATTCCCTGGTGAATCCATCATGGTCGTCTGGCATCGGGTTACCTGGTTGGCCTTAAATTCCTTTACTTTTTCTCCCACACTCTAGCTTAAGACAGATGATACTTAGGATTTGGAGAAGAAGCTGCGGAGTGTCCAATATCTTTGACCTTAAACATGACCTTCTCCGTGACATTACAGATCAAGGCATTGTCTTCCCCCAAAGCACCTAGATGAATTCTTTTTTGAATACCAGATCGAATGCCTTATCCCAACAGACTTTCCTGTTCCCTATAGTCAGAATACAGTATAACTTTCTCCAAGCTTCTATAGAAATTTGTCAATTTGTCTCCCCCTTTTACACCACTAGGGCCCCTTTCCTTGCATTGTTGCAATATTTTTGTTTCAACTTCGAGTAACTGGGCTGCAAGAATGAACAGAACAGTATTCCCTAATTCTCAGAGTACCGGCTTGGTCAGTCACAACAGCCGAGGCTTTCTGCTTGGTAAGATGACCCGACGCTTAAGGAAGATCTTTCTTCCAAACCAGTTTCACAGCCTTAGGAACCAAAGCTGGAGCCTAGGGCTTAGGCTTTACTAGTCCAGAGTGATATCGTTCAGCCTAAGTTATATACACTTTTCCTCACCTTGACCCCCTTCGTCTGTTTTAGACGTCAATCTAAGTAGTGTGTCTCCCTCACTCACCTTTCTATCTAAGGGACATCGGCGCAGCTACATTCAGGCCCACGAGCAAGACTACGGGGGTGGAATGGAAAGTGTGAAGGACAGACTGTGCACTATCATAGCACATTCACGAGTGTCAGCCCAGGACAGGATCATCACATGGGTGGGTATTTCTTGCCTCTCACTATCACAGCTTCATACCCTTTCCACCATTAATCTGGCTTCCTGGTCCCGTCACTCACCCGGGAGAAGGCCGTGGAATCGCATCTTCCAAGGTATCTGAAACGTGCCTGCTGTAGACCATTTGTCCAGCTCACTCTGTGGCTTGTGGTCTTGGGCTTCCCCACACATCCACCTGGAGAGGCTGCGAAAGAAAGCAACGGCCACTATGACCCTCGCATCTGGTTGGTTGGTCTAAAGCCCAGCTTCTCCTCACATCACCATAGAGAGAAATTCTTCCATTTTCGATTGGTTAATTCGTGAACTTAGAAGGCAGACAGTTTCTAATCCCAAGCAGAGAAGAGAGAAGGGCTTCTCTGCTGTTCTTTCTGAAGGACGTGACAAATAGGAAATACCCGATAACCTTCATCGAACATACTGAAAGTATTGCCTCTCCCCTGCATTCTAGGTTTTTGCCTAAAACACTGATTTTTTTTTCTACAAAAATGTTAAACTCATTTCATTCTGGGACGGTTTTGCACATTCTCAGTGGTGCCTTATATAGAGGACACACTTAACTGTTTGTAAACGGCAGCCTGTTTCTTAGTAGCACCTGCCGTCCGTGTCACCGTGAATCATAATTCTGGTCTCTCCTTGTGGTAACAGCCTGAGCCATTAATTTACCATTCCTGAGACGCTCAGTTATTTGGGGGGGAAAACCCATAGCTGTTTGGAGAAACAGAAAAGAAGGGAGCCTTGAAAGGCAGCTCTTCATGTAGTTAAAGAACTACCTGCATCTCATTCTTAGGGATTCCCCAGATGAAATCGTTACGTGAGAAATAAAGGCGTAGAAAATACCCTTCATTCAGCTACGTTGACCCCCCCGCCCCCAACCAGCCTCCACCCATAAGACACAGTGCTTATAGCACGAGTAGCTGAAATAAAATGTCTGTTACAGATCGCCTTCGCTCCCCGGTACAGCGTTATGTAATAGTATACAAAAGCACAAGGCTGTACATCTTGAAGAATGCAAGTAACGTGTGCCAATGTGCTTTATGCTAATGCAGCAAGAAACAAAAAATCGAGAAATTTCCAGAAAGTTATATCTGTTTACAATACACGGAAGAAACACGTGCAGTCACTTGGTGTGATTTATCTGAAAAACCACATTGTCTACAAATGATAAAGATGGTTTGAGCAAATGAATCCTACATGGAAGATATTTTGGTACTAAAATTCAATGAACTTATATATGCAGTCTTTTTTAGTTTGTAACGTCACTCTGAAAACCTGGGATATACTTGCAAATACATACTGCGTTTAGTGCAGGGGAGCCATGAGTCTATTGAAAAGGCATTGCACCAAGAATGAGATCAGTTGCTGGGCCTACAGGCTTCTAGATAGTTTGGGGGACTTTAGTGATTCCCTTTAGTTCTTCTTTTTCATAGTGACAGGCTGCCAGGATTAGCCATGCTTCTGATAGTAAATAAAGGCAGATGTCCGTGGCCACCGCATAGGGAAGTGAGTTCGCTCGTTTCCTTTTGCCCTACTTGTTTTTTGTGGTTGACACACAATGTTATATGAGTTACAGAGGTACATGTCATATTAGGTGTAGATATAGAACATACTGATTTAACAGTCTTCCACATTGCTCAGCCCTAAGCATGCTTGGCCCCCATTGCCAACACCCAACACTACTGTGATGTCATTGACTATATTCCTTAGGCTCTACCTTTCATCCGCATAACTTACCAATTTTACAGTTGGAAGTGTATTCCTCTTCAGTCTCTCCAGCCATTTTCCCTATACATTCCCTTGGCAACCACAAGTTTGTTCTCTGTACTTACAGGTCCGTTTCTACATTTGTTTGTTCATTTTTTTTTTTTTTTGATTCCACATACAAGTGAAATTATAAGGTATTTCTCTTTCTCTGACTTGTTTCACTTAGCATGATACATACACACACACATAGACACACATATCACATCATCTGTATCCATTCATCTATCAGTGCACAGCTGGGCTATTTCCATATCTTGGCTATTGTAAATAATGCTGCAGTAAGCAGAGAGGTGCATATATCTTTTCAAATTAGTGTTTCTGTTTTCTTTTTGTTGTTGTTGTTTATTGATTTTTTTGAGAGAGACCGAATGCGATGGAGGGTCTGAGAGAGAGGGTGACAGAATCCGAAGCAGGCTCCAGGCTTCGAGCTGTCAGCAATGAGCCTGACACGGGGCTTGAACCCACGAGCTGTGAGATCATGACGTGAGCTGAAGTTGGATGCTTAACCGACTGAGCCACCCAGGGGCCTCTAGTGTTTCTGTGTTCTTTGGGTAAATACCCAGGAGTGGAATTCCTGGATCGTATGGTAGATCCATTTATACTTTTTCGAAGACCCTCCATACTGTTTTCCACAGCGGGGGCACCAGTTTGCATTCCCGCCAGCCGGGCACGGAGGTTCCTTTGTCTCTACATCCTCGCCAGCACTTATTATTTCTTGTCTTTTTGATTCTAGCCATTCTGACAGGTGTAAGGTGATATCTCCTTGTGGTTTTGATTTGCATTGCCCTAACAATTAGTGATGTTGAGCATCTTTCCATGTGTCTTTTGGCTATCTATATGTCTTCTTTAGAAAATGTCTATTCGGGTCCTCTGCCTATTTCTTAAATCAGTTTATTTGTGGTTTGGTTTTGAGTTGTGTATTTTGAGTAATAATCCCTTGTTGGATATATCATTTACAAATATCTTCGCCCATTCAGTACGCTCCCCTTTGATTATCTCGATGGTTTCCTTTGCTCTGCAAAGCTTTTTTAATTTTGAGGTAGTCCCAACAGTTTATTTTTGCTTTTGTTTCCCTTGCCTCAGGAGACAGACCGAGAGATATGTTGCTATCACCTGTGTCAGACATTCCCGCTATGTTTTCTTCTAGGAGTTTATGGTTTTAGGCTTCACATTTACATCTCAGGTAATTTTAACTAATAATCACGTTAGCTCTTGACTCACACTTTCTTTTTTAACTGCTCAGAAATTCTGTGAGGTGAAAGTTATTAGCCCATTTTACAGATGAGGCCTAGAACTGTAATGCAGGAGTTGGCGAGGTCGCATGGTCTATGTGGTGATCTCCCCACTCTGTGACTGTGGGAATGCAGCTATAGAAGAGGCTTCATGAATGCATAGGTCTGTGTCCTAGTAACTATTTATATATTTAATACATTTTAAATGTTTATTCTCTGAGAGAGACAGCGTGAGCAGAGGAGGGGCAGGGAGAAAGGGAGACGTAGAATCTGAAGCAGCTCCAGGCTCTGCACTGTCAGCACAGAGCCTGAAGCAGGGCTTGAACCCGTGAACTGCAAGACCATGACCTGAGCCAAAGTCAGACACTTAACCAATTGAGCCACTCAGATGCCCCTCAATAACTTTATTTAAAAACAACAAGCAGGGGCGCCTGGGGGGCTCAGTCGGTTGAGCGTCCGACTTCAGGTCAGGTCATGATCTCACGGTTCGTGGGTTCGAGCCCCACGTCGGGCTCTGTGCTGACAGCTCAGAGCCTGGAGCCTGCTTCCGATTCTGTGTCTCCCTCTCTCTCTGACCCTCCCCTGTTCACACTGTCTCTCTCTCTCCCTCTCAGAAATAAATAAAAGCATTACAAAACACACACACACACAACAAGCACTGAGTAGGGTTCAGTCCATCAGTCGTAATGGGCAGACTCATTTTTTAAAGGATGGTAAGTCCTAACCTTAGTTGGGTTGGTAAGCTACGTTTCGCACATATCCTAGGTATGTGTTCCTATTCACTACACATGATCCACTGTGAGAATGTTGGAAACCTACTAGAAAATGGCACTCATGCATCTTCCAAAGAGAATCACTAATAACAATCAGGCGTATTTCTGCTTCATCTTGGTTTCACTCATTTTTGTGCGTGGTGAAGATTGTGCTGTCGGTAGATTCCGGTGTATGCTTTGGTTTTACTTAACACCGGTCATAACCAATTCTCTTTGCCTTTTAAATCCTTCATGAATATCATTTCAGTATGGATATCCCCAACACCAACTGCCTGCATCCAATGACAGGCTGAACCTGGAGTGCAGAAGGCTGGCTCTTGCCTCAGGGTGCGTGCTATAGGCTGAATGTTGATGGCTTTCCCGAAAAAATTCACATGCTGCAACCTAATCCCCAGTGCAGTGGTGTAGGAGGTGAGGCCCTTGGAAGATGGTTAGTTCTCAAAGATGGCATCAGTGTCCTTATAAAAGAGACCTCATACCCTCCCTTACCCCTTCTCCCATGTGAGGACATAGCAAGAAAGACAGCCAGTCGTGAACCAGGAAGTGCGTCTCCCAGGACTAGGATTCTGCCAGCACCTTGATCTTGAACTTCCAGCCTCCAGAGCTGAGAAATACATGTCTGCTGTTTATAGGCTCCCCCAGGCTACTGGAAGCTGTTATAGCAGCCTGAATGCGCTGAGAGAGTGGTGCTGAGCGACATGTAGTGTGGGTCATGCTGCAGACTTCCCCATGGGGTCCTGTTGAAGTTCATGTGCACAAAGATCACATCACCTTGCTTCTCCCACCCCAGCCCCATCCTTGTGTCCTGAGAGCTCACCTTCAAAAATTTACATGTACAGGTGAAAATCCTTCTCTCTTTGTCTTAGGTCATAAAGCCTGACCTAAGATACCTCTTATATAGAGAGAGACAGACATCTCTTTGGATCTTGGTCTTAAAAACCTAATTTTAAGAGATCCTACGTCTAAAATTATACTTTTTACTCCCATTATTTTACGTATTTTGAAAATGAACAGGAAGAAAGATCCCTATGGTTTTCTAAGAAAGTCTAAGAAGGTGTTGTTACAAAAGCTTACGAACCTAATCGCTTGTCTCAGCGATTGTCTATCAGAAAATCCATTTGCTGAGTAAGATAATGGGTCTGTCTTCTGAGTATTCAGCGTCATCTGACAGTACATTGGTAAGCTGTAGTCTTTACGGTTGGGAAAAATAAACTCAGGGGATTAAAATAAATATAATAGCAGGAGACCAACTTAATTTAAAATTTCCCCATGGGAGGGACATAAAAGTAAAATGTTTAGCTCCTGATCTTCAGTATAGATTTCAGAGAATTCTAATTCTAACTCAGGTATGGGAATGAATGACAACATTTCCTCTGTTAAAAAAAATTCACGTGTCTCACTACTGTATTCAGGTCGCAATGCAATCAACCCTGAGACTCGATTGCTTCAACTCCAAAGGATAACTTCTTAAAACCACCATTTTCCCTGCTCGTCCCTCAAGTCAGCCTTGCTGTGTTTTTGTTATTGGTGTGTGTGTGTTTTTCCATGTCCCCAAATAGAAAGTTACACAAGCAACTATTTTCACTAACATTCTCAACAAAATGGAGGAACAGTCTAACTCCTTGATATCTTTCTTAAGGTTTTTTTTTAAAAAGTCACCTGAAAACACGTTTAAAGTAACAGAAACACAACCTTTTTTTCCCCTTTTTACAACAAACATAAATGCTTATCTCAAAGTGTAGTTTTCCCTAGGGGGTAAAGTTGGAAGCGTTTCAGTCCTGTTTGTTTTTCACAAACGCCCCGATCTCTTCACCGAAACCTTAGTAGGATTCACTCGAATGCACGAATTCTCTATCCTTTGCCTCTGTCGCTCTAATTTCAGTAGACTGCTATAAGGCTGTCACTACTTCTACCATCCATTCATTCCTCCGGTTGCAAGTGCCAGCTATTTCTTGGCATGAGAAAACCTGTCGATCTCGCACGAATCAACGCTGGTGGGTGTACACTTCCAGATTTAAAACTGGTTAGTAGGATTCTGTGCTGTGTACGCGACATTTGTGTGTGTGTGTGTGTGTGTGTGTGTGTGTATGTATTTCCAGATTATATACCAGCACACCCAATGCACAGCCTCATGGTCGTAATTGTATTGGAGTTGTTAATGTAAATTAGGCAGGCTTGTTTGTTTTTCTTTCTTTCATAGTTTATTGTCAAGTTGGTTTCCATGTAACTCCCAGTGCTCCTCCCCACAAGTGCCTCCTCCATGCCCATCACCCCCTTCCCCGCCCTCCCACCCCCATCAGCCCCCAGTTTGTTCTCAGTATTCAAGAGTCTCTCATGGTTTGCCTCCCTCCCTCTCCCCAACTATTTGTCCCCTTCTCTTCCCCCACGGTCCCCCGTTAAGTTTCTCCGGTTCCACTTAGAAGTGAAAACATATGGTATCTGTCCTTCTCTGTAGGCAGACTTCTTTGATTTCCGTGTCACTGGAATTCGCCTTACAGATGGGTGTCAGGTTGTTTGACTTTGGTCAGCGACTCTGGGCATTTCTTGACATTCAGTAAGGCACCGCGGGTGGCTCCCCAAATCTCAACAGGGTACATCTCTTGCCATTTCTCCAGTGAGTGACGTCACATGGGTAGCTTGAAATCAGCTACACTACGAGTACTTACACCACAGAAATTGGTAAACTCAACAAATCGGATATGTCCCCCCCCCATCCCAGCTACTTTGGAGAGCCTGTTATTAAGCATTTGCTCGTCTTCTGCTGTCTAAATCTCTGACACAGCAAGAATGATTAAGAATAAGGCCCAAAGCAAATAGCCTTGCTGTCTGAGTACAAAATGAATGGGATGCTGAGACACAGAACAACAAAAATCTTCACTGCTGATTTATAAAATGGAGGTGGAGCCTTTGGGAATTATTAGATTTAAATGAGGTGCTGGGGCTGGGGCCCCATGATGGGATTAGTGCCCTCGTACAAGGAGAAGAGACGCCAGGGATTGTTGTCTCTCCACCTTGTGAGGACACAGTGAGAATGTGGTCGTCCTCAACCCAGGAAGGGAGACCTCACTGGGCTCCCTGATCGTGGACATCCAGCCTCCAGATTTGTGAGGCACAACAGTCTGTAGTTTAAGATACCCACACCCAGTCTACGCTACTTTGTTTTGATATCCTGAGTAGATCAAGACACCCGGCAAGGAGGGAAACAGTTGTGGTTGATGATCTTTCCTGTGATTTTCAAAGCTTTAGACTGACTATTCTGATGCCATTACAGGGCTCCACCATGTGTACAACCCACTTGTGTTTTAAAGACAGCTTGTTTAGAAACCAGAGCGCCACAGGAATTTCCTAATTCAGAGAGGTACCTTCTAGATGGAAAATTCTAAATAAGATCTGTATTTCAACAGGGCATTAAAACATTCCCATTGCCCAGCTCTGGCCAGGTATCCATTCAATGGATGTATCCAATCAATCCAGTGGATGGGTTGAGATGTGGAGATGTCAAAAAAGAAAAAAAAAAAGAACAGAAAAGAAAACAAAAACCACTCTTTCTCACCATTTCTGAGTTTACCAGATGTACAACAGAATTTTTTTTAGTCTCCTTAAAATAATCCCATGACAATTATACCCAAGTATTAAATAGCTAGCTTTTGTGTTTCAGATATAATTTTTTTTTTTTTATGGTAAGAAGATGTGGCTGAGATGAGGGCTTACTGTGATAAAGGGGGAAACTGGTAACATCTCCCACAGCAACGACCGACCAACCAGTTCTAAGGACAGACGTCTTCCAAAGGAGTTTGGGGGGAGGAGTCATGTTATCTTGAGAAACACCAGAGAACTGAGAAAAAAAACACGGAGGGATGTTAAAACACCTGCTTCCCCCACTCCAAGGTGGGATAATTCTGTAGCAGGTAGAAGTGGGTTGCAGATAGAGTGTTGAACAGCAGAAGGGATTTTGTGTGGAAAGAGGGAAAAGAGCACATGATTGAGTAAAGACGTAGACAACTAGTGAATGCGGGGAAATGTTTGCCTTATGAAGAGAACAAAGTGAAGAAGTGGCGACAGAGGGTAAATGGAAAGCCCATTGGAGAGGAGAGTGACTGGGGGGCTGAAATTAGGGATGGGTTGGTGACCACCCATACCATGTTCCGGCACCGGATGGCACGCATGGTGTCTGCCTGCACAAGGTCCCGAGTGAGCTGAAGAGAGAACTAAATTTATTGGTGTGGGTCATGTGGAATGGTTCTGTCTGGTAGAATTTTCAAACAGCTCACCTGTGTCATTTTGAATTTTCTAGTAACTGTATTTGAAAAAAAAAAAACACCCTATAGACAAGATAGGGACGTTGATTTAAAGTAACGTTTTATGCAACCCGGTATATCTAAAATATTATTTCAACATAGATCATCAATATTAAAAATGTCCTGCAGACAAACTTTACCTATTTTGAAATCAGGTGTGTGCTTTGTACATAGAGCCTATCTCCATCCAGACTCCCACATTTAAAGAGATTCATGGGGCCCCTGGGTGACTCGATTGCTTAAGCACCTGGCTCTTGATTTCAGCTCAGGTCATGGTCTCTCAGTTCCTGAGATGAAGCTCCACATTGGGCTCCGCGCCGAGCATGGAGCCTGCTTGGGATTCTCTCTCTCTCTCTCTCTCTCTCTCTCTTTCTCTCAACATAAATAACCTTGCAAAAATAAATTCTTTAAAAAATAAAGAGCTTTATTGCCTCGCATGATAAATGGTCCCCACACCGGATAGCACCGGTCTCCGATAAATAATTGCCCGTGGCTTGGGGTCTGTGTCTTTTAAAAGTGATTTCTCTCTGAAATGAAAGCAACCGCCACCCTCATGAGTGTTTGAGGGTTTCACGATCATGCTTCCCTGGCCACTTTATCTCGTTATTATCATTTGTGTTTACTATTTATTTTTGCCAAAACTCGTGATGGGCAAAAGCAAGCTCTTGTTTTCTCCATCTGCCTACCCTCCTCTCCCCTGCACTTCACTTCTCTGCTTGATGGTGACATTTTCCCAAATTGTATTTTTTCCTTGCAGTCTGGGCTGCTCTCTGTTTCCTCCCCACGTGAGCTGCTCCCGTGAGCTCCATGCCCTGGCAGAAATGAGACAAACAAGGAAACTCTGTTGACGTGAGAGTGATAAATTGCTAGGAGGCATCCGGATTTGCCACAGACAATAGGCTTGGTTGTCTTTCTCCATCAAAGCGAGAGAAACAGCACCAGGTAACTGGGGCTGGTCTCAACAGGGTGCGTCTTTACCAGAAATTGCTTCCTAAAAGGGCTGAGATGTCCACAGCAGAGAAGCCAGCAGCCAGGCCCTTATAACTGCACACAGAATATGCTTCATGAGGTCTGTGTTTAGGTGCTTATTTATTTTGCACTGAGACGTTGGGTGCAGGTAAAATGATACGATCAGCCGTCCCCAGGAGGAACCCAGAAGGAAGGAAGGGACCCTTGCTTTGCTGCACCAAGATTTGCTTATGCCCTTCATCTAACACTAACAATAGGATCTCTGTGTACTTGTAATTGCTTATTTAATAATTTTATTGTTTTAGCCGCCATCTCTTCCCTTGTTCAAAAGTCATTTGTCTTGTTTTGTTTTGTTTTTTTCCCTAGGAACGGTCAGTTCCTATCCTTCACCCATTCAGTGTCTATCCATTGTCGGGCTTTTAATTATCACTTCCCAGGAGCTGCTCATGGCGTAACGAGTTCAGCCTTTGCTTCTGAGATGAGCAGGATGCTGCTTCCATCGCTTGGGAATTCTGTGTAGGATACAAAATACTATGTAAACAGCGTTCCCACAGATAAGCAACAACCAATTAGAAGAACATATAGAAGGGGCGCCTGGGTGGCTTAGTCGGTTAAGCGTCCGACTTTCGCTTAGGTCATGATCTCGCGGTTCGTGGGTTCGAGCCCCGCGTCGGGCTCTGTGCTGACTGTCAGCTCAGAGCCTGGGGCCTGTTTCAGTCTGTGACTCCCTCTCTCTCTGACCCTCCCCTGTTCACACTGTCTCTCTCTCTCTCCTAGAAATAAATAAAAATATTTAAAAAAAAAAAAAAGAACATATAGAAGAACAATGAGTAACTAGAAAACGTTTGAAAAATAACAACGAGGAGGATGGTTAAAAGCCTTTGAAGTATTGTTATAGTATGTTTTAGAGTTTAGCGACATACACTAGCCAGTGAAACACAAAATACTCATTTCTTGTTTGTATTGAAAATACACTGAGCCCTGTACTGCCCATTATGGTTACCACTGGCTGCATGGGGCCATTTCAGTTTAGTTTCTTCTTTAATTAAATTAAAAAAATTGTTCCTCGCTTGTATCTGCCACATTCTAAGGGCTCAGCAGCCACACACGTGGCCTGATGCTACTATATTGGACGGCACTGATGCGGAACATGTTCATGATTGCTAAAAGTTCTGTTGGACGGCACCGGCGTTTGTCCATTCGGTCGATGTTTCTTAGAACTATATTCCAAGTCCTGTGCTAGTTATTGTAGATACAGCAGAAAATAAAACAGAAATCCCTGCCTTGGTGAAGCTTATGTTCAAGCGAGAGGTGCAAACACCACGAGGTGGTCAAGTCTTAGTTTGTAGTGACAGTGAGTTAGGTGCAAATTTAATATCGACCTTATTTACATACTTACTTTCTTTAATAAGCCATGAGCTCACATAAAAACCAGAGGAGCCCTACTCATCTTGATAATCCCTGAGTGTGATATCGTGCCTGGTACTTACTTATAGTAAGTACATCATGGGCGTTTAATTAGTCAACAAAAATCATCTTTATGACTCATCTGCCATTTTGTTCATAGGGAAACGGGACCAGGGAATGCCAGAGACTAGATAACACTCGGGAAGTGGAAGAACCAAATGTAACATCCATTCTCTCGGTTTTACATCATCTCCAGAAAACAGTAGAATTAACAGTGATGGGTTTCAGAGCAAGCCATTCTGTAGAGAAACACGCCAGGATCTAAAAAATTGGAAAACAAAGATAATTATCATTGGGAAGATTGCTCAGTTTTGATGATAAAACTTTTCAAGAGAACATAGGATACGTGAAAAGTTCTTGGTTCCTTTTATGCTGGTGCTTTTGTTGTGGGCGATGCCTGCTCACGCACATCAGATTCTCCGCCCCTTGCTCATGTGTTGTCTGGGAAAGAGTGAGAGTTGGTGAGGAAACACTTGGACATGAATTGTTATAATGCGTCTTGATATTCATGTTGCAGTTTACATTATGACACCTTATTTTAACCGAGATTAGTCCCTAATGACTTAAATACACACAATTATATGTTTTTATCCGAAGTGCTCATTTCCTTTCCAAATTGGATTCAGCTAGTCCAAGCACTGGCAACATAGTTTATTTTCAATATGTGTGATTATCTGAGTTCCACTTTCTCTTGCAACCATTTTTTTGTGAACGTAGAGTTAAGTCCTACAGGCCTCCTGGAAAACCAAATTAGTTGCCCGTTGGTGATGTTGTAAACCATAAATGTTTGGAATTAAATGCAGATATTCAGGGGCACCTGGGTGGCTCAGTTGGTTGAGCGTCCGACTTCAGCTCTGGTCATGATCTTGCAGTCTGTGAGTTTGAGCCCCACATTTGGATCTGTGCTGACAGCTCAGAGCCTGGATCTCGATTCAGATTCTGTGTCTCCCTCTCTCTCTGCCCCTCCCCTGCTCGTGCTCTGTCTCTCAAAAATAAATAAACATTTTAAAAATTTTAAAATAAATAAATGCAGATATTCAGAGTGTGTTATGTGTGCTGGAAAACTGTGGAAAATTAGTTAAAGCTGCGTAAATGATACAGGTTATAAAGTACTTCATAAAATGACATGGATTATAATGTATGCTCACAAGTTTAAAATAAGATTTTAAAAATTTTTATTAGCTCTGGGCTCAGTTGGTTAACTGTCTGACTTCAGCTCAGGTCACGCTCTCACAGTTCGTGAGTTTGAGCCCTGCGTCGGGCTCTGTGCTGACAGCTCGGAGCCTGGAGCTGCTTCTGATTCTGTGTCTCCCTCTCTCTCTGACCCTCCCCTGCTCACACTCTGCCTCTCTCTCAAAAATAAACACGCGTTAATTTTTTTTTCAATTTTATTAGCTCTTTCCTTGACAAAAAATACAAGTTACCTGTAGAAAGGGATTGACAAGAACATAAAAAGCAGAGAACACACTCACCATGGCTCCTGAATTTCTTGAAATAACGACAAATATTTTTTGGCTTATTTCCTTTCAAGTATCTTTTTTTCTCTGTTCATTTTTGGTGTGTCATTTCATTATTTTATACATTTCATTATTAAATACACTGTGCCTAACATTCTCATTAAATGGAGGATAATCTAATGATTGTGATTTCAACCCTGTGTCTTTTTAATATCTTCATTGCTTAACTATTTCTTCTGAGAGTCAAAACTGATACTTGGAATATTTTAAAATGTAGTAATTTTGAAGGGGACCTGACATTAATTATGCATCAAATGTGGAAGCAACAGGCTTACTCACCTGAGCACTGAGCGTACAAGGATTTCTGCTTGTCAGCTTTTAAGTTTGGACAGATACCTCCCAGGGACACCTGTGTCCCTTGGACTATAAACTTTCTTGGCCAGCACCGTGTGTTCCTTTGTCCTTATATTGAATGGGCCAAGTTATATCTAGAACATGTTGTTATTCATTCTTAATCTCTACAGGTATTGCAAAATTCCCATCTCTGCCTCTGCCCCCTTCCCTCAGAAACTACCTATTTTTATCTGTTTTTCCACACTCTCTTCCTGCTCAGACAGGGCCCCATATGCATTTGAGCATTTCATTTCAAATATTTCCATGGCTAAGCGAGGCACAGAGCAGGCATTTTGAAAGACACCAGAGCAAGCCAAAAAACTCCCGCACTCAAGGGGTTTAAATCGAGAAGGAGATGAAATAGAAGATTGCTTTATAAATAAATGATGCGGGGTATGCCCCTCCCCTTCAACTCCATGCAGCTTAACCTAATTAATGTGCACGTTGTCACTATTCATCATTCAGTAAAGATGAGGATTTGATTCCCAATAACGAGTAGAATGTCCATGTGATGCCCGTGATGTTTATAATTGACCCTAGGCTGATTAGTATTGTAGCAAATTAGTAACAATATATTATTAATGACTTAGCACTAACTGATGGAGAAGGTCGGTCTAAATTAGTGAAAATCGTTTATTTCTAGAGTGCTCATTTACAAATTAAGTGCTTGCAAATTTTGTTCACAGTGCTGACGATAATGAACAAAATATGTTCATTTGTCATTATAAAATTAATTATGGTCAAATATATAGTCTTTTCCCCTCTCTCACTCGACCTAGGCTGATTTAGCCACTTAGCAATGCCCGTATACTTTGGAAAGAGCCGGAGTTGGATGCTTAACCGACTTGAGCCACCCAAGTGCCCCTCAAAGTAGAATTATTAAAATTATTTTAATTTCCAGGAACAGGTCTGTATGTAAAACTGTTTAAGGGACACCTGGATGACTCATTTGGAAGAACATGTGGATGTTGATCTTGAGGTTGTGAGTTCGAGCCCCAAGTTGGATATTGAGATGACCTGAATAAACGTTAAAACAAACCACAAAAACCTGTTTAAATAGAGCAATCAGTAGGTTTTAGCCAGCACTTTGTCGGTTTTATTTAGCAGCTAGTAAGGTTGGAGGTTAGTGTAAGTCTTGACAGCTTAACCAACAGATGTCACTTTCTCGTGTAGAAGATCTTAACAGGTGCATTCGGAACTGTGTCAAGAAGGATCCAAATCAACCCGCCCTTTTCCATGAGGTAATGCTTTGTGTGTTCTGAGGGACCTGATGCAATTAACTGGATGGAAACAGGGAAATTTTTTGAGATTAAAAAAAATTATTTTGATCTCCATGGAAACCATGTTGTACTCTATTATGATCAATGAATGTCAAACACTGGGAAACTGACAAAGGGTGAGTGATTTTAAATGGCTGTTGTTGCTGGAACTACTCGAAGAGATTCTGAGGCCATGTGACTCCACAGAAAGTCACAGTCAAGACTCACGGTGTGTTTCATAAACTCAACCTGCAAGGGTGGCCAAGGTTTCCATTGGTTCCCGCAGATGCCCATGGCTGTCAAGGTGTCAACTGAAACCCAGTGCCTTGACTGAACATCCCCTACATCCCCACAGCTTCCTGGGGTTGTACATATGTGCTTTCCATATGTGCATTCTTCATCTCCAAGCTCTAGACAGCTGTTCTCATTTTACAGATGAGAAGACTGAGGATCGGGAAGGTGACATGTTCTATCTAAGTTCACACAGCTAGTAGATGCCTGACCACGGGTGTTAGTCTAATGACTGATTATCTTTCTGCACTACAATGACCTTCTGGCTGAGTTGATTTGCTTATACCCTCTGTATTTCGTAGTGCATTCTGCACAGAGAACTCACACAAGCATATGGTCTTCTTCATGACTCAGGGAAGAATGTCTTATCCTTTGCTTATACACGTATGCTTGTAAGATCTCATTGAGGAGCCAGAACGGCCCCTTTTCACCCATTGTCCTGCCTCCTTGACCTTCTAATGGCCAATGAAAGCTCCTCTACTCACACCAAATAATGTCAAGACCACAGTCTAAATCCAGCCACGTGAAAAGGATGTTCTGTCTGCTGCCTTAGAAAATCTGCTTTTGAAGATAGAGTCTCAGCAACTCATCCGTCCATCCATCGAACAGATATTTATTCAACAGCCACTGTGCTCGAAACAGACAGGGGAGTCAGTACACAAGTTCCATGCTTGACCTCAGGTGTCTGCCAGTCTGATGAAGAAAGCGGTCATACATAGGCTCTTAGCAAACGGTACTGTTTTGGATCTGGAGCGCAGAGCCAAGGATACTGACAAAAAACAATGGGGGAAAGATGCCTTTACCAATAAACTCTACTGAATTAAAAAAAAAATTCAAGTACAGCTGAGTCATTTGGTAATTATTAAAGTCTGTATCGTTATAGGAACCATTACATGATCAGTCGGATGGCAATGGAGGGATAGAGACCTTAAATACATCCTTTGCGGGGAGTTCTTCCAACTCTCAGGTTCAGATACCTATTTCCCCCTCTTTGGAGGTGTAACATGAATGCATCGACTTTCCATGGAAATAGAATGAGTCTCTCAAGTTAAATCTTAAATACTCCAGTGAGTTTCCAAAGGGCTAAGCGACAAATTTGCAAGTTGAGACCTGTGAATGAAAGCAGATAACTTAATGAACCCATGTCAGAAATTTAAAGTTTCAACAAAAATTCCCAAGAAAACTTTTAACAGCACAGAATGAAAAGGGGTACCCAGGGGTAAAGTCATAAGTATGTAACATTTCCTTCAAGTTATGAAATATTTTAAGACATGTGCTCATAATAGCTTCTTTATCAAGGCAGAATTTTTACTGCCACATCTTCGGAATGAAAAGATACCCAAGTGTTTTCTGGACTCTCAGCCTCTCTTCCACAATATGACAAATTATACCATCGTGTAGAAACTGAAATTGTCACTTATGTCCTATGAGAGTAGAAACTTGGGTGTTGGTATATCTAGGAAATTACTGATACAAGTAAGCCCTCAAAAGAGTTATTACAAATGGAGAACAATTTGAGACTGTGTTATGACAACATGAGGGGGGTTTTAATAGCTTTATTGGGGCATAATTGACATAAAACCTTCCACCTCATTGAAGCAATGAGTACCTGATACAATTGTCCATCCCTGGCTTTATAACACTTACGGCACTGCGTATTTTCCACATATTCTGCACTGCTTGGAGGCTTCCACGTGCGTGAATATATTCTTGCAAGGGTGAACAAGAAACTGTTTGCTTTAATTATATTTTTCCATACATGAATCCTACGCATCACCTCAAATACACTACACAAACGGTATGCACAGTCAGTGGATTCAGAGGCATAGTGCAAAGGTGGAGATTTATTGAGTGATTGGAGAAGCTTTACAGTCAACACTTTGAATTGTTCAGCCTAATCTGAGTTATGTTCTCCAGAAAATGCAATGCTGGATTCCAAGCAGTTTCCATGATAAGTGATCATTTTGTGTAACATAAATCTGCTTTCCTCATACTGGAAGCCTGTGAGGCTTGTCTGCTGATTTCAGATTATACGAAAACCATGAGGGGCACCTGCGTGGCTTAGTCGGTTGAGCGTCTGACTTCAGCTCAGGGTCATGATCTTATGTTTCATGAGCTCAAGCCCTACATCAGAGGTCCAGTGCTGTCCACACAGAGCCTGCTTCAGATCCTCTGCCCCACTTTCTCTCTGCACCTCCCCTGCTCACGCTTTCTCAAAAATAAACATTTAAAGAAAGAAAGAAAAAAAACATGCAAAATAGTGGATTTCAGCTTCTTCTATTAATGTGTCAATAAAAAGCATTAAAAATAAAAACAGAAAAGCACTTTAGATTCTCCACTTAACTGCTGATCGAGTGAGACTGGGAAACAAAGGGAAGATCGTCTAAAATCCACGTTCCCTTAGAAGGGGTAATTCCTTAGGACAATTAAGAAGACGAGGGATTCAGATATTCTGCAGGGTTCTACTCATTGCACTTATCTACGCTGGACGTTGCCCAAGGTGAGAAGAAACAAAGCGCGTGTGGCACCTCCCAGAGCCATCCCGGACTTTCTGTTTGGTTCTTATGAACACAGAAACAAAGAGAAGTTCCCTAACTTGCTTCCGTAGCCCTTGGGAAGAGAAGAATCTTGCCAAACGTCTCCTGGAGGCAACTGAAAGGGTTTCACTCTCCCTCGCCCTTTACTCCACCACCCACCTGTGCACACGCCACAGCAGCCAGCCGGCCAGGAAGGGCCCCGGGCAAGTCACGCCGGGGCACTTTTACTTCCACTGATAATTTCTGAATGGCAGACTGCTATTTTACACCGAACGCCTCTGTTGAGAATCGGTCTTGTGGATTTTTAGAATGAGATGTTTCCGTTCCATGATTTCAAGGTTGGCCGGCTCTGAGCAGTATACCGTCAGGTAAATATGAGCTCGAGGAAGGAACGCATGTGGACTCATTATAGGCTAAGGGAAGTGAAAAGGATTTTTCTCTTTCAGAGTTTATCCAGCTGGATTTATAGTTGATCCAATAATTGCTTTAATAGCAGTGCACGATTTAGAGCACATCTTCAAACATCTCTGTACATTCGGTAGCTCCGTGGAACGCCACACTTGAAAGTCCCCCGAGCTCTGATCACAAGGGCTCATGACGTGGGCAGACAGGGGGAGCTGGTGACTTTTGGGATCACGAGCTAACAAGCGAAGTGCTGGCCTTGCAGTGAATATTTGGTTGGTGGAACGTTTGGTTTAAACAACATTAAAGACCCGGTCGAAGGATGCATTTTGTAGGGAGCGAATTTTCAAGCACAGGCACACACCAGATAAGGAATGCTGTTGCAGCCCTTTATGCTCTCGGCCTGTGCCTCAAGACAGGCTGGTGGCACTGCGCAGTAGAGGCAGAGGTACTGCATTCAAATCCTTGCCGATGACTTTCAGAGCCCCTGTGGGAAGTCTTGACTGTCCTCAGACCCGCGTTTCTGATGTGTTCTCTGGCTTACTCTTCCTAGAGTGTTACTGGGTATTCATTACCGATGCGCTGGGTTGAGACCCCGCCCGTCTCCAAATTCATAAGTTGAGTTCTAACTCCAAGGACCTTGTTTGGAGGTAGGACCTTCAAAGAGGTGATGAAGGTAAAATGGGTCAGTAGGGTGGGCCCTGATCCAATATGGCTGTGTCCTTATAAGAAAGGGGATGAGGACACAGATTCGCACTGACGGACGACCATGTGAGGACACAGGGAGAACGTGGGGTCTGCCTGCTGAGGAGCGAGGCCTCAGGAGCAACCAGCCTCGGCCCCCGTCTGGATCTCAGCCTCCCAGCCTCAGCCCCGCCTTGATCTCAGACTCCCAGACTCAGCCCCANATAAGAAAGGGGATGAGGACACAGATTCGCACTGACGGACGACCACGTGAGGACACAGGGAGAACGTGGGGTCCGCCTGCTGAGGAGCGAGGCCTCAGGAGCAACCAGCCTCGGCCCCCGTCTGGATCTCAGCCTCCCTGCCTCACCCCTGCCTGGATCTCAGACTGCCAGCCTCAGCCCCGCCTTGATCTCAGACTCATAGCCTCAGCCCCGCCTTGATCTCAGACTCCCAGACTCAGCCCCGCTTGGATCTCAGAGTCTCAGCCTCAGCCCTGCCTGGATCTCAGACTCCCAGCCTCCAGGACCAAATTGTGAGAATTGTCTGTTGTGTAAATTCCCCAACTTGGCGTTCCTTTGTTAAAGCAGCACTAGCAAACTAATATTACATAAAAAATAATCCCTATTGTCATGAAAGGTTGGGAAGACTACGTAAAACGCAACTAAACACAAGCTTTTCATGTTAACATTTTTTGTTTTAATTTTTTTGATGTTTGTTTATTTTTGAGAGAGAGAGACAGAATGCGAGTGGAGGAGGGGCAGAGAGAGAGGGAGACACAGAATCCTAAGCAGGCTCCAGGCTCTGAGCTGTCAGTACAGAGCCCGATGTGGGGCTCGAACCCACAAACTGAGATCACGACCCGAGCCGAATTTGTTCGTTTAACCAACTGAGTCACCCAGGCACCCCTTCATGTTAACATTTTGAATAGCATTGTGTATTGCGAAGCCACAGGAAATAATTATCATATGCAATGTTTTCCAAGCTTCTCTGGCCATAGATCCTTCTGACTCTGATAACTCTGAGAAACATTCGTTCTAATGAGTATCCTTTTGGAAACTACGCGAAGGTGTTCTAATTAATAGAAGTATCCATTTATCCCCAAATACCGTCCTTTTTTATATAACATTTTTCTAGCGTCCCATTTTGTTTTGTTGTGTGGAACTATCAGCGAGGAAGAGTGCTCTGAAAAGAGGTCCTGTCCTGATTCTCCTCCTAGACACATCTTCCAACATAAATGAAAAAAAAAACCAAAAAAACCCCCAAGAAACCCAAAAAACAACAACAAAGAAACCCACAAGTGTCTGTAAGCATAAAATAGCAAAAAGCAGCACCTCCTATTAGTATAGTGGTTTGAAGTTTACCGTAGTTTAATAAATATTTTTTATCCCAAAAATTCTGTAGAAGACGGGAGAACTAACTTAACTTTCTCTCCTCTCCTCTCCTCTCCTCGCCTCTTTCTTTTCCTTTCCCCTCTCCTTTCCTCTTCCTCCCTTCTCCCTTCTTCCCTCTTTCAGCAGAGAAAGAGAGAAGGAATACATGAAACAATTTTATGCAGCTTATTGGAATATTTAAGACCATGACTTTGGAGCCCATTCTTGCTACGTAGAATACTCTGCTTGGGAAAATCCACGAACCCATCTGAATCTCAGTTTCTTCATCTGCTCTGTAAGAGAAAATCTTGGACACGGTTTTGCCTCTCAGGGTCAAATTGAGAGTTCAGTGAGCTGATAAAATTAAACAAGTAACACAGAGCCTGGTGTAGCAAGTATCCAGGAAGCACTAGGCATTGGGTTTATCAAGTTTCTGTTAACCCAGGAAGGGGTGGTAGAGATGGCTCCCAAATGATGTCTTGTGATATTTCGCTTCTTCCATCTCCTGTGTTTTTCCACTGCATGCAAATCACTTTTTTGAGATTGGCTAATAGAAACTGATTGCCCAGGGCTTAATCAGAGCTAAGCGAGCTGATAAAACTACTATGTTTATCCTACAAAGAAAGATACGCACATCAGATTTCAAATCAGGAAAACAGTAGAACTCCCCTCCGCTTCATGAAGAAACTTAGAACGTCAAAAACCTACCCCCTGAAATAGCATGCCCACCAGCGTGGTGGGGAAGGCAGTGAAATGCGCTAAAGGCATCATAGTGAAAGTTACCCGATCAGCACAGAAGGCATAGTTTCTACCTACCGAGGTAGATTTCCCACTTCTGGGTTATGACCCTCAAAATCCAGCATTCAACTACAGTGCGGTTCTTATGTTTGTTTCATAGTTCGTTTGGGGCATGCATGTTTGGGTCTTGGATAAGAGTTTCCTCTGTCTCATACTTGTAGTGTCTGGGTTCATTTTCCTGGCTCCACGCTCACTTTCTGTGACAACAGTAAGCACTTCTAATACTCACGCACCTCACGTTCTTCAATGGTGCACGGCCGTACATTACAAACGTGCTTCTTCTCACCAAATTTTAAACTTAAGATCTTCCATGACGTCAGGTCATGTCCCAGAGCAAATATATACCAATAGTAGCTATAAACCAGTCAACCAACCAACAAACCACAACCTTATTCTACCAGTTCAAGTCACAACCAACGTTTCACACATCAGTTGTTTTTTTTTTTCTTTTAATGTTTATTTTTGAGAGAGAGAGAGACAGAGCATGAGTAGGGGAGGGGCAGAGAGAGAGGGAAACACAGAATCCAAAGCAGGATCCAGGCTCTGAGCTGTCAGCACAGAACCCAACGTGAGGCTCAATCTCACAAACTGGGAGATCGTGACCTGAGCCGAAATCAAGACTCAGATGCTTAACCCATCAAGCCATTCAGACACACCCTGCCCCCAATCTGTCTTAAACTGTCAGTGTGTTCCACAATATGAAGGAGGTAATGAAAGACAAGATTTGGAAAGTACATTTTATTTGCCCTGATTTATAACACCCAGGTTTGACAAAAAGTTACAAAATTTGTTAAAAACCTTACAAGTGTTTTCAATTTTGATGGCTTTATTTCCTTGGTTTACTGCTTATTGCCTTTGCCTCCAATATAAAGGGATGTTTCTTACTTTCTAGATAGTAGAGATTCTGTGTCTAACCAGAATAATTTCCTGACTTTATGTAGACTTTATTATATTCTTGACTATATAAGAAAGAAAAAGACAGAGATTTTCCTTTGTTCACTTTTCAGAGAACTAAGATTCTTCATAATTGTGCTATTTTGCTTTTTATTATTTTAGGATGTTTTATTGATGCTAACCGCTATCTTTTAAAATGTGATTTACTGAATGTCTAAAGTTGGTTAGATTTTGATTTTAGAATTCGATGTCTCGTTTCTCATAAAAATTGGGAGGTTCAGCAAGAGAGGACCTACATTTTTGTAGGCAAACAGGATGTGGTGCTATGAGATTCCAAATCAAATACAAGTGGAGATGTGTCCAATTTTCAGCGAAAAGTGTTTGTGTGTCTATGTGACCATTAGCCTCAAGCAGATTGCTTAGTGGAGGCGTCATGGACTCCCCAGCTCCCCACTCCTGTTCCTTCCCTCCCCAGATTCTGGGACTGTGTATCTCTGTGCTTGTCCCATTAACTTTTGCACACCCTCTGTCATCTTCATTTCCGTTGTACACTCTGACCGCAGCGACATTTACGAATGAGAATCCAGGCTCCAGGTTACTTTGAGATAATTCAGAACACAACTAACTTGGCCGCATGTCTGAGAAGTAGAAAGACCTATCAAGGCTGTTCAAAGGGGCTTATGTTCCTGGTGGAAGTAAAAGTGGATCCTGAAGTCAAAAGTGGGTGCCTGGGTGGCTCAATCGGTTGTGTGTTTGGCTTCAGCTCAGGACATGATCTTGGGATTTATGAGTTTGTGCCCCATGGGGGACTCTGTGCTGACAGCTCAGAGCCTGGAGCCCGCTTCCGTTTCTGTGTCTCCCTCTCTCTGCCCCTCCCCTGCTCGTGCTTTGTCTTCCTCTCAAAAATGAATAAACATTAAACAAAAATTTTTTTAGAAAAGTGGGAGAAAATGATGAAGACATCATGGTTTATGCGATCAATCAAAAGCCAGTAGGCACTATCCTTACAGAATTGCATAGCGATTCTTCATAGGGAAGAGGGAATTGCATAGCGAAGTCAAAGTCCTGATCTGTGCCATCAACAACCATTAGAAACAGTGAAGGAATTTCACTGAGGATGTTCTGGAACTCCCTTTCGGTATAGACCAGATCCGTATGTGGGTGTCTGTCCGGGCTCACGTTGGTCTGTGCTCTGTTCATTCCACAGCTTGTCTTCTCTCCAACACCTGCTCAGTCGCAAAACCAGTGTTCTTGCAGCCACTTTGAAGCTACACGTACTTGAGGCTGACCGTATGGAAGTTTCTTAAAGGAGTCAGAACGGACGAGCCCTTACCTGCCTCAGCGGTAAGCCGATATGGATGAAATTGTCACGGCTTGGGTGTGGGCTCGAACAGAACATTTGTCGTCACGTGGCACACGGGTGCCTGGGTGTCATGTCTCAAGTTTGGCTCATGTGCTTTTCTGATGGAGACGACATTGGGAACGGCAAGCTTAAGTTTCCCTGGGTCACTGTGCGTCATCCATCCCAGGTGTACAAACAGCCAACTCATTAAGAGCCTCCCCCAGTGCAGGTCTCTTTGAAATGGCTCAGGACGCCCTTTTCGGTCCCTGATGCTGGAGGAAGTCATGCCCATCCCGTGGAATCAGCAAAACTCTAGTGACCCCCAATTATAGGGGACCCTTCCCTGCCACGTTTCCTTCCCTTTGCTATGTCAGTACCCCCCTCACGGAACTGCCCACCGTGCCTACGTTCCGCCTTCTGTGCTGTCTACCCGGGGCCGGTGGGGGGGGGGGGGCATTTGTGTTCTTGGGATTCTCTGGTTCCACAGAGTTCCTCCTGTGATGGCTCTTCATTCGCTGTTACTCATAATCTTGGTGTTGTGGGTGCTGGTGTTGGAGGAGGCATGCTGTCCAATCTCTCCCTTCAATGGGAAGGTCAGACTAAACACATTCATCTCCATGTTACCATATTTAACCTCCTTTTGAGGCTTAGCTTGGTGCCTTTAAGGGCTTATAGTACATTCCTCGTGGGGCTCAATCTGGCAAAATGCTGAGGCTCTTGGAACTTTAAGGACATCATCTCTTGTTTCTGTGACAGATAATCTTAGAACATGTGAGATTTAATTCAATGGGACATGTTTAAAAAAGTGTTAATATCCTCAAAATAGAAATAGGCTAATATCAACCCTAAATAAAGAAGAAAGGCGTAAAGTACAGGTTTTTTTTTCCTGACACAGATGTTTATATTTGTAATTGAAAAATTAATCTGTCTTTAGATTCCCCAGGGTAATTACAAAAAGCTTAGCTACTTTAAATAACAATAATTTTATAAAATGCTCTGAAATAATTATAAGTACGTAGTAGTAGTAATCAATCTTTCTAAACTTTTGTTAAGTTCCTTGGATTCTAGATGTTTAATTAATAGACTGGTATTGTACAAGGAGAATGCTCTTTTGCTTGCTCTTCAAAGATTGAAGATAGGAGACAGACGTAGCCCTACATTCATAATTACTTCCACTCATTTCATTGTTTCTAATTTCCTTTTATTTTGTTGTTTATTTTTTGTTCATGTTTATTTTTGAGAGAGAGAGGGCACAAGTGGGGAGGTGCAGAGAGAGAGGGAGACAGAGAATCCCAAGCAGAGCCCAATGCGGAGCTTGAACTCACACACTGTGAGACCATGACCTGCGTCAAAATCAGGAGTCAGACGCTTAACCGACTGAGCCATCCAGGTGCCCTGTTTCTAATTTACTTTTAGAACTCAACATTTTGTATTAGATGGAAGAAGTCTTTGATCCATTCCTTTTTTTTTTTTTTTTTGAGTTGCAGTGGCAGAAAACTGGATTTTAAACTTTTAATTTACCTCCTTTTGAAAATCTGGATTGGGGAGACTTACTATATGTAATAACTATTTCTAGAAAGAACATGTAGGACTTCTCTGGGTTCTTTTATTTAACACCAAGTAAATATCAAATAATAATAGCAAATCTGGGAATAATAGGTAAATCCCATTACCAGAATAAGATTACTTGGTGAATTTTTAAGAAAAATGAGTGATCATATTTTCTATAACAATCCACTTGATTCTGTATATTAATTTTCCATCAATATACATTTCTTAATCACCATGTTTTTCCTCCAAAATATCTTAAATTGCCTTAATATAAAAAATATACACAGGAAATTTTGAAGAGCAATTAATCTCAGTGTAAAATATCATGTGTACTTATTTATGCACATTTGTTCCCCATATATTTTCAAAAGGATCTTCTGACTTTGGACATTCACTCAACTGTAGTGGTTACTTTCACCCCAGGCTAGCTATATTTTGGGAGGAGCCTACTTATCCACTATTTACTGCATCGTGCATTGCAGTTTAAAATCAAGTTGTGGGGGGCGGCGCCTGGGTATCTCAGCTGGTTAAGCGTCCGACTTCAGCTCAGGTCATGATCTCACGGTTTGTGGGTTCGAGCCCCGCGTCGGGCTCTGTGCTGACAGCTCAGAGCCTGGAGCCTGTCTTCAGATTCTGTGTCTCCCTCTCTCTCTGCCCCTCCCCTGCTCACGCTGTCTCTCTCTCTCTCTCAAAAATAAATAAAACATTAAAAAAAATTTTTAAGAATAAAATAAAATCAAGTTGGGGCATATCTAATTCCACAGCAGTGGAAACTCATATGCAAAAATTTGTATGCAAATTTTTTATTTTCCAGTTTTGCGTTTTCTTGAAATAATGTCCATTGGCCCTGTCACGAGAACCTTTTTGCTTGCATGGCCCGTGTAACAAGGACCTGGGCCACTAGCCAGGGCTGGTTATAGTGTCTTTTTCTGTTGTTGTTTTAATAGGTCAAGGACCAGATAAAACCACAGTTAATTCACTGTTCCCTTGTCTAGGACAACGTGTGCGTATCTTAGATATTGTGCTTTAGAATCGCAAATTACTGAATTTCTGCATGGTTTGCAATCATTGGCCAGCTTCCTGAATTCATTCCACATGTTGAGTCCCTGGAAACATCCTTCTGACAAGGGGTCTGGTTTCTGTTGTATTGAACGGAAGTTAAGAGGCTCCCTGGTGAAGGACGGTCCAACCTGACTTTACACCTAATGAAAACATACAGAGCCTGTGCTAAAGCAATGTGTGAGGCTGAGCCATGAAAGGACATTTCTAATCATGATCAGTAGTAGCATTTTATTTTTTTAAAATTTTAAAGAGTCTTTTTAATGTTTTATTTATTTCAGAGAGGGAGAAAGAGAGGCAGCGTGAGCAGGGGAGGATCAGAGAGAGAGGGAGACACAGAATCCGTAGCAGGCTCCAGGCTCTGAGCTAGCTGTCAGCACAGAGCCCGACGTGGGGCTCGAACCCACGAACTGTGAGCCGACTGAGCCCCCCAGGCGCCCCAGCGGTAGCATTTTAAATTTGGGGCTGAGTTAGCAAGACTGATGGCAATCAACGCTGTATCTTGTTTCCTTCAACATTTCACATCATGGCTCTGATGGTTTACCTGGACATTATATTTGCTTGGGTCTCACAAAAGAAGAGCCACACACACGCTAAAAGGATAGAAAGCATTGATGAAAGATGGTTGAGGAGTGTGTGTTACGTGAAGCGAGCGTAGGTTGGCAAAAGGCTGAAAACTATCGAAAGAAGCCAGTTTCCGTGAAGTAGGGTACAAGAGGCTCACGTAGATTTCTGACAGATTCCGTGTTAATTCTGTTGCTGGTGTATTTATAAACGATCTACTGCCGCATGTTGAGTCTTACCAGCCTCCGGGGGACAGCAGCAGCAGCGTATTCCTAGGGTGAAAACCGCTTACGAGGAGGTTCCGCATCATGCATTTGGGGGTACTATGTGAGAGGCTTGGAGGACCCGTCAAAGCCAGACTTAGCTGCCGGGATTTTTGCATCCTGGCTCACTCCTTCGCAGCTGAGGTTTTGCTACAGACGTTAATGCTTCAAATGGTTTCCCTTCTGCAGAAGGGCAGGTCACACTGCGTATCCTCAAGGCACATTTAGAGAATAACAAATGTGCAGAGGGGGGTCGAGCTCCCCAGTGAGGGTGGCTGTCGAAAGCGTCGTTCTGCTTCGAGAGTCTTCCGGAAAGGATACCACTGATATTGAGCACTACAGAATTGGGGGGAGGGGAGAAAGCTTATATGTATATTTTCCTTCTGTGCTGCTCAAGAAAGAGTGTGTCTGTAGTATGTGAGGTAGGGATTCACCGTGGCTAGGGTTGGACCTGAGCAGAAATGGGGACCATGGCCCCTAAGGCAGGCGAGGAATATATTTTAATTTCTGGATCGATTAACATTTTTACCCACACACCAGTTCTCGGATATGCTTATAGTTGCCCAGAATATCTGAATGACAAAAGACCCAGAAAATGACATACTGATTTTATTAGAGCAGAATGATCATATCTGAGTCATGAACACTATATTCTTTTTGACAAAAAAAAAAAACAATGAGTCAAAACTCATATGATATTTGAGAGAATGAGTCCTAGGCACGAGGGTGTCAACTCTGTAGAAATAAGGACACAATTAATCGCTGAATGTTTATAGAATTAAGCAGTGAATGTCAGAGAATTGAAAACCTTGCGAATAGATGGATTTAATTTTTTTAAACGTTTATTCAGCTCTGAGAGAGAGAGAGAGAGAGAATGTGAGCAGGGGCAGGGGACAGAGAGAGACGCACACACAGAATCTGAAGTAGGCTGTAGGCTCTGAGCTGTCAGCACAGAGCCTGACATGGGGCTTGAACCCACAAACAGTGAGATCATGACCTGAGCCGAAGTCAGACGCTTAACTGACTGAGCCACCCAGGCGCCCCAGAATTACAGGGGTTTAAAAGAAAGGAAATCATTTTAGGGGGTTATACTGTAGATGCCTTTGGACAAGTGTGAATGTGGCCTTCAACTGGCTGCCTATGGAAAGTAACCAAGAATCCATGCAAATGAAGACCATTTCCCCAGCAGGAGAAATGAATCTCCCCACCAGGATAAAGTATCAATGGTTTGAGAAAGAATTCTTTTGCCTCCTCACCTTGAACTTGACATGTGACGGCTAAATTTGCTGCTTATTTCCAGATCCCTCAAAACAGTTGCTAGTCATGAGGTTTGTAAGGTAAATCCCATAGTGTAGAAGCATGCATTAAAGAATAGAATCGATATGCGGGAAGATTCGCTGTGTCTGACCGGCCAGCACCCACATCACGTGCCCAGCATAGTGAGATGTAGCTCCAAATGCAGACAGATGGGACACCGTCCGCCCATCTAGATGCGAGGCAGAAAAACGCATGCGGGTCCAGAGCTACAAGTAGTAGAAATCTACATGTGTCGATGTAATCAAGTTTTCTGAATTCAGTATGTTGCACCCATAAAATGAGCTAATGGAGGCAGAGCACTTGTGAGCTCCTTTCCAGCGCTCACCTTCTGTGATGATGGAGGGCCGTATGAATGCTGCGATTATGCTAAGAGCTCAGAAGGGGAGGAATGGGCAGGAGCTGTTCTCCTTCACGATGATTTCCATAGTGGGTTTGTGGCTGAGCCCCAAAGCTGTGGAGCACCTGGCTGGGCAAAATGGAAACAGAGAGGTGGTTCTGTAGCGGAGCATATTAGCAGAGATTTAGGGAAGAACTGTTTATTCATGAGACCCTAAGGCAGCCTCATCTTAACCCAGAGTGTCCCTTGAGAGGCAGAAGCTACAGAGGAGACACAAATGTGTTAGCAAGACTTCATATGGCCTCGGGGGCCACGCCCACACGTTCCTTTGATATGTAGCAACAGTAGGGAGGTGATACAGCATTAGAGCAATTGAAAGCCATTTACTCATGTGGCATTGCCGGAAAAGAGGAAAATATGGAAATGCTACTCTATACATAATTGTAAAATTGTCTAGTAGCTTGAAGGCAGCCAGTCCTACCTACTCCTAGTTAGGAGAGATGAATGCGGAGGAAGACGGGGTGGAATTCCTTATATAAGAGACCCAGCAAGAAAGTGAGGGATGGTGCGTAGAAGGCAGAGGCGTGGTGTACTAGAACCACAGTGCGTAATGCCCGAGCCCTGAACCTGTACAGGTTCAGGAAGACGTTACAGGAAAAGCCACTGAGAAAACCAATGGGGAAGGTTGTGCCCCAGAGACCGCAAGCGTGTGATAGGAAGACCGAAGAGGTTTGGCCATATTGAGCCAACGGAGTAACAAAGAGAAGCCGCGCACTGGTGTGAGGGACTTCTCCTCGTGGAGATGGTGTTATAATGAGGGAAAACACACACACACACGTGTGACCCAAAGGGACCAGATGAACCGCGTGTGCTCCAGCCAGCTCTGCCGTGGGAGCCGGCCCCGAGAGGATCTGGGTGGAAGATGGGATTCCTCGAACTGTGCGTATTTAGCCGTGGTTCAGCTTCTACGAACGTACCTGCCACATCTGTTGTGTGGTCCATATAGTCCTCAACAGACCCGAGACCGAGTTTCCGTGGTAGCGTGTCACCCGCTAACGTGATTCCCCAGGGCTGAGCTCTGGGTTACTGCTTGCGCTGCCTCAGGGTTTCTCCATCTCGGCACCAGTGACCCGTGGGGTCCTAACTTGTCTGCTGTGTGGCCTTCCTGGCGCTCTGGGATGCTTACTACTATCCCTGGTCTCATAATGCACTAGCAAGCTTCCGACCGAGGACAGTGAAAAGCATCTCCAGACATTGTCAAAGTGCCCTGAGTACAGGGAGACACCCACAGCTGTATGAGTGAGTGAATGAATGAATGAATGAATGAGTAAGCTATTTTCCAAATAATGATGGCTCTGAGTCTGAAATGCTGGGCTCCACACCCTCATGGCCTTATGAACACAGAGATACTTTGGAAAAAGCCTGGACACTGAAGTTCCCCAGTAGGTAGCCTTGGTTATGAGCGAAAAACCTACCCCCTCCTTCAGTGCTGTGGGAGGTAAACCTGCCCAAGACAAAGGATGTATCCCAGCCGCGCCTCATTTTCGCAGAAGGAACATTTTGAAAAACAGGGTTACCTCTCTGAAGTGACCCCTTTCCCCATCCTGGGAGACATTCCGAGAGTCCAGTATGGGCTCTGGGACTCCTGGTGTTTTGGGGCGAGGGGGAGGGGGCACAGAGGGGGCGCTGCTCTCCCTGGCACTGAGGCCCCAGGACCTGAGCAGACCCTGAGCTGTGGGAAAGCCAGGCTGAATGAGCTCATTGATGTGCTGATTACAGCCTGGGGGCTCGGAGCCTGGCAGAGCCTTCAAAGGATTGGGGGGGGGGGCACTCCTTTCCCGGGGAAAAGCGAGGAGGTAAGACACCCAAAGCCAGAGGACCCTCCTGCTTAATAGGGAGGCCTGCAAAGCTGCGCACCCTCCCCCCGCACCCCCATCGAATGAAGCTATTCAGGGTCCTTCACATGCCAGACAGCAAACACATCACTTTGCCAAACACGAGCTTTGAAGTCGAGTCCTCTCAGGTCCCGGGAATGCCCTCCTGTGTCTGCTCATCAGTCAAAGGCACTCTGCAATTAGGGTGTTTACCCAAGCGCAGTGTACACCGCCCGGTCGCATCGGAGGGGGTGCAGCGAGCAATGATTATGCACCAACTGTGTGCTCCCTCTGGATGGGAATATGGAAATGTGCCCAGAGTGTGGGTCGTTTGCCTCCAAGGTCAATGGAAGGGGCTCAAAGGGTCTTCAATGTGGAATTCCTTTCACTTGGGAGATAATGGGCTGTGGGGTCTCCATCCTTCGAAAAAGGATGGAGGTGGGAGGTGGGTGTGATGACCCCAAATCCCTTCATCCCCCGGGTGCCACGGAGGTTGGGGACATTCTGTGGACGACAATCGAGTTGGGTGCCCTTCCCACACCTCCCCGCATCTCCCGGCTCTGCAGCTGGATGGAGACCTCTCATCCCGCACATGCTGCGGGCTGACCTTGCTTTCGTACCCCCTTCAATCCCTGAGCCCTCAGGAGGCTGCCCTGAGATTGCAGTCCTCTCGTCTCTGGTTACGGCCCTGGGCCCCCACACCCCGCGGTGCCCGCCACCCCTCTTTCCTTCCAAAGTCACGATTATTCCGTCAGGCAGCCTGCACCCGAGCCTCCCCAGACACGGACACAGCAGCATTTTGAGGTCTTGTAGACAGAATCCCTAACCTCATATTTCCACCAGAAGATTCTTGTCCCGGAGCCGGGTGGGACCCCCAAGGCCAGCACAGCGGGCCACACTGTGACAGCTTGGTACCAACAGCTGTCCAGGGGCCGACGGGCCATCTCAGGTCTTAAGGAGGCGGCCACAGGACACCCCTGGGCACTGGGGGCGCGTGTGCTGTGGGGCTTGAGATCAGTGACTCGAATCTACCCAGTGCGGCTACAGACTTGCGACCCTACTGCTCTTTGAAAACTCCAAATTGCTACTTCCTATTCCCCAAAAATGACTTCTCTACTCCTTTGAGACCAGGACCCGTGGGTACCCCACACAATGTATTCCGTGGACGTTGGGAAAGGGTAAGACAAGGTAGCACTCGCAGACGCCCCTTTATGCATACATGCAGTCCGAGAGCACGGAGCACCTACCGTTTATATGCATTCTTTTTTTTTTTTAATAGTTTATTGTCAGGTTGGTTTCCATGTAACACCCAGTGCTCATCCCCACAAGTGCCCTCCTCCGTGCCCATCCCCCCCTCCTCCCCCCCCCCATCAGCCCTCAGTTTGTTCTCAGCATTCAAGAGTCTCTCATGGTTTGCCTCCCTCCCTCTCCCCCACTATTTCCCCCCTCCTTCTCCGCCACGGTCCTCCGTCAAGTTCCTCCTAATTCTCCTATACGTGCAAACATACGGTATCTGTCCTTCTCTGCCTGGCTTATTTCGCTCAGCATAACACCCTCAAGTTCCTCTTCTATGGAACCTGCCAGGGGGGAGGGGTGCTGCCTTGCAGAGCCTTGCCCCAGGCAGATCACCTGGCCTCCGCAAACCCAAAGCCAAGATACAATACAACAAAAGCGAAGGACTTCAATCCCTGGAGGCAGTTTGCCTCTGCAGCCTTTTACATCTGAGGTATTAGCATAGGAGATAGTTATTTGCAAGTTTTTGTGCTTTTCTAAAAATAGTGTTTTAATGTTTATTTTTGAGAGACCGAGCATGAGCATGAGCAGGGGAGGGGCAGAGAGACAGGGAGACACAGAATCGGAAGCAGCTCCAGGTTCTGAGCTGTCAGCACGGAGCCTGATATAGGGCTTGAACCCAGGAACCTGAACCGAACGAAGCTGGACGCTTCTGAACCATCCAGGCGCCCCTGTGCTTTTTTTTTTTTTTTAAGAGAAAGACAGGTGTAAAAATCCGTGAACACCTGTTAGATCAATAACTGCTTCTCCAGAGAGACCCGTTGACAGATCAGTGTCTCCAGGAGATCATTTCTTAAATGTCAGGCGACCACCTGATTTTCCTGAACTTATTTTACAGTAAGATTGCTTGAAGATTTGTTTTAAGAAAAACCTGAATTTAGGGTAGTGAGGACAGACCCCCCTCCGGCGTGTCTGCAAGCGCCTGCACATCACGGGAGCTGGGGACACGCAGGAAGACCACACTACCCTGTGCTTTCCTGGCAGCCTGGGAGCTACCGAAGTGTAGTCCTGGAAGCCGGCTTTTTCTCCAGAAAGCCTGAGTAATTAAGGGGAGAGAGCCTGTTGTGTTAACTGGTGCCAAGTAAAAGATCAGATAAGAAAAGGTCACTGTGGGGAGGAGGGGTGCGCCTTGATTCATTTTTAACAAGCACTGTGCCTTCCGTAAGTAGCTATTTTCCAGCACTGCGTCATCTGTCAGAAGTTAATCAAAACAGGGCGTGATTTAAGCAAAGCAAAAAGTGGCACTGAAAAAATGTTGCTTTTTTTCTTGGGTAAACTAGTTCAGACATCACGGGATGATGGGGTCTGAAAGGCACAGAAAGAAACACAACTCACTTTATTTTACATTGGACTCCATCTCTGGCTATTAGGATAGATGCCTCTATTTTTTAAAATTAAATCTATGTATAATAAATTACATACATTTATATATTTTATGTAAATATATGTTATAAATATATGTGTAATTATATAAATTTATATAAATATATAACTATATATAGTATAGTACATACTATATATAGAAATATATATAGTAAACAAATATATCAATATATAAATATAGTATCTA
>NW_027528610.1:3562864-3639043 GCF_008692635.1 Crocuta crocuta | reverse complement strand
TAAATAAACATATATAAAATATAATATATAACAATATATAATTTAATAGAAAAACATATGTAAATATATATTTTGATATTTCTGCTCCAGTACCATTTCTGCTTTCAGTAGGCATTTCTTTGGATGATGGAATGTAAGCGAAATATGAAAGACTATGTGCTATACCCCAAATATGCCTGGGGGGTGCTCAAAACGAAAATACAGTAACCTTTGTGGTCAATTACAAGCCACCACCCTCTCACTGGCTACCGTTTCTGTCCTCTGAAAAGGCTAATGTGTAGTCACTGAAGACCCGAGTTGTTACACTTGATTTTAGCCAAAAGGCCGAGAAGCGAGTAAGACCTGAATTGTTAAAATAGGCAGGTGAACAGAGCATGTGCCCACACTGGGCGGTGATGGGGCAGGATGCACTGGGGACCACCTGCGTCAGGAATGGGACGTACAAATAAAATCTGATATGGGGGCGCCTGGGGGGCTCAGTTGGTTAAGCGTCCGACTTTCGCTTAGGTCATGATCTCGCGGTTTGTGGGTTCGAGCCCTGCGTCGGGCTCTGTGCTGACTGCCAGCTCAGAGCCTGGAGCCTGTTTCAGTCTGTGTCTCCCTCTCTCTCTGACCCTCCCCTGCTCACGCTGTCTCTCTCTCTCTCTCTCTCTCTCCTAGAGCAACGTGTATCATATTTTATTTTTTATAGAAAAAATAAAAAATAAAATATGATACACGTTGCTCTGTGGACCACACAGCACGTACGTGAAGTTTCTCCGAGACAAAAAAGTTGATGTCATTAAAAGGATGATAAGTCGCCTGGGTGGCTCACTGGTTAAGCGTCCAACTTTAGCTCAGGTCGTGATCTCACAGTCTCTGGGTTTGAGCCCTGCTTCGGGCTCTGTGCTGACAGCTCAGAGCCTGGAGCTGCTTCGGATTCTGTGTCTCCCTCTCTCTCTGCTCCACCTGCGCTCGTGCTCTGTCTTTCTGTCTCTGAAAAAATAAACATTAAAAAAAAAGATAGATGTCAAGAGATGACAGAATGCAGTTCTTGAATCCTGACGGGATTCTGCAACCAGGCGCCGGACAAGAGGAAGGGCGATGGAGAGGAGGAGGAAGGCGACCATGGGAGGCACTGTCTTCAGAACAAGACGCATCCCTGGGTGAGCATGGATAGCTCGCGATGTCATTGATTTTTAAAGAGTTTTCCTAAGTGGGGAAACACTGACATGGGAGAAAGGCCTCACTCCAAGGAGACATGCAGCGCAAGAGTGTGAGGCTTGCAGCAAAAATGTCCCAGCGCTAAAGGAAAACCCTCCCCTTTCACCTGCACCCCAGCTGGACGGTTAGCAGGGTTCCACACTGAGCCGGGGCACGGGCATGAGTGAGGAGTCCGATGGCCAGCCCCAGGCCTGTCTGGGAGGGGCCCACGGAGGTAGTGGGTCTGAGTCCACGCCTGACGGACAGGCGCAGAAGACTGAGAGGAGCCGAGTGGGGGACGTTGTAAATTGAGAGGCAGGCAGGCCAGGACAGAGAGAGAATGGCCCATTCGTGGGATGCTAAGTGGCTTGGTTTGGCTGTGTTGCAGTCAGCACCCAGGGAAGGGAGACACAGAGTGACCACAGGCCCCTGATTCTTACCGCACCACCTTCCCTTGCTTCACTGCCCATCCTAAGCTGGACTTCCTGGTCCCCAGCGAGGTAGGGATTTCCCGCCTCTGCCGGAGGAGGGACAGTGCCATGTCCACGGGCTCTGGCGAAAAGCAGGCAGTGCCACCAAAGGTCAAACGGTCAGTGCCGCTAACGGTCGGGCGGCTCGGTCTCAGGAATCACACCACAGGGACTCACAAGAGATGCCGTTTCGAGAAACGTAGCGGCAGTGAAATGTCTGTGTTCCCACGGACTGGGTATCATCCGTGAACGGAGCCTCTAAAAGCGGGAGATTATCACCAGGGCGTGGATCTAGTCTGTTACCCCATGAGTCAGACGCGGTCACCAAACACAGCAAGTGCCGTTGCACCCTGGGAGTTGCTGCAGAAGGCGGGGGATACCAGAAAACTGAGCCAGCAGGCTTCTGTGCGGATGCGGGAATGAGCTGAGCACACTCAAAAAGGCTCAAGAGCAATGGGTGTGAACCCTCAAATCCTGTGCTGGGCTCATGCAGATAGAAAGCCCTGCGCTGTTCTCTAACGGCGCGTATGAAGACTGACGGGTGACACACCGTCCCTGCTTTGAAGGCGGACAGCTTTCAGCGCAGGATGGGGAGTCCACCCTCTGTGGCAAGGAGGGGCTGGGCTGTTCCTGAGACAGGATATGATAAAAGGGAGGTAACGGGCATGGAACGTGGGACGCGGGGGAAAGGACTGTGAGTCCTTGGAGGGCAGAGATGGGTGACTCTGAATCCTGGGGAATCAACAGCATCAAGGGCATGAGTTTCCTGGGAGGGCAGGAGACCATCAGTCAGGCCGACAGCATATTCAGCCTTCATCCGCCCTTGGTCTAGGCAGACCCTCAATGGATTGGATGAGTCCCACCCACAGGGGGGAGGGCCATGTGTTTTACTGGGTCCACCAACTCACATGCTCATCTCATCCAGAAAGATGCTCACGGACACACCCAGAAATGACACTTAACCAGCCACCTGGGCATCTGGGACTCCTCAGGTGGACAGACAAAATTAGCCATCAACCTGCCTCAGTGGGTTCGACTGTGCCACCTAGCTGAGCTGCGACTGCGTTCCCTTTTTTTGTTTTGTTTAAACTTTATTTATTGAGAGGGAGAGAGAGAATCCCAAGCGAGCTCTGCACTGTCAGCACAGGGCTCGACGCGGGACCCGAACTCGAGCTGCAAGATCATGACCTGAGCTGAAATCAAGAGTTGGATGGCTGAGTCACCCAGAGGCACATCCCCTTCTGTGAATGTTGACAGACCCCCCCCCACCTTCACCTGCTATTACTCTTCAAACCATTGCATACGCCGCTGCATGTGGTCCTTACCACTCTCCACTGAGTTTGAACTCCATGATGATGTCATCACCATGGTCATGTCCTTCGTGTTCTCTGCTTTACAAATGGGAAAACTCCTAGGAGCACAGAAGGGAAGGGATGAAACCAGAATTTGGTCTTATACTGACCCCTTCTTCTTCCTATTTACACACTTAATCGCCGGGCTCCTGAGAGCCTTTCCAAAGACCACGGATCTCCGTTTATAACTCAGTGCTAAGGACGTACTTTACCCCGCATAAACAGTTGCTCTGGTAACAATTAACACTTCCGATCAAAAGGCTACTAACCTGTAGTAGAAGAGCAGTTCTTTGAAAGTTAATGAAAAAGAATTCCCTGGACTATGAACTTCGTTTAGGCTATGTTCATACCGACCGCATTCCAGACCGGCCCCACGCATGCTCTAGAAGTCATTCATGGAAATTGCCAAAAAGTGTGCTTTTTCTAGACATGGACTTCTCACTTGGATCCTTTTGCGATCGTGTGTGTCTGTGTGTGTGCGCACACTTCTGGGGGTTAACGTGCCGAGGTAGACGAGACACTTATCAACACATAGATGTGAACATTTCACCATCGGATCTCCTGAAAGGGGGGGAAATTTCTCCACAACCCCCAACCCCAGCGACTTTTAAAAGTGCGCCTGAGTAATTAGAGTGTCTTGCATTAGCCTCCACCCTCTTTGGGAAGTTATGAGGCTGATTCCTTAATAAGAATAGTGTAAATAGCATTAGGGGAAAGGATCTAAATTGTTTTCTTCCCGAAGACTGACTCCTGTGTAACTAAACCACGTTACTAATAATTATTTAAGAGAGAAATTACCACTGAAAGAACGAGAGTGAAATTTTTTGAGTCACAAAATGTTTTTTATAGATTCTCGGGAGGGGAGAAAGGCACATTCACATACTTGCTGGTTTCTTTTGTAATCATCCAATGGTATCGGCGTTGTCTATATAAATGCTCAAACTCATTTCGAAGTGATTTTTGATCTATGATATCCACTCCCTCTCTGGAGTTTTTTATAAAATCCTTTCAGGCCCATTTTGAAATAAATATATCTGTATAAAGCCAAAATAGTAAAGTAGGGTTCTCCAGATTTCTTCTTAAAGGGCCAGGCAGTAAATAATTTGGGCTCTCAAGTTAATAAACCAAGAAGCAATGATGAAGAGATTTATGTAGGTACCCACACTATACAGCCATTTTAAATGTAACCGTTTAGAAACATAAAAGCCATTTTTAACTCAGCCACTGTTAAAAAGCAAAGATAAGCAGCCGGTCAGATTTGGTCCAGCCCTGATCTAAAGTATCAAAAATGGTCTAAATTAGTTTGTAAGTACAGAGATGTTAATAGTAATAATACGATTCATGCAGTCACTCACATTTACAGGTAAAAGCTTACAGAATTATTTCACACGTTATCCCTTGTTTGACTTTTATATAGTTCTGCTTCCCTACCATCATTTCAAGTGTGACTCCCATTGGGAGTTTTGATGGGACGAGTTTGATTTAAGGCAGTGAAGACAGAACCGTCTTGATCTGAAATGTTCATAGAAGGGACGTGATTTGTGGCTTCCATCAGCTAGCACGTGAATGATGGCCCAGCAGGTCTGTGGTTTTATTGACACTGCCCTCAACAAGACAGGAGCTAGAGAAAAACAATGGACAGTGTGCAATACCACTTAATCCTCGGAAGGATTTTCAAGGATAAAAGACGTATGGCCAGGTTTCCAGTAGGAACTTTTACCTGCTTCCATGTGTGGTCCCCTGCTGAGTAGCCTGTTTCAACCATTGCTGAGGCAATAAAATTTCCGGCGTAGACATGTCCGTGTATTGTTTGGAAGCCCAAACGAAAGTAACTCCAACTCGCTTTCGTAGAAAGCATCTTCTATGGGACACCATAGCCATTGCCAAGTTAAGTATTGGGTGTCAAAGAAAGAAAAAGTTCCCTGGAAAGTGCTTGTCCCGCTCAACGGCATAATCTAAAGTTATAGAGACAAAGAAAGGTTGTGGTTTCCAACGTTATCCCAACAACGTGCACGAGAAAGGAAATCAGCAAATATCATGGCTGAAGATGCCTGACTTGCTGACAGTAAAGTAAACCCTAACCCTGAGGTCAGGAGATCCAGCTTTTCTGGATTTATCACCGACCAGTGATCATCCTGTGGTTAGTAAACTAATTATGCTTCTCCCCAGCACCACCTCCTTCCACAGGACTTTGACATTGAACTGCAGAATTCTAACATTCCAGCCCGATATCAACATTTCTCGAATGCCTACTTTTTTCCAGTGCTTCCTTTTTAGCTCAAAAGCTACTTGATTCTTATTACCTGGTCTTTGTTTCTTGGAATAGCATCATGGAAACTATTCCACACACACACACATACACACACACACACACACACACAAATCTTGAAAAGAAATGATAATTAAGGATGTAATAGAGATGCTAACTAAAGCTACAATAGCAATCATATTACAATATATAAATGTATCAAAACAATAGCCCCGCGTTGGGCTCTGTGCTGAGCGCTCAGAGCCTAGAGCCTGTGTTTGGATTCTGTGTCTCCCTCTCTCTCTGCCCCTACACTGCTCATGTTCTGTCTTTGTCTCAAAAGTAAATAAACATTAAAAAAATTAAAATAAAATCCCCCTTCCAAAAAAAAAAAAAACTTAGTTGTGAAATACACACAACATAAAATTTACCATCCTAACTATTTTTAAGTGAACAGGTCAGGGGCACTGAGTACATTCACGTGGTCAGGCAATCATCGCCACCACCCATGCCCAGAACTCTCTATATGTTGTGCAACGGAACCTCCGTACCCACTAAACACTGCCCTCTCACAGGCCCTCATACCAGCCTCTGGCCACCACTGTTCTCCTTACTGTCTTTCTGAATAGGATGATCTTAAGTACTTCATATACGCAGAATCATACAGATGTGTCATTTTCTGGCTCTCATTTGTTACACTAGCATGTCTTCAAGGTCGGCAAAGGGAGTTTTAGAAAGCTCTTTTCACAAGGCATAGAATTAATTGTAGAGTACAATACCTCCAATTTAAGAACCTTTAGAACAAGCTCGGGTCAAACCAATGTTTCTAGAATCCAGCGATTGGCTTCTGTGCTTGCCAAGAAGAGCATAAATAACCCACATGTATTCCTCTTTCCAATGGTGTCCACTTCCTGTAACAATATGGGGGCAAGTTCACACTTTAGTCTGGGATTTAATTAGAAACTTAGTACTGAGAGGGAATATCTTCCAATTAAAAAAAGTAGGCCACGGGCTTTTGAATGTCATTATCGTTGTAAACCGTCATGTAGTTTTGTGTTTATGCAATCAGAAAAGCCTTATTAGGCGCTCTGTTTCAGAAAGACGAAGTGGCATGGCGAAGGCATATTCTTTCCCATGTGTTTTTACATCTTCTTGCTTCATGGGTTCTTACCTGATTATTGATTTTAGGGAGCAATAATGCATGCAACACTTGGGGTGTTGGGAAGAATCAAGTGTCTGTTTTGCCTTTATGCAGTGGGGTAAACCCACACATTAGCGTAAAGGGCACTGGTGTGTAACACACCATGACGCCTGAATTTTGCTTAGAGCTCCTTCAGCAATGCTGTAACCTCAGATGAGACCTGCGGCTTTCATATATAATGTGAAATGAAGCTCTTGGGTAGATCATGAGTCTCCCAAGGAAATTGTGGCTGAAACTGCAATCCATAAAAATAAAAAAAAAAGTCAAGACAACAAAAGCCAGAAAGTGAGCAATCCATAAAACAAGCAGAAGACACTTCTGCCTCTAACAAGTTCCCCTCCCGCTCCTGGGGGCTCAGTATCACACTAGGTTCCTCGGAGCAGTTTGAAGACGACTGGGTCAGGTAGTGGCTGAAGGGCCACCGAGCTCAGTTATAAATCGTGGAAAGAACCAATTACTTTAAAACAATGTAAATTACTTTGAATACAGATGATTAATATTTCTAAAAATAAAAGATACCATCAACAAAGAGACAAGTCAAGAATGTGTAAAGACTCTTTGGAACACATTTTACTGCCGCCATTTATAATTAATATCAAGCATATAACAATGCACTGTATTATAATGCACTTACATACGTAAAAATGTTTATTTTTTACATTTCGTACAATTATGTTTATTGTATCATCAGCAAAGAGAAAAGCCATGAATGTGTAAAGACTATCTAAAACATGCTTTAGGGGCGCCTGAGTGGCTCAGTCAGTTAAGTGTCTGACTTCTGCTCAGGTCATGATCTCATGGTTCATGGGTTCAAGCCCCGTGTCAGGCTCTGTGCTGACAGCTCAGAGCCTCGAGTCTGTTTCAGATTCTGTGTCTCCGTCTCTCTCTGCCCCTCCCCTGTTCATGCTCTCCCTCTCTCTCTCTCTCTCTCTCAAAAATGAATAAACCTTAAAAAATTTTTTAAATGTGTTTTACCCCAAATGTTTATGATTAATATTAAGAATATAAGAATGTGTTGTATTATAATACATTTATATATAAGAATGTAAATGAGTATCTGTGTATATAAGAATATATAAAAGTACACACACAGATTCTGATAAATGAGAAAAGTGCAGGAAGGGGCATGTGGCTGGCTCAGTCAATGGGGTGAGCAACTCTTGATCTCGGGTTTGGGAGTTCAAGCCCCACGTTGGGGGGTTAGAGATTACTTAACATTTTTAAAGGGACACCTGGGTGGCTCAGTTGGTTAAGCAGCCGACTCTAGCTCAGGTCATGATCTCATGGTTTGTGTTTGAGCCCCACGTTGGGCTCTGTGCTGGCATCTCAGAGCCTGGAGCCTGCTTCAGATTCTGTGTTTCTCTCTCACTCTGCCCCTCCCCTGCTTGCTTTCTGTCTCTCTCTCAAAAATAATAAACATTTTTTAAAAATCTTTTTTAAAAAGTAGAGGAAAACTCCATACAAAATATGCAAGAAACCAAATAGCATTCAGAAGAAAAACCCTGAATGTCCAATAACACAAAAAGCTGCCTTTTACCTGTGGACAAATAAATTCAGGTTAAAACATGAATAAAACTCCCTTAAATGGACAAAGAAATGAAGTCAGACTGTCTAAATTACTAAGGAAAACATGAAGCAAAAAAGGATCTTCGTACTGCTAGAAGGAGCACGGATTGATACGCCACTTTGGGAACCTCCTGCAAACTTCAGCAGAACTGGAGATGCACTCAGCCTTCCCGCCCGCCGGCTGTGTCCTCCCTAGAAACTTGTGTGCACAGAGTCATGGACAGTAGTGTTTCCAGTAACTGCTCGTAATCATGAAATGTCAGAAATCAACCACATTGGAATAGTCAATTTTAAGTAAAATGGATAAACTGCAGTGACAGGTATCAATCTAATCCAAGTTAAATTTAATTATGAATGAAAGATGAAAGAATGAAAGATGACTTTCAGCATACCATTTACCTGAGTTTTAAAAATGGATAGATGGTAGGTAGGTAGGTGGGTAGGTAGGTAGGTAGGTAGATAGATAGATAGATAGATATGATGGATAGACGGATGGATGGATGGATAGACAGAGAGACTGATCTAGATGATGGATGGATAATGAATGGAGAGATATAGATAAATGGAGGTAGGTAGATAATATATATAGCTGGATGATAGATGATAGAATAGATAGATTGATATATCGACCTAGATGACTAATAGTTGGATGGATGGAGATATAGATAGATGATAGGTAGGTAGATAGATAGATAGATAGATAGATAAATGGATGGAGACATGTAGATAGATGATAGATAATAGATATAGCTAGATGATAGCTTGTTTGAGATCAATCAAACTAGATGACGGATGCATGGAAGGATGATGTATGGAGAGATGTAGATGATAAGTAGATAATAGAATAGATATAGGGATGGGTGGATGATCTATCTAGATTGATGCATGGATGGAGAGAGAGAGATGATCGATAATGGATGGAGAGATGTAGATAGATAATAGATATAGGTAGATGATAGCTAGCTAGATTGTTAGCTAGATGTTAGCTAGATTGTTAGATAGATTGTTAGATAGTTAGCTAGATGATGGGTGGATTAATATGGATGGAGGCATGTAGATAGATGATAGGTAGGTAGATAATAGATATAGCTAGATAGATGCATATGTATTAGAATGATAAAACACAGAGATCCAAGAGACGATTAGATGCAAGCTGAGTAAACTCTGCTGGGAAGAGAGCAAGAGTGAGGAAATCGAGGGTAAGTACATAGGGGATTGAAAAATATTTCTCTAACATGTTTTAAAACCCATCATAGAGAAAGCCTGAAGGAAATCTAACAAAGCTCTTGACGCCCCGATACCCTCTATTCTGCCGCCATCCTGCCTCTTTACAACCCCCTCTCCCCAGCAGCAAGGTTGCATTCTGCAATATCAAACCCATTGATGTTATTTTTTGGACATGAGGAAAATTACATTATTCTCCTAGTGAGAAATGGTGGGCCCTAAGTTTCAAGTGTCATAAATCATTTCAAGTGAAAAATGCAATTAATAACTAATATGTTTATTTTCCTCATTCATTCATGTTTTCCCCCGTTTAAGTGTGCTTGTTTTTATATAGCAAATCCTGTCAAGCAACAAATAGCTGAGATCTTCCCTTTCGAAAATGTGGATTTTTTTTTTAAAGGAATAAGGCATCTGGAAGTCTTGGGCATATGTTAAAGCTCATGGGCATATGCTCAGATACTCCAATAAAGAGGGTCATTTCCGGCAATTAGCTTGCACGTTTTATCTCTAGCATCCATCAGTTGCCAGAGTGTAAGTCCAGTTTCCCCTCAATCTAGAAAACCTATGCCCCTGTCCTAATGTCTCCTTCTTTCCGGTGGTCAGACTTTCTGGTCTGGACTTTGTATTCCTTTCAGTGAGTGGGGCAGTCTTGACCGTGGTGTAGTTGAACCGTGCAGTGTGTCATACAGCAGAAAGTCGTATAACATTTGATGTTGAGGAAAGCGAGTGTGGAAAGAGAACAAAACACTTCCAGTGAGGACGGGGAGAGTAACGGTGCCCGCTCCTACGGCCCTGGTCACGTCTGCCTTACTGGAGAGGGAAGGACCTTAGAGACTTGTTTGCAACATTATACGTTTAGGACACACTCGCGTGTGTCTCTATATATGCCCTACGTCTGTGTCTCCCTCTCCCTCTGTCTCACGGTATACACACTATATATGATAATAAATATACCTTATATTCTTATGTTTAATATATTGGTTATTAATATATCACCAGTAATACATTCATATCTGTAAGAATGCACATGAACACTATTAGTATGTATGTTACGTAATAAAATAATATTACATTATATATATCATTATATGTCATATATATCATATACTATACATGTATAATTGTATATGATATATAATATGTAATCATGTGATCTAACATATAATACACATATATAATATATGATATATAACATGTAATGATACATGATCAGACATATAAGTATGTTAATATTATATAATATATTGAATGTATTTATATATAGTTGATATTATATTTAATATAATGTTTAGTTACTTATTAATGAGCACGATGCTTGCACACAGTTATTTAGAGTGTTTTATGTCACGTAGCACGCTAAACATGGTATCTTTATTCTTTTCACAATTCAGCCTTCACAGCAGCCATGAGTTAGAAGGTATTATTATACCCCGGTGCACAGAGTAGGGATACGGATGCCCCCAGAGGCAAGCTGCCTGAGGTCCCAGCGCAAGAAGTGATTCAGGCAGCGATGTGATTCAGGGTGTCTGGTGCAGAGCTCCCTTTCCAACTAGTGTTTCCCAGGTGTTGGAAGTTGCCAGTGATGTCCACCTTACCACACGTGCATACCGGCACCTCCGAGGATACCATGAGCCGCATCCTGAAATCCGCCATGTTGAATTTAGCATTGCAGCTTCAAGATCAATTAATGCCGTACAAATTCAACATCCCTTGTCACTATTAGAAGTACTGCACCACATCTCCATATCACGACTGCATTTTCACCTCCAAACCAAAAGACGGAGATGCAGGATCCTTGCTGTGGACGTGTGGACGTTAATCACCATAGAGGATCACTAATAGCCTTCGATCTATTTAAGTAGCTTGTGTATGGAATGTTCTTTATGTACTGAATATTTTAAGCCCCATTATTATCTTCATCATCTACAGCTACATTCATCATCATCTGCAAGTAATGGAAAATGTTTTGCTAAACTCCCAAAGTGCAGTGTGCTCATTTGAAAACGTCCTGTGCTCTTAATGCATTTCTTAATGATGGTTCCAAGTTGTGATGGGGACCAGGGGACCAGAGTCACCAAGCCAGTATCTCATTGCAGCCTTTTCTTTGGGCAGAGACAACCCTGCCCATCTTAAAACAGACACCGATACATCGAGCTCAAATTACCAAGACTTCAGTTGCTGAAACCAAATGAAATATCAATATCCTTTTTCAGGTAATTATTGCACATATAAAGTCACCTCTAATTTTTGCACAAACAAGCACAAACTGGAAAGATGAGAAGATATTGCCGACGCATTCAGACGTTGAGGCTCAGACCAGGGAGCTTCACCATAAAATTACTAGTTGCAACTTTAGAGATTTTATCTTATACTTATCTTAAATTGGGAGTTGGTAATCCAAATGAATTGAGATGGCAATCCGTGTGTGAAGAATTGGCAGAAATAGCCAGAACCTTGCGTTTGGTTCTGTAGAAACAGAGCTTGGGACAAGAATGTGGGTGCAGTTGATTTGCAAAACCCAACAAGGAATGTGAGCGGGGAGAGAGACGAGAAAGGGGCAGCCTCTGTACAATGTAGCCTTGCTCTGACATCATGGTGGGGTTTGATGTCATGGTCCCCCGGGTGGAGAGGTAGGGAGTCACTTTCCAGGCAGGGCAACTCATCGTCCACCAAGGGCAGCGCTCTCTCTAGAGGGAGACCAACTGTGAACCATGAACACCTATTTCTGACAACTGAAAGACAAGCGTGTTGGCCCTGTGCAGGGTGGGGAGTGGGGAGCTTGGGCAAGGTACCAAAACAGTGTCTGTCACCCCTACCAACTCCTGGAAGTGGACATCTCTTTAAGCATTGCTTTACAATAATATGTCTCTTCCTGCTGTGACTTCTAATATCTTTCTCTCAGAAATTCCAACGTGTGGAATTCAGATTAGAGCCTGATTCTTATGCCGGCCAAAATTGTACATACCGAAGGCCATGGTTTCTAAACCTTTACTTATATCCCCAGGGTAAGGTGCAGACCTGTAAAACAGGTGGTGGTTTTGTTGTTTTATAAGATTTATTGGCATGATTTTAAAATTTGTGGTTTGTTTTGCACATGTGTTTTCCTGGCTTATAAATCCTCATACTTACCTAGAGCTGATGCTTAGAATAATGATTTCTCAATGAGAAGTTGAACTGGATTTATTAGCAGGTTTTATAAATCAAAGCCAAAATATATAGTTTAAACTTATAAAAGCACAGATTTATGTATCCTTGCGATAAATCACGAGAGTAAGTATCCGCAGAGTCCCACTGTTTTTGTTGTTAATCCAGTCAATTTCTGGGTCAATACTTCATGCCTTTTAATCCAATTCATATTCATAATTAGAACTCATTATTTCAGTAAATATCAGTCAATTTATGGTTATCCTAAACGCATGCATTTGGAGGAGTTTGGAAGCTTGCCTGAATTCTAACACTTACTGAGGATAAGAAATGCTATCACCATGAGAATGAATGAAAAATGTATAACAATAATCTTGAGTCCCATACGTAAAGGATAAGGCAGAATTTGAAATATCTCAGCTTCCGTTCTCAAAAAGGCACCATTCAGTAATTATTACGATGCGGTACTAATTCAACTTTATAACTGTAGGATGTTTCATAATTGACTGAACACTTTCATGCCCACATCCTTATTTTATTCTGACACAAGGAAAATAGGGCCCGTAGAAATGTCTATTGAAAGAAGTTGGTGAAACCAAGACTTAGCCACTGAACGCATTTCTGAACATCACTGAGGCCATCTGCACTTCGTATCTTCTCACTGGGCCCCAGCGTCCAGCAGCCCTCACACGTACCACTCGGGGCATTAGCACGGACCCAAATGCTAATCTCGGGAAGGAATACACTTTCTATGGTGACTCTCATTTCTTTTCTCCATGTCTCCATACCCCAAGAATCATGCAAAAGGTGGAACCTGAACTTTCATTCCTTTATATATTCATCCGTCATCACGGGACACAACATATAAGCAACTTACCATCAACACAAGCCACTTTGTGTTTTTGTTTTCAAGTTTATTTGTTTATTTTGAGAGAGAGAGAGAGAGAGAGAGAATCCCAAACAGGGTCCACACGGTCAGCACAGAGCCCAAGGTGGGGCTCCATTCCACAAATGGTGAGATCATGACCTGGGCCAACATCAAGAGTCACTTAACTGATGGAGCCACCCAGGCACCCCCACAAGCCACCTTTACAGATGCTATGACAGCTTACTTTTCAGCTTTATATACATTGCCCGTGGCCAGAGGACACTGGCCAGACTTCATATATTACGGTTGATGGGGACGAACAGTTATGCCCAGAGAGAAATTCCATTAGCCTTGCGACTGGGGAGCTGGTTCAATAGCTCTCATACAGTCATAAAAAAAATACAGATTTAATTTCCAATAAGGGATTAAATACTTTGTTAAGATTACTAAACATTAAGGTAATGACTTAAATTTTAATCAATGATTAATGTCATTATGTGCAAGCTGTATTCAAGGACTGTCAGAGAAATGTTCCATATTCTATATAAATGACTGTTTAAAAAGATGAAATATGGCGGATTTGGGGAGTGACTGATCTGAATGATGTTGAGTAAAGGGACTGTATGATTTTTTCATTCCGAGGTGCCTGGCCAGCTCAGTGGGTAGAGCTCTTGACTCTTGACCCAGGACTTGTGAGTTCGAGCCCCATGCTGAGTGTAGCAATTACTTAAAAATAAAATCTACTTTTTAAAAAAGTTCATCATTCATCCAGAACTAGAGAGAAATAAGGACAGAAAAATTTTACAATTTTATAAATTTTGTAATTGGAAAAATATTAATTAAAAAATAAGTTTTATCGACTTGTTGGAGCTATGTATTAGTCGTATTTAAAAGCATTTTTTACATATACCCACAGAAACACACATCATTAACAAATTATTTCTTGCAGGGCACCTGGGTGGCTCCGTCAGTTAAGTGTCTGACTCTTGATCGGCTTAGCTCATGATCTCACCGTTCTATGAGTTCAAGCCCTACATCAGGCTCTGTACTGACAGCACAGGGTCTAGTGGGGATTCTGTCTCCCTCTCTCTCTGCCCCTCCACTTCTCTCTCTCTTTTGCTCAAAAATAAATAAATAACCTTTTAAAAATGTATTTCTTGCATTCTGGTTCTGGTTAAGATGGTATATTAGTCTGTTGGGTCTGCCCTAACTAGACATCACAGCAATGGTTGGCTTAAAAAAAAGCATATTTATTTTCTCATGATGCTGGAGGCTATAAATCCAAGATCAAGGCTGACAGGGCTGGTACCTCCCGGTACCTCCCGAGTGAGGCTTCTCTCCTTAGCTTCTCTCCCAGTGAGGCGGCCTTCCTGTGTCCTCTGTGGGCCTTTGTCCGTGCATGCATATCTTTGGCGTCTCCCCCTTTTAAGCACACCAGTCCCATTGGATTAGGGCCCCACCTTAATGACCCCATTCAACCTGAATTGCCTCTTTAAAGGCCCTCCCTACAAATGCAGGTATATGGCGGGGGTTCAACACATGGATTTTGAGAAGATACAGTTCCATCTGTAAAATGGGGACCGTACGTTGTATGCTGACTCTCCCTGGACAGGATGCATAGAACAGCTACTTGAAGACTCTGAAAAATTAATGGCCACTACACACCCATTAGCGTGGCCCAAACCCAACGTCAAATGCTGGCAAGAGTGTGGAGAAGAGAGGCTCTCATACACTGCTGGTGAGAACACAAGGTGGTGTGGCCACATTGCAAGGCAGTTGGTCAGTTTCTCACAACATGAAACCCACTCTTACCGTGTAATCCAGTAATGCCCCTTTGCATGCACCCAAACACACTGAAAACTTATGTCCACATGGGTGTCCACGGCAGCCTTCTTCCTAATTGTCATTACCATATATGCTAGTATCATGAGACCAATTTGAAATGAGGTTAGGTATAGGAAGCTCTCAGTAGGAAATAAAAATTAGAGTTTTCTTTGAAGTGGAAGGCTCACTTTGTCCATTTTTGGATTACCAAGGTGGGTGTATCAGACATTCTTTTTATTCTTCCAGGAAAACAACAACTCAGTTTGCAATGCAAGAAACTGTACATGTGCTTCTTTGCAAGACATCAATCATGAATCAGCACAGAGAAGAGTTTCATGTACGCCTTCCATTTCACCATTAGTGATTAGAAGATTACTAATAAGACCTGCTGAGGGGCTGAGATATAATAAAATCTATAGTTTTATTGTTTCATAAAGGTCACTTTTGAAAATTAATGTTTGTTTATTTTTGACAGAGAGAGATACGGTGTGAGCAGAGTAGGGGCAGAGGGAGAGGGAGACACAGAATCCCAAGCAGGCTCCAAGCTCTGAGCTGTCAGCACAGAGCCCCATGTGGGGCTTGAACTCACGAACCCTGAGATCATGACCTGAGCTGAAGTCGGATGCTTAACCCACTGAGCCACTCTGGCACCCCCTCAAAAGTCACTCTTATTTGAAGCTGTATTTTACCCCTGTGTGTGAGGATGGATGGTATGAACAACACAGTGACTAACAATAGACATTGATGCCATTGCTTTGACTGGTTCTAACTCACCAATACTTTCACTTGCTGTGTTTTGCACGTTAAGTACAACTATCAACTTTGAGAAAGAAGCACTAAACACAATTATGTTGCAAAACTTGTTCTGACTCCTGTTTTGAACCCCTTCTCATGCTCTTGGGATCTGGAAACCACAGTTTGATCGTGGCTACCGTAGCCCTAATACTGTTCATTTGTAACAGTCCACCATCACAGCTCAGATCATCACGCACTGTCATAGAAGAGTCGCTCCTATTGAAATTATGAATGATTTGTGGACCGCAGTTCCTGCCACGGACCTGTCTACCCCATTGCATCCTCCACTAGTAAGAACGTCCTTTTACCAAGAAGTGGACTTCCCTAAGATTTGTCTCCATGTTATGACTGCAAAACAAATCATTTCATCCTCCACGTGGAACAAAGCATTTCTCATACACCAGGTGTTCAATGAACTTGCAAAATCCCTACTTTTATTCCTTGAATTGGTTGAAAAATTGAACCGCTGTTAGAATTACCTTCACTGATACTCTGTTTCAAGCATCTCAAGTTGTGACTGTAAAACCGATGTCACTCATCTGCTCAGGAAGGTAAAGCCGTACGAGTGGAGCCAACGTGCACAGGAAACTTGGGGAAAAGTGGAGAATCTGGAACAGGTATTTGATCTAAAGGAAAGGTCATGCGTCCCAGAATGGCGTGCAACTTGCTTTCTGCAACCCCACGTGGCATATTACCATCTGCAGTCACAGGCCTGCAGAATAGCGACTAGATTTGGAAATAAATGCTGCTGCTTCTGCAAATTTGTATCTTTTGCTTTTTGTGTGGCCTGGGGAATTCCAACAGCATTCGTGCTGAATTATAAAGGTTGACAGATTTTTCAGGCAGTTTGCAACTTCTGCATCAAATTTCTTTAAAAATGGAAATTGGGGATGCCAGGGTGGCCCAGTCAAGCATCCCACTTCAGCTCAGGTCATGATCTCAGGGTTCATGGGTTCGAGTCCCATGTCGGGCTCTGTGCTGACAGCTCAGAGCCTGGAGCTGCTTGGGATCCTGTGTCTCCCTCTCTCTCTGCCCCTCCCCTGCTCACGCTCTCTCTTTCTCTCTCAAAAATAAATATTTAAAAGATTTTTAACAAAAAGAAAAATGGAAATTTAATTCTTAATTAAATGTACTCTTTTTTTGGGAGCTCATTCTTGTCAAAAGGTTTATTGCAAAAGTTGTCACGTTTGATTAGAAACAAATAATTGCAGATGTCTACTATAACATTAATACAACTATTATGGTAAAATATTCATACAACTATACAACCCAAGGCGGGACTAGTGAGCCTTCTTTTCCAGTACACATTTGCTGTATATCCAACCAGTGATGTTCTGTTCCCACACTGAGCCTTGCCCAGATAGCTTTGCCTATATTTCGGGGAATGGCATCAGCTGTGACTCAGAGGACTGGCACACCAAATGGCCAGGACCACTGGCCGCTACCATCAGAGACCAGGAAGAGTCAGCAGGTACTCAACTTCTTCAGTTCCGATACCGTTTGCCTTACCTGTGAGGATGCTGCATGTTCAAAGGACAGTGTTAGCTACTCAGCCCCGGAAAGCATGCTTGCACTTCAGACATAACCACATGTTTGAGTGGTAACTCTCCACACCACGTCTTCATTGCACATTCTTCCAGAAAAAATCACAGCAGAATCTGGAGCTGTCGGGCAGAATAACACACCTCTCCTCGCTTATTTTAATGCAGTTTTGAGCAATGACACGGTTAACTAAAAATTAAAAAAATCCACGATGGATAACAAAACAGATGCCGAAACAACAGGCAAAGTCATGTGCGTTTTCAACATGGAAGAAATGCCCGGTGCCAGCCAGAAAGTGTGGTTAGCAAATGGAAAAAGAATTGGGAAGAAAGGAATCTAGAATGTCATAGAGTATCCAGCATCACTGGTTCTTGACCTCTGGGCGAATCGATGATCCTCATGATTTGAGGATTTGCTGACACTGAGCGACAGCGTCCCTAGCAGAACACACATGTGTCTCCTCAACAGTTTGCCTAGAATTTCAGAGTCCAAGGAGATCCTGAATTCTACCCACAGAGTCCATAAAACTAACTCCACAGTGTTGGTTATGGACTCAGTTGTGGTGACTGTTGTTACAATTTAGTGTCAGTATTGTCACTTAGTGGGCATGAGCCAGGAATGATAAAAAATTCAGCAATGGACATTGGAGACAACTCAAAACAAACAAAAATGGTACTCTTTCCCACACAAGTTTGAAATACCCAACAGGTATTCATTTACATTAAGAAAAATGGGGCGCCTGGGTGGCTTAGTTGGTTAAGCGTCCGACTTTCGCTTAGGTCATGATCTCGCGGTTCGTGGGTTCGAGCCCCGCATCGGGCTCTGTGCTGACTGCCAGCTCAGAGCCTGGAGCCTGTTTCAGAGTCTGTCACTCCCTCTTTCTCTGACTCTCCCCTGCTCACGCTCTCTCTCTCTCTCCTAGAAATAAATAATAAAAAAAATATTAAAAAAAAATAAAAGAAAAAGAAAAAAACAAGCTCTCAATAACTATCAATCTAGAACTTAACTCCATTGTATATCTAAACTCAAAGAGTATTCTTCCCTCCCCACCACTCCCCCACACACAGTTTTAATAGGCTCTGAATTTTCCAGGAATCCAGCTGCCAAGTAATTAGAGGGAAAATTATCATTTACTTGTTTGGAAATGTACCAAGAGTTGTTAACAATTTCAGAAAAATTACTCATGACGTTTGAGTCACTGACACAAACAGCTCACCCACCAGAGCTCCGGACTACTTCCTTCTGTCGTTAGTGAAAATACATATCATATTATCGCCTGTTGCTTTCTTCTATCTCCTGTGTGTGTATTCCAGTTAGGGAATCCATTATCATCATCATTAATATTATTAAATTAAAGCTGTGGGTATGTTATAGCATAAGGGGTGAGATTAGTGGATTCTTATTTCATCCTTTATCAGATTTTCAGAGTTGGGCAACTTGAGCCCTCCTCTCTCTGCGTCAGTTTCCTCATCTGTGATAACTGAAAACTACTTCCTACACAGAGCCTTGGAGAATTATATAGTGAGTTACCACTGTGAGTACAGTGTTTATATCTGACACCTAGGGTACATCAAAGTTAACTATTACCAGCGTCATATTATTAATGTACATGTGTGAGCTTAAGAGGTATGTTTAACATTTTTGAGGTAAAACAAATATATCAAATATTGTCATAAAAGTGGGAGATTTACGTCTCTTAAAATTCAGAACAGACATAGATAACCCAGTTAGGAAACTGAAGGGAAATTGCCTTCAGCGAGAGATATGATTATGAATTCTACCTTTTTAAAAAAATTGGTTAATGTTTATTTATTTTTGAAGGAGAGAGACAACGTATGAGCAAGGAAGGGGCAGAGAGAGAGAGGGAGACACAGAATGGGAAGCAGGCTCCAGGCTCTGAGCTGTCAGCACAGAGCCCAAAACAGGGCTCACACTCAGCAAACCGTGAGATCATGACTTGAGCTGCAGTTGGACACTTAACCAACTGAGCCACCCAGGTTCTACCTTTTAAAAGAGAAGCATGCTTGGGGCGCCTGGGGGGCTGGTCAGTTCAGCTTATGATTCTTGATCTCCGCTCCGGTCACGATCTTATGGCTGGCGGTTTGAGCCCTGCATCAGGCTCTGCACGGACAGTGTAGATCCTGTTTGGGATTCTCTCTCCCTCTCTTTCTCTGTCTCTCCTCACTCACCTTGTCTCTCAAAATAAGTAAATTAACTTAAAAAAAAAAAAAAAGACATGCAGATTTAAAGTGAAGGGATACAGGGTCACCTGGGTGGCTTGGTTGGTTAAGTGTCCAACTCAATTTTGGCTCAGTTCATGACCTCACAGTTAGAGGGTTTGAACCCCACATCAGGCTCTGTAGAGCCTGCTTGCGTTTCTCTCTCTCTCTTGCTCTCTCTCTCTGCCCCTCCTCCACTCACACTCTCTCCCTCCAAATACATGAATAAACTTTAAAAAATATATAAAAAAGTAAAACTAGGCAGGCTTTACTCTTTCCTGAATTTTCTCACCTTGTCAGAATCACTGAAATGTTCAACCTAGAAACGAAATCTTAATTATGCCTGGGACTGTAGCTAAATTAAAGATTCTTTCCGTCAGTACGAGAGTCCACCGCCTTCATGTTCATTAAGTGTTGATTCAAAGGATTGTGACTCACAGAGATGTCATTGGCCTCCAGGGCTGACTGACATTGTTGCTCCAGCAAAAGCAAGCTCAAGGAGCCCACTGCAAACAATGGCCGCGTGTTCTGTTCACGAAGAAGACTGGTTGGCAGGACTGCTCAATGCACGTCCCACTGAGATCGCAGCCTCACTCGCCAAAACTTTCATAAGCAACCTGTCTCTCCCTTGGCACCCTCCTAGGGCCCCTGTGCATTTGATGCCCCCACAGTGGTGATATTTCAGCATCTTGGTGTTTGCTGAGATGCAAATATATTTGATTTCTGCTGGTAAACGTTCGCAACCCTAAGACCAAAGAGATTCTGAGACATGGCTTGAGTTTTGTAATTTCTTGTAATAAAAGTCAAATCATGCATTGTTCTCTTGGCTCGGTTTTAGGGAGTAGAGCCAGCGACTGTTGCCAGTTATGTATGTTCACTTTCCTGAAAAAATACGATTGCTTACATTTTCTTCTTCATTCTCTGGATCTCCCCAGGTTAACTAATGCCTATGGACCCTCTACCCATGCCTAAAACTACTCTTTAGATTTTTAAGTTTATTTTTAACTTCTTTTGAGAGAGAAATAGAGAGCAAGCAGGGTAGGGAAAGAGGGTGAGGAGAGAGAGAGAATCCTAAGCAGGTGCTATGGCCTCAGCAGAGAGACCCACGAAGGGCTCAAATTCACGAACCCTGAAATCATGACCTGAGCCGAAGTGGGACGCTCAACCAACTGAGCCACCCAGGCGCCCTGACAACTTCATCTTTTAACCTCTCCATATTAAAGCCCAACTGAAAATAAAAATTACAGTCTCATGTGCTGGGATACTGTTTGCCTCTCCTCATGAATCAATTGACTCTACCTATTTTTAATGAAATGTCAAATGCTGAGTTCTTTTCTCTTAACTTTATGGACTGTATTATGTTTTCTATAACTCTAATTTTTACTCACATGTGTTTTCACATTTTATCATATGTGCTATGACAGCTGTAAGGAATGCTAATCACCATCATTATTTTCATAACAGTTCCTGCAGTGTGCTCTAGTATTTTCTCCTTTCCCCCACTTTAGATAGCCTTTGTTTTTTGATTGTAGTTGACACACTAAGGGGCATTAGTATCAGGTGGACAATATGGTGATTCAACTTGTATCTTACTGTGAGCTCACCACACATGTAGCCACTATCCAACATGACTACAGTATTGCTGACTATATTCCTCTCTCCGTAACTGGAAGCCTGTGTCTCCCCCTTCTCCTCTCCCATTTTGCCCACCAGCCACTCACTCTTCTCTGGCAACCACCATCTTGTTTTCTGTATGTATAGGTCTGTTTCTGTTTTTGCTTGCTCGCTTGTTCATTTGTTTTGTTATTTAGGTTCCGCATATAAGCAAAATCAAATGATATTTGTCTTTCTCTGTCTTGTTTATTTCCCTTGCTTTAATACCATCTAGGTGCATGCATGCTGTTGCAAATGACCAGATTTCATCCTTTTTGATTGCCGAGTAATACTCCATTGTATACATATATATCACATCTTCTTTATCCATTTATTCATTGATGGACACTTGGACTGCTTCCATATCTTGACTGTTGTAAATAACGCCGCTATAAACCTAGGACTGCATACCTCTTTTCAAATTGGTGTTTTCGTGGGGCGCCTGGGTTGCTCAGTCAGTTAAGCGTCCGACTTTGGCTCAGGTCATGATCTCACAGTTTGTGGGTTTGAGCCCCGCATCGGGCTCTGTGCTGACAGCTAGCTCAGAGCCTGGAGCCTGCTTCAGATTCTGTATCTCCCTCTCTCTCTCTGACCCTCCCCTGCTCATGCTGTCTCTCTCTCTCAGAAATAAATAAAGCATTAAAAAAATTTTTTTAAAAAATTGGTGTTTTCGTTTTCCTTGGGTATATACCCAGAAGTGGAATTACTGGTTCGTATGGGAATATTTTTTTAAATTTTTCAAGAAACTTCCATACTGTTTTTCAGAGTGGCTGTGCCAGTTTGCATTCCTGCCAGGAGGGCAAAAAGGTTCTGTTTTCTCCACATCCTCACCAACACTTGTTGTTTCTTGTGGTGTTGACTTTAGCCATTCTGACAGGTGTGAGCTGATATCTCATTGTGGTTTTGATCGGTATTTCCCTGATATTGAGTGATGTTGAGCATCTTTCCATGTGCTTATTGGCCATCAGGATGTCTTCCTTGGAAATGGCCATTCCAGGTCCTCTGCCCATTTTTTATTCAGATCATTTGCTTATTGTTGTTGGGTTTTTTATGTTGATGTGCATAAATCCTTTGTATATTTTGTGTATTGCCTCCTTACTGGATATACCATTTGCAAATATTTTCTTCCGTATAGTAGGCTGTCTTCTTCTTTTGTTGATGGTTTCCTCTGCAACATTTGCAAAGAAAATTTTATTTTGGTGTACTCCCTATTATTTATTTTTGCTTTTGTTTCCCTCACCTCAGGAGACATATTGAGAAAAAATGTTTCTGTGGCTAATGTCAAAGAAACAACTGCCTGTGTTTTCTTCTAGGAGTTTTATGGTTTCAGGTCTCACATTTAGGTCTTACCCCATTTTGAATTTATTTTTGTGTGTGGTGTAAGAAAGTGGTCCAGTTTAGTTCCTTTGCACACTGCTGTCCAGTTTACCAAACACCATTTACTGATGTGTTTTCCGCCTTGTATATTCTTGCCTCCTTTGTTGTGGATTAACAGATCATACGAGTGTGCGTTTATGTCTGGGCTCTGGAGTCTCTTCCAGTGATCTGTGTGTCAACTTTTTGCCAGGAGCAGCATGTTTGGATCACCACAGTTTTTCACTGAAATCTGGGATTGTGATACCTCCAGTTTTGTTTTTCTTTCTGGAGATTGCTTTGCCTATTCAAGGCATAATATGGTTCCATAGAATTTTAGGATTATTTGTTCTAGTTCTGTGAAAAAAATGCTGTTAGTATTTTAACAGGGATTGCACTGAATCTGTAGATGGCTGTGGGTAGGTCTCCTCTGTAGTATTCTCCTTGATGTGCATGCCCTCAGGTTGGAAGGTCCTGACTCTCTCCTGAGAAGGGTAAAATGCCCTGCGGTGCAAAGCACAGGACCTTGTCTGGAAATGTATGGCACTTTCTTCAACAATAGAACAAAGCCATGCCGAAACCCAGCTGAGAAGCCCCGTGAGATCCACGCCTCCATGGTGGCTTGAGATCCTTTTAAAGCAGTTGGTGCCTGAGGCGCAGCCTGCAGAGGCTCTCCCTCGGCCCTTACCTCCGGGAGCAGGAGCGGAACAGATTTCAGACATCCATCCTAAAAGGAGACACACACTTAGCTTTGTCATGGGAGAAGGAAACTAACAAAGAAACCACAAAAATGTCCATGAGTCAAATGTTAGCCTTGAAATCAACGAATTCTAGAGCAAGAAAACAGAGTCTGATTAGTGCCTGCCACGCAACAATGTCCTGAGACCCTTACCAACTCCCTCTTCCTCATAGACCCCAGCGTCAAACAAAAACCACAACCAAAACTTCAGGGGAGGAAGTGACACAGAAAACCGGAACTACCATCACCCCCATATACTCGAATTGGACAGCTGGGGGAAAAGAAAGACTTTATTTCAAAGTCAAGTTTTTAATTTTTTTTTTTTTGGTCTATAGCTGGATAGTGCAAACTACTGAATTGCCAGTGGATTGTGTGACCCAAACCAGTTGAAAGGGAGAGCTTCCTCTCATTGAAGGGCTTCCTAGGAGCAGACAGGGCAACACGGGGTGGATTCTGATTGTAGTCACAGGTCTGAGATCTAAGGATCCCAACCAAATATGCTCAGTGAATATGTATCGCATTCCAAGTAAAGCTACAGACAGTGCTAAGTACCGGGCAGCCCAAGGGAAAAGGGCCGTGGAGAGACGTACATAGAGAGACTTGAGCCCCTGGCGAATGCCAGGCCATTTCTGAGCTGCAAGTTGAGGAGCAGATCTGTGGACCCAGTGATCACCCAGTATTCCTAGTTCACTGACCATGGTGCCATGTTCTCCATTCTCAGGAAATAAGATAATTAAACGAACACCAGTTGAAATTTACTTTATTTTTTTTATTTATTTTTTTTAAATGTTTTACTTATTTCTAGGAGAGAGATGGAGAGACAGCGTGAGCAGGGGAGGGTCAGAGAGAGAGGGAGTCACAGACTCTGAAACAGGCTCCAGGCTCTGAGCTGGCAGTCAGCACAGAGCCCGACGCGGGGCTCGAACCCACGAACCGCGAGATCACGACCCGAGCTGAAGTCCAACGCTTAACCGACTAAGCCACCCAGGCGCCCTGACATTTCCTTTAAATAGGCCATTCTTAAACCATTTCTTATGTGATTATCTATTCAGTACCACCAGCATTATGCTACACACTTTGGGACTAAGGGATCCTCTTTTAAAATCATTGTAACAGGAAAAACTAACTGGGAAGATAAGTGAATGCCCATAAAATCATGAGCAATAAAAGTTTGAGTGTATGTACCTGTTACTTAGAAGCAATTACAATAAATGGTGCAGGGTTGTACTGGGGTCGCAGGCAACTTGATTGGTAAAACGCCTCGTAAACAAGGTGGGACTTGCAGAATGATTAGGATTTGCCTCAGAAGAAGGAGAAAGACAAGTTGTTCCCTGGGAGAAAAGGATCAAATGAGAAAGGCACTGAGGGTTACAAGAAAGTGTTTCGAGAGCCTTTGCTTAAATCCCACGGATGAAAGTAGACTTTGATCACTGGAGAATGGTCCACGTGAGTTTGCATAACTAAAAAAGTAAAGCCCAAGGGTCCTAGAAAGCCCGAGAGGAATGGTCAACACAAGCTTGTATGAAGAGAGAGGTAAAAACAAGGAGAGTCCTAGAAATCCAACTTGTTTCATCTCTGAACAGTAGAAGAGCATAGTAAGGTTTGGAGCAGGGAATTGAGATATAAATAAAACTGAGATGAGGTTAAGCTCATAGAAGTCGTTACCCGTAGACAGAAATAGAAGTCTCTAGTTAATGAAGTTCACTGGGAGGCTACTGGCATCATCCAGTCAAGAAGAGGAGTGGAGACGTGACAGCAGGGTAGATGGGAAAAAGATGGGTAGGATTTTTTGCTTGCAGTGTATGGCAGACTAACATTCCCACCAGAAAAGACAGAGACATTCCAGAGAAAGTATAGCAAACATTCTGTTAAACACAGAGCTTATTACAGGAAGTAGAAAGAATTGATTTCTAGGAGTGGAAATGTAACAGCGCAAGAAAGAAATCTGTCCGGAGGGATCAAAATTTCTTTGAGGGGAGTAGCTATTTCCAGGACAGAGAGTACACAAGACCTTGGTCTTATACGAAGGATGGACGTGCGTTTGAGACTTCTTCCTTCAGCCAAGAACTCAAAAGGCTCTTCTGCCAGTCTAGATCGGCACTGGAAAAAACTACCCACCTGTTAATACAAGGAAATGACAAAGGTATGTAACCTTTTGATCTGAAATCCATATTGGAAAACTGTCTCCTTTGAGAATTTGCGCAGAACTGCTGTTGTAAAGATATGAGAATTAGACCTTATACTTGCCGCATGACTTAAGAAGACCCAACACAAAAACAATTGCCTTAAAGTGCACTAGCGTTGGTGACTCAGAAGGTACCCGGCACCTGGAAGGTGGTTCTTCCCTGGAGTAATGCACCCTGAAAATGAGCAGAAGGATTCTCCCGGAGGAAGCACACGTTAGGGTAAATACACAAACCCACATGACAAAACTCAAGACACAAAGCACTGAGAATACACCTTAGCTATGGGAGCAAACAGCAGGTTAGATATTGAAGGAACAAATCTTTACAGTATATCCATCATCCTATCCCCAATAATGTGTATTACCAACTTCCTTCATCCCGTTCCCAATAAACTATTTACACCAACATCCTCCATCCTTTCACACGTGAGGTACTGACATCAACTTTCATAATCCCATCACCCATAAACTCTATCAAACATCTTCCATGATCTTATTCCAATAAACCATTTACACCAAATTCCATCCTCCGATCCCCCGTAAACTCTCCTGGGGATGACTCCATGACTGGGGTGCCTGTACCTTCTAGGACCACGTTCCCTCCTACAATCTCATGGCATTATCACCCCCCTGCCTTGGTCCAGCCATTCTTCTTTGGAGCATCATGTTTGGCCACATCCAGAGATGACATATTTGACAAGCCATCCTCAAGCAGCCAGGCAAAGGCACAGGTCTGGATGATTCTACCATTTGGGCAGAAGGGCGGCCAGAGCCTTGAAGGCAGATTCATACCTTGAATGAGAACCCGGCACTTGTCATCTTAGTTCAGGCCAATTCTGCAGGACATCTGATGCTCCCCCTTTGACAATCATGTAAAGTCTTCTTTAAGTGAAGCAGTCACCCTACATGGTGTCATGTCCATAGGTGCGAATAGAAATCAAACACGTTTCCTATGTGGATTTCTCATCTCTGACTTTATTGAGATCCTTTGCTTCCTACTGTACACTCTCCACCTCTTGTAGCCCCGTCGAGGAATGAGTCCTACGTCCTTCTTACCTGGTGTGTAAAGAATGCTTGTGTGCGGCATAAAACGATCATGTTCTGACTTCCAGGAATGTGTCCTGGCCCTAATATTCTGGAATTCTGTGAACAAGAAAATATAGGTGTGTACATGTGCCATGATTTTATAAATGTCTGTCATGACTACTCACTTCCTTGTATTTTCTAGGACAATCAATACTTAACCTGTGACTCCCTAATGACCTTTACTTTTCCAGTTTTGTTCTGAAGAAACTCAGTCTTCTGTCACTCTTCCTAGGCAGAAGTTCATACAAAGGCACTCGGACTTTCTTGAGGTCATTGGTTTCACATCCTGAAAGCTGCAGACATAAATTTGGGGTTGTGATTCTTTAATATGCAAAGAGCCTTAATATCATTGTTTTGCTTCTTAGCCACACATTTTAGGTTCGAGACTACTGTCGGGTGATGTTAAAGATTGACCTTTATGGGTTTGTGGAGATGTCGGAAGTTCTTCTCTTGCAAAACTTGCTGAAGGTAGTAAGAGGCAATATGGCTTCGTTTTGTTTTGTTGATTCAGGGTAATGGAACCTATTTTAGGTGAAAAAAATCCAGAGTAAATTTTCATGGAAGGAAATGGTGAAGGCGTTTGAAAACTATCAAATACAGTTCTGCTAAATATATGAGGATTTCTTTATATTAGATTGAAAAAATACAGTGCAAAATAATGTATATGAAAAGGCAACTTTATTTTTTTAATGTTAATTTATTTTGAGAGACAGAGAGGGAGACCATGAGTGGGGGAGGGGCAAAGAGAGAATCCCAAGCAAGGTCCATGCTGTCAGCACAGAGCCTGATGCAGGGGTCAGTCCCATGAACTGTGAGATCATGATCTGAGCTGAAATCAAGAGTAGGATGCTTAACCAGCTGAGCCACCCAGGCACCCCAGAAAAGAGGTGTTGGAAAGGGGCTTAAAGGGGTTTAAGTATGATTACCTATTCATATTTTATTCGCATAAAGGAAACACTGGAAAGATGCATCAAAATCCAATAAACAGTTTGAAAAAAGATGAAATGCATAGTTTTTACGTCATTTGAGTTATCTGAATGTCTTATTCATTTTCACATTAAATGAAATTTAAGTGGTCTGTAAAGGTGATAAAAAAAGGTGTAGACTAAATTATTAATCCCTGACTTTCTCGTCGAAAGCCACTATTCAGGACATAATTCTGACCCAGATGGAATTAGTTGAGACGGTAATGTTTAGAAGTGACGTACAACTGAAAACGCTCTTTGAGGAGTCCTTCACGGTCATAAAAGGAGGCGCTTTGGATGTATCCACTGGTTTCAGGCAAATGACTTATTGCCAGGTTTTCATGGCTTGAGATTCTCTACAGAAAAATTACTCAAGCAGAAGAGATATTCTTAAACGTGAAAATTTGGGCTTAAAATCAAAATGAGCCTGAGGACCAGGGAGCTTTTTGAGTCTAGAATGTTCAAGGAACACGTCCAGATTATGTGACGAGCCCTCGAGGGGAAAATATAGAAGAGAGGCAGGGACTGTAAGTTGAGCGTAAAGAAAGCTTGGGTTCAGAATAAGCACACACTTTAAAAAATGTACAACGAAAACGTTTATAATTTTTGAGTTGCTACCAGAGTTACACGGCCTATTGCTTTGTATAGAAGACATGCTTTTCATTATCATGTCCCTGCCTTGGTCCAGCCATCCTTCTTTGGAACATTGGATGGAGAAATGTTCGACTGGTCTTCTTCTTCCCTTCAATACGATGGATGGCGAGGCTGGACGGGATACAAAAAGCATGAGTAGATAGGAATGGGAGACTGGATGGGGGAGGGGCTCAAACATTTCCTGCTCAATGTTCATGGTCCTTTGTTTCATGGTGAAGGGGTCCTCATGCTTTGTTCTCAGTGGCAATGTATCCCATCAGGAGAGGACTCCATGGTCCAATCTCCCTTGAAGCTGGGTCATATCATATAACATGGGTTTGGGTGTGGAATTTAAGTGGATACCATTGCTTTGTCTTCCACAAAGAATGATCTGACACAAAATGGAATTAGCTGGCTCATCCCTTTTATTGTCTTCTCTTTCCTTCTTCTTGCCTGGAAGGGACATACCCTGGCTGGGGCTACAACTCTTATCTTGTCACCATCCAGGAAAGAGAGACCAAGAGAATAGACCCAATGTAGCCTTGACCTTCTTAAACCCCTGCGCGATAGTAAATACCTCTCCCTTCATAAATGAGAACAGACACAATTCATTTAATGATCACATTAACAAGAACTAACATCTCTGAGCCATCCACTATGTGTTTGTTTAATTAATTTTTTAAGAAAAGACACATCTAGTGGTCCCTGGAGCAGGTTAATAAAGTTTCATCCAACACATGACATTTAACATGTCTTTTTTTTTTTTTTTAATATTTTTATTTCTAGGAGAGAGAGAGAGAGACAGCGTGAACAGGGGAGGGTCAGAGAGAGAGGGAGACACAGACTCTGAAATAGGCTCCAGGCTCCGAGTTGGCAGTCAGCACAGAGCCCGACGCGGGGCTCGAACCCACGAACCGTGAGATCATGACCTGAGCCAAAGTCGGACGTCCAACTGACTAAGCCACCCAGGCACCCCTAACATGTCTTTTTAAAACTGGACTCCGGAGAACACTGATGGAGCAGGGGATAAAGAGGGAGTTGGACGGAGATGGGAAAGTTGGAGAAATAGCAAAGGGGGAGCGTGTATAGTTAGAAAACGGGTTGGCTTCCCTGAAAAATGGGATTTGCCTTTTGTCCTGTAAGAAACATAGACGTAGGATTAGAAGGGTCATGTGACACTGGCACTAACTAGCCTGTCATCCTCATGACCTCTTCTTTCATTCACATGGTGTTCTACTTACCACCGCCCCCCAATTCCTTCTATGAGCACAGACAGTCACTACATTAAATGATTTCCCCATCCACAGGCTCGATTGGACAAATGACCACTTGGGGGAAAAATCCCTTCTTCCATCTCTCAGGAACACTAGTCTTGACATAATTTCAGGTCCCTGATTCACATGGCAACCTCATCTCCCCCCTCCCCGGCCCAAACTTTGTCCACCCTCCATTTCTCTAACATAGCCAGCCCTGACCAGTGAACCCCAAAGGCCTTACAGATTATTTAAATGATCTTAAAGTAGAATGAACTTTAATTCACTTACGCTGAGCGAATATTTTATGTGCCCTGTACAGATTATTTTTCTTGAGGTGGTGGATGGCCAAGCAGAAAGGTATCTCCAACATCTGTCTCAGAGACTTGTGTCAGCCTGGAATAGTTCCTGGTCACGCTGAAAAGTTACAAGGCTCGTTCCCATAAACCACCTCTTGCAAACTAAGAGCAGCTGGAGCTTAAAGTAAATGTCGGCCATTTTTATTTTCGTAAAAACCCTGAATAGTCTCTTGGGGGCATTAACAGATATAACCATGGGGAGATGCCTCTGTATTTGGCCTCCTGCTGCAAATCAGGTGTCTGTACAAAAGGGCATGTAAGAAATGGGTCAGGGATTCAACCATTTGATCATATTTTGTAGCCAACGGGTTCTATATAAAGAAAGAGATGCAATGATAGAAGTTACCTTCTAGTCTTGAATACTAAGCTAGTACTTGTCATGTATCAACGTGCTACAGATTGGCTATGCTGGGTATGATATTTATTATGAATGTATGTGCATTCAAGGGTTATTGATTTTACCAGAGAACACCCTGGGTGCAGGCACTAGGAATACACTTTGGAATTCAAATAGACCAGATTCCAGTTTTGAGGGGGGAAAGGCAGATGAAGGGAGGAAGAATCAGTATGGGAAGCCTATGAAGTGGACGTGAGAAGGCAGAAGCATCAATGTGCGCATTTTCCTCTGATGAGCCACAGACTTTAAGGCAAAGAGCTGCGTTGGTTACAGTTTCTCTTTGGAGATCCATACTCTCCATAGCATCGCTGCGAATTGGTTCCTTAACATCACATGTGGTGAACTACAGGGTTCCTGAACGTTGGGCCGTCTTTTCAGAAAATCCCAAAATGTATTTCTCATTTGTGGAGAAGTAAATATAACATCTCAGCATTGCATTATGACAACACTTCCTCTAGTTTCATAGGCAACTGGCAGCTGTCAAAATATTGGGACCCAAATATTACGAGAACATTTCACTTGAAAAATACTAATTCTGCACTTTTCATATTTTGCTGTCTACCTTCTCCCACTGTTAAAGTGGTGGTATTTGTTGCATTTTCTTGGAAGTCACTTCAAATCTGCTTATTTTTTTCTAGCAAGTTTCTGTCTTCCACACTTTTCCCAAAGAGTGGGTGATAATAAATCATTCTGATTTGATTTCTTAATATATTTCTTGCCATTCCTCGCTGAGCCATGGGATAGCATACTAATCCTTTCATGCCAGTCGAATTCACTGATTCTTTTATTTCAGTTTTGAATCAGAAATGAATTTTATCGATCCACATGTTTCAATCGACCAGGTTCATTAAAAGCTGAGATGTTATCATTGACCCTCGAAAGAAAGAAAAGTTTTACTTTGCTGTGAAAGAATTTGGTATTTGAAGCTATGTTCTTGTACTTCCCTACCCTTCTGCACCATATAATAGAGATTAAAACACCACTATGTGCTTGCAAACGTTCAAATACCAATTATAAAGAAATACATCTTACATGCACATTATATCAATTACAAAGATTTTAAAATCACATCACGTCAATTTTAAAATCAGTATGGGTCTCAACGGCTCACAAAACCACATGGAGGGAACAGATCCGAAAGCCAGAAAGTAGTAAATGCAAACCAGCTGATGAAATTTCCAGTCCAAGCAGAAAACCAAAAGCAGCAATACTGTTCAGCTCATCCTAGTCTCCTGAAACGCTGAGCCAGTCTTTCTACAAACCCAAACCCAAACGTGATGACTGACCCAGGACGGCCTCTGGCAAGCATGGCCACCGAGCCCCAGTTTTCTGGTTTCCTCGAAATGACATCTAACAGCGAGGACGCACCTGCAGGCAGCCAGAATGCCAAGTGTTTGCAGTTTCTACAGTTGACCTTTTAATCTCTTTCCTTTTTTTTGGTCTTATTTAAAGATGGCGCTTCTCCAAACACAAATCGTGTCCAGCATTTGGGGCGAAAATCCAAATAAGTAGAACTCAAAGTGCATCCTGTGGTTTCGGCTGGACCCTGTAACAGTAGACACCAGGCAAGCCAGCTCCTTGCCGGAACACTTCCCACAGAAGGAAGGAGCTGCCGCAGGAGTAGTGAAGACAAGGTGCCAATTATTTGCAAAATAATGTTTGATAAGAGAGTTGAAGACAACAGACAATTATGTTACATCGATTCCTTCACTGCGTGGCTCCAAATGGATGCAGGTGATAGCTGACAGTTCTGGAACCTTTCCATGTGACTAATTCCAGTCTGTGCGGTCGGTCCTTTCCTTTACTCTCCCTCTTTTGAGGAATGCTTGGTATCACCCTCTGACAATCCGCCCTTGGCCCATGCACTTCCAGGAAATGTTGACCCTCCGATGATGACATGAACATGAACGTTCCCACGAGGTGACGGCGGTCATCTGGGAGAGAGCGTTAGCGCCTTCTGGACTAGTGTCTGTTCCTGTAAGGGATGGCCATGCACCGCCGATTACCCCAACGTGTGGCGTGTACTCACAGCAATCCAGTCGTTTTGCTGGGATCTCAGTTCCCCGAGGGATTTCAGCGCTCGGTGCATCCACCTGTCACAACATGACAGCATTCCGAAGGCGGTGACCCACCCGGGGAGGTTAACCGGAGGACACACAAGGAATGCATGGCTTTGAATCCTGGGGGTGTGATAACACGCAGGTAGAGGGGCCTGGACGCACACATGGTTTAAAAAATTAAATGGTAACTTGCTGTTGAGGTCAAGTTTATTTCATGGTATGCATATTTCGAATTAGTTGAAATGTAAATTTAAATTCTACATAAAGCTTATTAGCTGTAAAATACTTATTAATTGAAGAAATATTTCTTTTTTTAATGTTTATGTATTTTTGAGAAAGAGTGCGCGCATAAGGGGGCAGAGAGAGGGAGGGAGGGTCAGAGGATGCGAAGCAGGTTCTGCAGTGATAGCAGAGAGCCTGATGCAGGGCTCGAACTCATGAACCATGAGATCATGCCCTGAGCAGGTATCAGACGCTTAACTGACTGAGCCACCCAGGCGCCCCTGAAGAAATATTTCTTGAGCATCTACTCGGTGCTAAGAACAAGCTGTTCCTAGCGAAACCATGATTTTTTTTAAAGGGCTTCCCTTTTTTGCAGCTTAAGGTTTTTAAAAACTAGCTTTTTATATGAAACTAAGTGCAAACTTGAGAAATGGTGCAATACTCCATGCAGAATATCTTTCATCTGGATTTATCTAGTGCAGTTTACCCCATTTTATTTTTGCTTTATTAATAGAAGAAATAAATAGAAGACATAAGTGGATAGGTAGATATAAGAGATAGATGACTGATAGCAAATATTGATGGGTAAATGCCTACACACATGATTAATATCGACAGATTAGATAGATGAGATAAATGGATGGATAGAATAGATAACTGGATGGATGGATGGATGGATGGATNATTAATAGAAGAAATAAATAGAAGACATAAGTGGATAGGTAGATATAAGAGATAGATGACTGATAGCAAATATTGATGGGTAAATGCCTACACACATGATTAATATCGACAGATTAGATAGATGAGATAAATGGATGGACAGAATAGATAACTGGATGGATGGATGGATGGATGATAGATTGATAGATAGATAGATAAAGAGATCATTGAAAAATAGAAGAGATAAAAGGATAGAACAGAGAGATGATTGATCGCAGATATTGATGGATAAATGCATAGATAGATGATTGATAGATATAGAGAGATGATGGGCAATTTTTATGGCCCATTTACAAGTAAGTATGATGCCCTTTGCCCCTTTGTATTTTGATGTGTATTTCCTCATTAAAAGACCATTCCCTCCATAACCAAAGAACAGTTTTGAACTTCATTATGTTTCAAACTTAATGTTATCTATCCTAACATCTGATTTCTAGTTTTTTATCCAGTTACATAACATCCTTTCTGCATCTTCCCCTCCAGTGTAGGATCCAGCCTAGGATCATGGATTACATTTATCATCATGTCCACTGAGCCCTTGATTCTAGAAGAATATCTCCACTTTCCTTTGGCTTCCGTAACACTGACATTTCAATGAATACAGGACCCTTTATAATAAATGGCTCCTCGTTTTGAGTTGACTCGTGCTCTCCCATTTCAGCTCTCATTGCGCATTCCCAGCTGGGATATTCCCTAAGTCATGTGTCTTCTTAGCATATTTCCACAGCCCCCTCGATGTATGGCTGGCCGTCCATTTGTGCCTGGCGATGCTAATGTCCGTGACCTGGTCAGGTATTGTCCAATTTCTCCACAATACTCTGTATTTCCACCTTTGCAACAAATACCTAACATGTGGAAACACTTTTAGACCATCCAAATATGCTGCTCCTCATGGACTCCCCTCTACCACGCACAGGACATTTATTAGGGATTCCTGCTCCGGGTAATCTTTGCTCTGATGACAGCCAGGGGTGATGTTCCTACACCAGCCCTCCTTCAACATTTCCCTGGGAACAAGACCCGTCCCTTCTTCCACACGTACTTGTCTGTGTATTATTGGTAGGGGCTTATGGATTCCTGATGCTTTTTAATTCTCTACTGCACCGAGGTAACTTTTTTCCCTAGTGCTAAGCAGTGATATGTGTATTTTGGGTTTGTTCTTCTGCTGTATAGCATACCATATATGGCAAATTGCATTTTGATTCTTTTAGGTTTTCTTTTCTTTAAGTTTATTTATTTATTTTGAGAGAGAGAGAGAGAGCACCAGGGAGGGGCAGAGAGAGGAAGAGAGAGAATGTTAAGCAGGCTCCATGCTGCCAGTGTGGAGTTTAATACGGGGCTTGATCTCATTAACTGTGCGATCATGACCTGAACGGAAACCGAGAGTCAGTCACTTCACTAAGTTTGAGCCACCCCCATGGCTCTACAGTTTTATTCTTTTTAATTTATTTTTTATTTTTTAAATGTTTGTTTTTGAGAGAGAGAGCGAGAGAGACAGAGCCTGAGTGGAGAAGGGGCAGAGAGAGAGAGAGGGAGACACAGAATCTGAAGCAGGCACCAGGCTCTGAGCTGTCAGCACAGAGCCCAAAACAGGGCTGAACTCACAAACCGTGAGATCATGACCTGAGCCGAAGTTGGAGGCTTAACCGACTGAGCCCCCCAGGTGCCCCTATTATTTTTTTCTTTTTAATAATGTATCCTGAGAGCGCCTCAGTGGCTCAGTTGGTTAAGCGTTCGACGTCAGCTCAGGTCACCGTCTCACAGCTTGTTGAGTTCGAGCCCCACGTCGGGCTCTGTAACTACCAGCTCAGAGCCTGGAGTCTGCTTCCAAGCCTGTGTCTCCCTCTCTCTGCCCCTCTGCTGCTCATGCTCTGTGTCTCCTGCCTCAAAAATAAATAAACATTAAAAATAAATAATAATACATCCTGAAAATCACCTCATATCAGATCATAAAGATCGTGCTCCATTTTTCACCACTGCATAGGCCTCCTGTTGTGCACACCGTAATTACTTGAACCACTTGGCTCTGGATATTTATGAGGCTTCCATCATTTATCATGGCCGGTGGTGCCTGCCAATAACCTTGGGCATTTGCATGTCATATCATTGGAGGCATATCCCTCAAGAGTGTACATTTCTGGAAGCGGGACAATTGAGTTGTATGACAAAGGCATATGTGTCCTGTTACATTTTGTCACTTCTCCCTATAGAGATGTATATTTGCAGCTCCACAGATTATATTTCCCAACAGCCTGGCCGATAGATAATATTCCCGAGGTGTTAATGTTTCCCAGTGGGGGAGGAAAGGTATCCCTGTGCTGCGTTAGCCTGCGTTTCTCATTGTGAATTTCCACATCGTTTCACATAAGGATCATTCCAATAGATATATACATGTATATTGCATGTGAGTTGTCCCTATGGGCCTTTGCCTAATTTTTAAAAATCTCTGGCTTTTCTCATTTTTACAACCCTTTGTATATTAGGGAGAGTAGCCCCTAATATGATACAAATATTTTCTCATTTGTCTTTTTAAATTTTATGAACTTTTTTAATTTTTTAAATGTTTGTTTATTTTTGAGAGAGAGAGAGAGTGAGCGGAAGTGAGGTAAAGAGAGAGGAAGGCACGGGATCTGAAACAGGCTCCAGGCTCCGAGCCGTCAGCACAGAGCCTGACGCGGGGCTCAAACTCATGGATGGTGAGATCATGACCTGAACTGAAGTCGGATGCTCAACTGACTGAGCCACCCAGGCACCCCTTACTTATGAAATTTTATACCATGTGGAGTTTTTAAAAAAATGTAGCCAGGGGCACCTGGGTGTCTCAGTTAGTTGAGCATCTGACTTCAGCTCAGATTATGATCTCGCGTGTCGGGCTCTGTGCTGACTGCCAGCTCAGAGCCTGGAGCCTGTTTCAGTTTCTGTGTCTCCCTCACTCTCTGCCCCTCCCCTGCTCATGCTGTCTCTCTCAAATACAAGTAAACATTAAAAAATATGTGAGGGCAAACTAGTCCTTTAAAAACTAATTTAAAAAATAAATGTAGTCAAATGTATGCATCCATTGTTTTGTTAAATTTAGGTTTTATTGGACAACTACCGTATGTTTGCACATATAAGTGGATTAGGAGGAACTTAACGGAGGACCGTAGGGGAGAAGGGAGGAAATAGTTCGGGAGAGGGAGGGAGGCAAACCATGAGAGACGCTTGAATTCTGAGAACAAACTGAGGGCTGATGGGGGTGGGGGGAGGGGAAGGGGGAGACGGGCATGGAGGAGGGCACTTGTGGGGATGAGCACCGGGTGTTGTATGGAAACCAACTTGACAATAAACTATTAAAAAATAAAAAAAAATGAATAATAAAATAAAATAAATTTAGGTTTTATTACATCTAGATACGATGATTCAAAAGCCGTTTCCCTATACCCGAGCCATAGAAGACTACTTTGTTCTGGTTCTTTAACCTTTTTTCTGTTCCATTGTGGATTCATTCCTGAGTACGGTGTGAGGAGTGGATCTAATTTTATCATCTCTTAAATGGCTGCCTACATCTGTCATAGTATCCTATTAAAATATCCATTATCCCCCAATGATTTAAGACCTAACTATCCTACACTACATTTTATGTATCCTTGGGCCTCTTTCTTGTTTTTCCTTTTTTTTTTCTTAATTTTTTAATGCTTTATTTATTTCTGAGACAGAGACAGTGTGAGCAGGGGAGGGTCAGAGAGAGAGGGAGACACAGAATCTGAAGCAGGCTCCAGGCTCCGAGCTGTCAGCACAGAGCCCGACGCGGGGCTCGAACCCACGAACTGTGAGATCGTGACCTGAGCCGACGTCAGATGCTTAACTGACTGGGCCACTCAGACGCCCCTCTTTCCCTTTTTTCTATTCTCTATTTCATTATTTTTCCCCTTTCTTGTGCCCGTTATCATAGTCTTCACTATAAAGACTTTCCTGTCTGTTTCGTACATATTTGCTGTATATGTTAAGATGCAATGTGACTATGCTTCTGTTATAAGTCTTCCTTCTCAGCATAAAATATCCTTTTTTGATGGAAGCAATCAGAATATCGGTGGGGCCTCTTCAATCCATTACTCCTATTGACCTTGGGTGCTTTTTATCAATCTTTCAGAAATCTCAGCCTATCTACACAGCCTTCGATCCAGTGATAATCTCTCGAATGCATTTTTTTTTTTTCGACACCGATGGGAACAGTCCAGAAACACATGTCCTATATTTGCATTGCAAAAACGGACACGGCTCTCTTGATTTTTCATTACTGGTGACACAAAGTGTTAAATTATCTCCTCTGTAATTGAACATAATGAACATTAGGGTTTTAGATGGAAATGCTTTAGTATTGTGTTTTGTAAACAAATGAGGACCCGACGGACAATTATAAGGCTTGCTGATACTGTATTTCACTCTCGAACAAAGGTAATTTAATGTTAAATTAATCTCCGGAGGAGGGACAAGCTGCCTCACACAATCTCCTGTTACCAATGTATATGTATTATTATATCAAGTAATAACCTGATCGGAACTGTAATAAAGAAGTGCGTTTTTAGCCAAACATTTTCTTAAAGTAGCCCATATGTCTAGTCTTGGTTCTTCATGAGAGTTTTTAAATGTGCAAGAGATATTTAGAGTAGCTTTCTCACTGTAAAATACGGTCTCTTAAAAGCTCTCATCAGTTTATTACCATAGCTATAATTGATAATGAATTGTTAGTAAATCATCTTGAAAACCCCTTGCAATTAGGATGTTTTAGTTCTTATTTTTAATTGTTCCAACCAGTGTGTCATAAAAGCTTTCTAATAAGTTTTCTTTTTTTTTTTCTAATAAGTTTTCTGTTGACAACGACCAGCAATGCAAACATATAGTAAAATCCTGACCCATGGAATGTCATGATCAGACTCCCCAAAATATTTTCTTTATGTTTTATGATTCAAAAAAAGTCAGACTATAAAAAATCATACTTTGTCCGATTTCCTAACCTTCTCAAATTGAAGCTGGATTTTATTCTGAAAATATCACAAGTGAATACAAATCATTAATAAATTGTCAGTACATATGAAATTGCTATAGCATATCTTCATTTTATAAATAGATCTTTGTTTTTTAAAATGATACTAAGTATATTTGATCTTGACACATCAATTTAAAATGCAGTTGTGACATGTAGTCTAATCAAGAAAAATACATTTATAAAAACAAGTTAATCTTCTTAAGCTTATGTCTTATAGAACTGGAAAATCATTTAGACAATATAAGTCAATAAGAATATTGAAAAAGATCACATTTTCAGTTATGGTTCTTTTCAGATAAAACATGATTAATATTCCAGTTTAACTGTGGTTAAAGATGCTATTAGATCATAAATATTATAAGTCAACAGATTTAAAGGTAGACTGAATACAAGTATCCTATAGTACCAGTGTAATTATAGACGATCTAGCATTCTATATTCAGTTGGACCATGTTCTGGACCCATCCCACATCATTTATTGTGTCCACTGGCCTGCCATATGGAAAATTCTGGATTTGAATTGAACAATGGGCTTCTACTGAGTCAGCCTCAAATTGCTCCCCAAGTGCCATTGTCTGATTTTCTCACCTGTAGAGTAAGATGTGGGTTAGTCAACATACAACATGGGAAATTGGATTTGTCATCGGCTGGGAACAGCTACGTGATAGTCTGTGATGAGAAGGAATGAAGGATTATCTAGAAACAGTATTGATCTTTGAGTCTGATCTGAGGGCAGATGTCATGACTGTGTGTGCGTGTGTATGTGTGTGTGTGTGTGTGTGTGTGTGTATAGAAATGAAATTTACCATGAATGTGTGGTTTTGTTTCTCAAGTCCCATATTCTATTCCTCTGCTCTGTTTTTCTTGATACTGATATGATGCTGTCTTGACTGCTAGAGCATGAATATGTCTTGAATATAGGTAGTATGAGACCCCCACATTTGTTTTGCTTTTTCAAACATTTTTTCCCCCTTTGGCTATTGTATATATGAATTTTAGAATAAGTGTATCAATTTTGACAAAAAAAGCCTGCTATAATTTTGAATGGGGTTGTGTTGAATCTGTAGATTAATTTGCGGAGAATTGCAATGTCGAAACCTACATAGTTCTCCAACCCATGAACAAAGTATATACCTCTCCACTTATTTCAGTCTTCAAATTCGCTCAACAATGGTGTGTCGTTTTCTGTGTACTGGTCTTACACATCCTATATGTCAGTTATCCCAAAGTATATCACACACTTAATGTTCTTGCTATTGATGTTGCTTTCTCAATTTCAAGTTTTTTTATGTCCATTGCTGGTATGTAGAAACAAAATTTATTTTTGTATGCTGATCTTTTATCTTGCAGTCTTACTAAATACACTTGATAGTCCTGATAGTTATTTGTGTATTCCATTGGATCTTCTACATGGATGACCATGCATATTTAAATACAACTTTAAGTCTCCTTTTCCAATCTGGAGTTTTGATTCCCACTCCCTCCCCCAACCCTGCCCTCACTTGCTGGTCAGAATGTGTAGCACAACAGTGAAAGAAGTTGTGCAAATAGACATGTTTGTTTTGGTCTGATTTTAGGTGGAAAAATCCATTACTAAGAATGCTACTTACTAATTGTAGAGTTTATGTAGGTGCCTTTTATCAGATGGTAATTTTTTAATTTTTGAGCATCTTTTTTAAAACCAGGAATACACATTAATCTCAACAAATTGTTTTCTGCAAATATTGAAATAATCAAGGTTTTTTTTCTTTTGTGATTAGTCAATAGGACATTGGGCTTGGCTGTTAAGACAACCTTATATATTTAGGGGCATCTCTGTGGCTCAGTCAGTTAAGCGTCTGACTTCCGCTCATGTCATGATCTTGGGGTTTGTGAGTTCGAGCCCCACGTCCAACTCTGCTGACAGCTCAGAGCCTGGAGCCTGCTTCAGGTTCTGGGTCTCCCTCTCTCTCTGTCCCTCCCCTTCTCATGCTCTGTCTCTCAAAAATAAATAAATGTTAAAAAAATTTTAAGAAAAAGACAACCTTATATATTTGGAATGATCCTCTTGGCCGTGATGTATTATCCTTTTTATGCAGTTCTGAACACTTTGCTCAACATGCATTTAGAATGTTCAACTGTTAATGAGAAATGTTCGTCAGTCTTTGGGTTTTGTTCCTTTCCTCCAGGTTTATGTGACAGTATATCTCTATGCCCCCACCCCCAGCATATACTGCTGTTACTCCACAAAACATTCCTGTCATTTTTGTTTATATCATCAGTTACATTTTATTTTATTTTTTAATTTTTTAAAAATACTTATTTTTGTCAGAGAGAGTCAGAGGGACTCAAACTCACCAACTGCGAGATCATGACCTTAGCTGAAACCAACAGTCAGATGCTCAACCGACTGAGCCATGCAGTCGCCCTGTACCATCAATTATATTCTAAAAATATTTATATAATGTGATAGGTTTGTCCAGGAGCTTCTGCTCTTCACTCTTATGTTAATCCAGATACACATCTAATACTGTTTTCATTCTGGCTAAAGGAAGTCTTTGAACATTCATTGTGGTGCAGGTGTGTTGGTCATGAATTCTTCAGGGTTTCATATGTCTGAAAATGACTCTTCTTCACCTATAGCTACTTTAAAGATATTTTTGATGGGTATAGAAATCTAGGTGATTTTTTTTTTTTTTTAGTATCTTAAATGGGTTTCTTCACTGTCTTTTTAAAAATTTTTTTAAATGTTTATTATTGAGAGACAGAGAGAGAGAGAGAACATGAGTTGGGGGGGTGCAGAGAGAGAGAGGGAGACACAGAATCTGAAGGAGCTCCAGGCTCTGAGCTGTCAGCACAGAGCCTGATGCGGGGCTCAAACTCAGACTGAGATCATGACCTGAGCCAAAGTCCGACGCTTAAGTGACTGAGCCTCCAGGCGCCCTTCACCGTCTTTCTCAAATTGATACTGACAGGAAATCTTAAGTTATTCTTATCTTTACCCCTCTATGTAAAATGTATTTTTAATCTAGGTGCTTGTTAAGATTTTATTTTTATCACCGTTTTTCAGCAGTTAGATTATGATGTGCCTTGGCAGATTTCTTCATACATTTCTTGCACTTGGAGTTTGTTGAGATTCTTGGATCTGTGGGCTTAAGTTTTTTGGGTATTTTTTTTTAAGTTTTGGGAATTTCTGGCCACCTAATGATTCAAAATTTTTTTCTGGCCTCTTTCTCTCCTTTGAGAGAAATTAGGCACATATTAGGATACTTGATGTTATATTGCAATTCACTCATGCTTTTTTTCATTTTTTTTCCTCTCTATGTTTCATTTTTGACAGTTTCTGTTGCTATACTTCAATTACGTTAATGTTTTGACATAGAATGTTGTGCATTTTACCACTTTGGGTTTGGGTATTTTTATTCCCATAAAAATTCATAGGCTTTCTTTTGGGATTTGGTCAAGCTATTTGGAAGGACAATCATCTGCTCTAGTCTTGCTTATAAGGTTCAGTACCAAGACGTGAGCTCTGCTCAGGCTGTGAAGAATGACATCTTCCTTAGCTGGGTGGAAACTTCCTCAAGCCTTTACACAATGTTTTATATACTATGAGATTTTTGTTTCCTTCCGGAGCGTGCAGTCAGGCACCATTTGCAGTCCTCTGTGAGCCCTGAGCAGTGCTGTGATCCCTTGGATGGTTATATCTCATCCTTAGGTGGTATGTATGCACTGTATTGGTTTACATGTATGTATTGATTAGTAATTTGCTAATTATTCAAGGAGGTTACTCTGCAGTTCTTTGGGGTCCTGTATGTAGCTTTCTTTTCTGCAAAATCTGTCCTTAACTTCCTAACTGCCTTATTCTCTCTACTCTGGGATCCATCACCTCAAACCAGGAGCCTGCTGGGTCCTGTTTGGGTTCCCCTTCTTGAACCGCTGCCTAGAATCTTTCTCAGTGTAGCAGCTGTTCAATGATAGTGTTCCCGTCATTTGTTACCCTCCTTTCTGGAATAACTGGCATCCACTGACTGATACCCAGTGCCTTGAAAACCATTGTTTTTGTTTTGTTTTGTCGAGAAGATAATTCACTGTTACTCCTTCTTCACCAGAAGTAGAAGTCTTGTTAAGTTTCTACATCCAGAGTTACGTAATTCCTTTTGATGAGAAATCTATAATATTTGATCTGATGATGAGAAATATTGAAAGCATTTTTTTTACGCCAATAACTTGGTTCCCTGGCTACCTTCCCCAGTGCCAAGGTATATTTGCGGCTGTCTTCAGCCCAAGTGAAACAAGTTGTCTCTGGCTTTTCTATCATGGAAAAGCAGTCCAGATCAGTGGTTAGAAAGCTAGGTTTTGGAGCCAGAAGCCATCAGTGTGTATCATGGCTGTAAAATTCACCTGCTGTGATCCACTGGAGAAGTTACCAAAACTTGCCACCCCTCCGTCTTCTTACGCACAACATAAGGAGAACAGTAGTGTTACATACGGGATCCTGGTGAGGACAGACTGACCTGGTATTTGTAACACACACACATGAAATAGACGCACCATATGTGGTTGTTTAAAAAAAAAAAAAAAACAAAGAAAGAAACTGGTACCTCCAAAAGGGAGTTAGAAATGTTGCAGTGAAATAATGGGACCGTACTGTCTGTGATTTCAGGAACCATTATGTAGACAAATAACCCTTTCACTGCAGTTGTAATGGTTTTATCAATAAATTATGCTTAAATCTTTCATAGCACTATATCACGTCAGTATTTTTTTAAATGGGTCATCCTGACAAGATTGAAATTAAATCATTAATCTTAGTTTTAATTCAGAATTCTAATGATACTTGCTACTAAATACATAGAGTAATTATCAGCCTCCAGCGACTAACAAAAGAAAGGGCTCTTTTCTTCCTTTCCTTTTTTAGAGGAAACAGATAAACATGTGCTTACAAGGCAAATGTTAAGTGATGCGACGCAAGAATGAGGTTAGTGTGCAGAAACTAAAGGTTGAGTGGATTCAGGCGAGCACGGTTCCTAAGATTGCCTCTTTGAAATTGGACGTATAGCACGTGTTTTTCCAAGGAAGGTCGGACAGGGTGCCCAGTCTCCCCATCTGCGATGGTACAGTCCAAATGTGGGAAGGGCCAGGGAGAGCAGTTTGATTATCGGACCATTCTTTGCCTTGAACCCCTTTGCATGTGAAGCTTTATCTTACCACCTCCTTTACTTCTTTATCAGTCTCATTCATTGGTTACACAGTATCATCTGCTTATTTCAACATGCTTATGGACTCAGAGAAGACATTAGCTTCAGTGCATTATATCAGATGATCAGAACTGGACACACCATTTAGGAAAGCAGTGTCCTAGAAGAGGCCATGTATTTGGACATTTCATGTTGTTTGCTTTGTGAAAAGTCTCTTGACTTGGAGCCAGGAAGTCTGAGTTTCAAGTTTTTATCCACCAGTTTCAAGATCTTGCTCATTAAATGCTACATGAGCTAAGTCGGGGAGAGGAGAAGGTGTATATGCCTTTGGAATGTGTCCCCTGGAAATTACATATTCCAGAAATCCCCTTCCGACGTATGAATGTCCACCATGGAGATCCTTGAGGGATGAGGAGGGTAGGAGAGAAGCGGCTGGCATTTTGCAGGCGGCCTCTGATGTACTGACTCACCTTGGTGTGAAGGGGCTGTGTGTGCTTTACATTCCCCTCTTCCTCTATTGGCTTCTCTCGCATAACACACAGGCTCAGTGTGCGTGTGCAGGTCCACGGTGACTAGCCCTGCGTTCTGCAGGATGCTTTTACCGCAAGGTTAGAGGCATCAATAATGGACACAAGTTTCTGTCCAACTTCACTCATGCTTGTGAGTTCCAGGCTGCCTGGATCTCTTCCCCTTAACATCGGCCATCGCTTCATGACCACGTGCTCTGTGGACATTCAGCTACAGCAACAGGCCCCAGGATGACAGCTTGAGAAAGCCTGCGCAGACCGTTCCACAGCTGTGTCAAGTCAAATCCCCGTAACAAACACAAACACAGCCTCTAGGGAATGTGCTTCCATGATAGCACCTTGATTGATTTGCAGGCGTGGGGAAAAGGTAGGAGGCACAGCAAATGCATAAATAAATGTGATGCCACAACACTGAGAATAAATACCTTCCTCGCAGTGCATTGGAATTTGAGCCTTTTGGGAACCACAGACCTCAAATTAAGGTGTTTACCAGAGTGGATTTTTTTCTTCCCCAATTTGTGGAGAGAAATGATCATCATTGGGTATATCGGAAGGGGTGCTTCAGTTCAATAATTAACATAAGGAGAAGTGCTTTTAAGTATCCAAGGAATGATTTTTTTTTTTTTTTTTGCTGATCATATTCTTTAGATGTGAGACATTGAAGAATAGGAATTTCTTCCTATTCCTTTAAAAAGTAGACATTTATAAAACTAATGCAATAATGAATTATGGATTTTTTAAGAGACAGAAATTAGTGAGGATGAATGCCGTTAGAGATTTCTCTCTTTCTGCATTTCTTAAAAGAAATTAAAAATAAATTGGGGTGGCGCTGTCTTTTGATCAGAAGTAGCCAAGGGTAGGAAAGGGCACCATCTTCCTCTTACCAGAGTCCACATGCCCAATAGGCAGGGCCACCTGGGTGGGACTCAGCAGGGCAAATGCCTCACTTTCTTGTTGCAGCATGTGACCAAAGTTCCTCACCCATCCCTGACTCACTACCCACGCACCTTCACGCTGAAGACAGACAAGGGCTTAACACGCGGGACGTTTTCTTCCCTAGCAGCGTGGCGAGTAGGATATTTAATAACAGGATCCCCAGGCGCTCCTGAATGGCTCAGTCAGTTGAGTGACAGGCTCTTGATTTCAGCTCACGGCATGGTCTTATGGTTTGTGAGTTCGAGGCCCACGTCGCACTCTGGGCTGATGGTGTGGAGCCTGCTTGGGATGCTCTCTCCCTCCCTCCCTCTCAAAATAAATACATAAGCTTAAAAAAAATGGGATCCCCAGATCTCCCGTGTTTCAGGAAACGGTTTTCCTTAGAGTACTTGTTCTCAACTTGTAATGGCTTTAAGTGTCCCCCTTGAAACTTGTTCAGATGCAGAGTCTGTCGTAGGCATGGGTTTGGTCCTGAAATTCTGCATCTCCCACAAGGTCCAAGGCAATGAGAATGTCATTTCCCATAACAAGGCCTTCAAGAACAACAAGATTCATAAATGCCTTACATGTATTCTTCTTAAGTGAGGGGCATGGCGACTAGATAATAAAGACCTTAGTGTCTTCAGGACATATTTATCTGCCAATGTGAGGTGTCACTGCATTTATGAATGTTTTTTAAATATGTCTCACTGACTTTGCTATAAAGGACTCATGATAAATAGTCTGGGTATTTTTTACTTCTTCCAAATACTGACTCAAATGTGCATTGCAAAGCTTTATGTGTAATTGATGGTAAAATATGTACCTGTATTCTTCAATTAAGAAGCCAATTTATCTACCTATCACATGCAGAATACTCAAGATGAGGTTTTCAAAGGAATGGTCACAAAACATGTTTGATTATGAAATATCCTTTTTCTATCCTGACGCACCAAAGAGAAATGGAAATTTAGTAATAATCCTATTAATTCAAAGCCCAGACCACGTGGTGTCCTGAATTATGTGGTAAGATTATTTTGACATGAAACAAATTAGCAGCTGAAGCATAAAAAGAAGCCAACAGATTGGCCATGGAAAAGTAAAGGGGGAGAAAAGAAGTGTGTTTACAAAAGACAGGAGACAAAACAAATTCAAAAACAATACTGACATTTAGAAACAAGGTAACAGATTAAGAATAAAAATGTACGAAGGCAAGACTGCTTCCATAATCTGTTGATTTACATTTAAAAATGAAACCCTCATGAATTCCCAAATTTGCTTTGTATAGATGGAGGCTCACCATGTTTCTTTTGAAAATATAATAGGGGCGCCTGGGTGGCTTAGTCGGTTAAGCGTCCGACTATCCCTTAGGTCATGATCTCGCGGTTCGTGAGTTCGAGCCCCGCGTCGGGCTCTGTGCTGACTGCCAGCTCGGAGCCTGGAGCCTGTTTCAGTCTGTGACTCCCTCTCTCTCTGACCCTCCCCTGCTCACGCTGTCTCTCTCTCTCTCCTAGAAATAAATAAAAACATTTAAAAAAATTGTTCTTTAAAAGAAAATATAATAATATGTCTGTGAGCCCATATTTCTCTCTAATGCTTTGTATGCAGCTGGTTAGCAGACATCAGACTTTAAGATATTTCTTTTAAAAAAAGTGGGGACACTATTCAAATTTGTGCAATGATCATTGAATTCAGGATGTAATTAATTAATTCCCCTTTAGCTTTCGTTAACAAGCAGAGCAAAGAATCTATGATGTGTAAATAAAATATCTTTTGCTTTTTTAAGGGCAAAGAAAGAAGAGGCTCCAGGATGGCATCCCCATTTCTGAGACGAAGGTGAGTGTAAGACTTGAACGTTTTAGACCTGGGGGCGCCTGGGGGGCTCAGGCGGTTGAGCGTCTGACTTTGGCTCAGGTCATCATCTCATGGATCGTGGGTTCCCGCCCATGTCGGGCTCTCTGCTGTCAGCAGGGAGCCTTCTTCAGTTCCTCTCTCCCCCTCTCTCTCTGCCTCTCACTCTCTCTCTCAAAAATAAACACACATTAGAAAAATTAAAGAGAAAACTGTGGACCTGGTACTAATGTTCTCTTTCCTGGCACGCCCACCCAAACCGTGCGTGATGTTTGGGTTGTATCTTTCAGACAATTGCACGTAACTGCTTAATAGCCAAGGTCCCTTCTACAATGGTTTCTACTCAGTAAGTCTGGGATGGGACCTGAGATTTCATTCATTTCCAATTTCCTAACCTCTTTTGTGTCTGTGCACGAATTAATTGCCATTTGGAAGGTCTCCATTTTCCTCTTCTTGCCCTTGTGCACTACAGATGGTCACACATACTTATGTGCCTTGCGGGACAGAGGAAGGAAAGTGACTTTAGTGTGAAGAGAAGCCTTCTCTTGCTTTAGAAACACATGGATCTATAGCCAAGCGTATCTGCCAAAGACAGAGCATGTTGAGAAATTTTCAGAGGTCTGGTAACCATTAAGGAAAGAAAATGCATAAGGTTTGGTTACAGGTTAAAGTGAATGTAGAGTCTTCTAATCTACCACTTTGGGTATTAAAATGTTTCATTTTTAATAAAGAGATCTGGTGTGATTCAAGGCCCCATCAAGGACAGTCCATTTCTAGACCCGCTGGCCCCAGAGAATCCTCATCTGGGCTGGTATCCAAGAAATTGCCCATCAGAGCACTACTGATACCATTTACGCAGAGATGTGGAAACGGCCAGTCCTCATCAAGACTGATTTGCTAGAGTTTTGCTGTTTTACAGATATGGGACTTTTCCCGTAGGGGGACGGGAGTAGTCTGTCAGGGAGGGAAATTCTACTCATTTTCTATTGCTCCCGTACCCAATCACTATGAAATACTTGGGTTGAAACAACACAAATTTATTCCTGTACGTTTCTAGAGGTCAAGATTCTGCGGTGGGTCCCCCTCGGGTAACATCAGGGTATGGGCAGAACGAATAAGCCCTTTTATTCAAGCTTTTACCTTTCCCGACATCATCGCGTAGGCTGTGGCCCAGGCTTTTGAAAATGGTGGATTTGTTCGTGTTTTCTCTGCCTTTCTAGCCCGTCAGTGGTGTTCCATCAGTCCATAATAAAGAACATCTCTATCGCTGTTAGAATGGGTTTAGAATATCCTGTTCTGTGTCTGTACGAGCATCTGTACGGAGTAAGTATGTCCCCTTCCTGGAATCTTGCTGAGTTTTCAACATTATTTTAACTTTATAAAACATCTCAACATCTTAAAAAAAACTGTCTCTTGTATGTTTCAAAACGTGCTTGAAAAATCCAGAAAATTTATTCATTCAAAAGAACTTTCAACTATTTCTTCAAGTGAAAACTTTGATATTTTGAATGAATTTGCATTACATTGGTTCAACCGGAATTTATCTTTATGATTTAAGTCTTTCCAGACCAGCATGAGCTATGTCTCCATATTTAGTCAGTGCTTTCTATTAAATCAGGTCATTTTTTTTAAGTCCTCTGAGTAAGTTTAACAGAGCCATCTTTCGGGGCACCTGGTTGAGCGTGCAACTCTTGACTTTGGCTCAGGTCATGATCTCCGGGTTCATGCAATCAAGCCCCACATCAGGCTCCTCACTGACAGTGTGGAATCTGCCTGGGATTCTCTCTCTCCTTCTGCCCCTCCCCGGCTTGCATGCTCTCTCTCCAAATAAATAAACTTAAAAAAGAGTTTAATGTATTAATTTAAAAAAAAAAAGAAGAAGAAAGAAATCCAGGGCACCTGGGTGGGTCAGTTGATTAAGTGACAGACTTCAGCTCAGGTCATGAACTCACAGTTTGTGAGTTCGAGTCTCGCATCAGGCTCACTGCTGTCAACACAAAGCTCACTTCTTCCTCTCCTGTCCCCCCCCCACCCCCACTTTAATGGTAACATGTTGGGCATGGCNCTTTCTCTCAAAAATAAACAAACATTAAAAAAAAGTAACCCTGTCCCTGGACTTTGATGTTATATGAGTAAATAAATTCCTTAAAAAAAAAAAATCTTTCTTCATATAGATCCAGAGACTTTCTCATTAATCTTGCTCCTCTCTATTATGATGTTCTTATTTGATGATTTCTGTTTATTGTTTTTAAGGTTTTTTTAAAATGTTTATTTTTGAACAGAGAGACAGACTGTGAGGGGGGAAGACACAGAGAGAGAGGGAGACACTGGATCCGAAGCACAGAGCCTGATGCAGGGTCCAAACTACTGAACCATGAGATCATGACCTGAGTCAAAGTTGAACGATTAACCGACTGAGCCACCCAGGTGCCCCTCTATTTTTTTTTAAGTAGGCTTCATGCCCATCATGGAGCCCAACGTGAGGCTTGAACTCACGACCCTGAGATCAAGACCTGAACTGTGATCAAGAGTCAGATGCTTAACCAGCTGAGCCACCAGGTCCCCCTCTATTTTGATGTTTGTAGCTACTTTGCGAGCAACATGGTAACATTATGTTTCCTAACTGGTTAGAGTTTGGACATAAAAACCATACTGACTGTCTGTATTAATGAAGTCAACAGTAACAATTTTTTAACGGTTACGGTTTTATCCCTGGGCTTCATAATGAACTTTTATTATTTTGAATATTATTTATTTTAGGTTGAGTCTTATAGTCAACTCTCAGACCGTCTTCAGATATCAACAATTTTGCCTCCACCTATCAAATATCCCCCATTCTCTTTCTGGAGGAAAACTAAGCAAAACTGCAGTGAGAATTCCTGTCATCTCCTTGAGGGAGGTTAAGGGAACTATCTAGTGCTTCACCTTTAGCATGACTATACTTTTGAAATAACTTGCTTTAAAATTTTTTATTGTTTATTTTTGAGAGAGACAGAATGCTAGTGGGGGAGGGGCAGAGTGAGAGGGAGACACAGAATCCGAAACAGGCTCCAGGCTCTGAGCTGTCAGCACAGAGCCCGAACGTGGGGCTCAAACCCACGGACTGTGAGATCATGACCTGAGCCGCAGTCGGACGCTTAACCAACTGAGGCACACGGGTGCCTCTGAAATAACTTTTTCTTGTGTTATCATGCAAGGAAATTTCTTTCTCTTGCTATTTTAGTAACAATTATTAGGTATCGATATTGAATTTTGTCCAATTCATTAAGGTTATCTAATTTATGTAAAGAACCTCTTACCCTTTCTCCTGTGTACCCCTAATACTATGAGCTATATATTTGGATTTCACCATGTTGACCTGCCTTGCATTCCTGAAAGGAATCTTATTTGGTAATGACATGGTTTTTTTTTTATTGTCCTAATTTGTTTCTCTGTTCTTGGAAAATTGTAAATACACAGGAATCCGGTGTTTCATCCGAATTTAAAACAAGTCATGACATTGATGGCGTAATCTTTTGGCAACCTTCTCAATGTCTTCTGGAGTGATTGGTCTAAGATTTTTATATCTTCTTCAGCCGGTTTTGATTATTTATGTTTTTGCTAAAGCAATACTCCATTCTCATTTTCAAATTGTATATACTATGACATAAATTATATATGCCAACTTCTATATATAATTGGTTACATAGTAAATGGAAAACACTTGGATATGAAACAGTGAATAGAATTTTCTTCCTATTCTATGTATAAATATGTATCTTTCATAAGTATTAATTATTCTGTATTTGACTATATATAATTTTTCACTCATTTTGGATATTTCTAAGTTTTTTTAAATGCCTTTCATAATTATATACTTGACATTATATTTTGTTGTTTGTTCCATAGAAAATCGAACCGAGCATGATTTTATAAAAATACACTTTTCTCTAATCCATTCACTCCCAGTATTACTTACAGTGCTTTTTTTCCATTTGTTCTGGTCTGCCTTTAATGTTGTTAAGTGAGGGCCGCCTGGGTGGCTCAGTGGATTGAGCGTGATTTCAGCTCAGGTCATGATCTCAGGGTCACAGGATCAAGCCCCACATCAGGGTCAGTGCTGACTGTGGAGCCTGCTTAGGATCCTGTGTCTCCCTCTGCCCCTCACCTACTCTCTCGCTCTCTCTGGAAAAAAAAAAGGTTCTTAAATGAACGCTAAGTTGCCTATCTTCATTTGTTTTCAGTAACTCATCAGTTTAAAGCTATGCTATTTTCCTTGAGCCAACATGGCTGAAGACAAACTTCTCACATGTGGACTTTTGGTATATTGATGCAGTTTTAATATTTGGTTTTCCTTCAGCCTCACCTCCTCCTTTTCTTCTGTATTTCAGCCAGAACCCTTTTATTTATGTACATATATTTTAAAGTTTTATTTATTTTCAGAGAGATGCACACAGAGAGACCGTGGGGTAGGGAAAGAGAGAGAGGGAGACAGAGAATGCCAAGCAGGCTCTGAGCTGTCAGTGCAAAGCCCAGTGTGGGGCTCGATCCCACAAATGGTGAGATCATGACCTGAGTCACCCAGGCGCCCCTCAGGCAGAAACTTTAACAAAATTCTAATCATCACAGCTTATACACTTAAGATCTCCATTACCTGGGAAACATCCACTCAGTCCCTTAGGAAGGCATCCTCTGTCCTGATTGACCTTGGAGCCTACTGTCGAGTCTTTGCATAGACCACAAAATCTCCTCCTCACCTTCCCACACTGTGCTTCTGTTCATTCTCTTCCTTTCTCTTCTGTTCCCTTCTCTCCCTCTCTCCTGTTCGTTCCATGTCACCCTGACTCCAGCAGAGAAGATTTGTGATCCGTTTTTGCTGAATGAGCAAAGCACAGGATTGCCTAACTCATCCCACCGCGTTTCACGCTTTTCTTCCTCTACTGACACAATTTCAGATCCACTCGTCTGTCACGTAATCAGCCCTCAAGGTGCAGACGATGAGTAGAGAATCCAAATCTCCTGATAATGCCGTTACACAGCCTTTTTGACTTAGTAACGATTGAACTACCCCCCGTGGCACGGCGAATCTCTGGCATCTTTGTGAATCTTGTCATACGGAGTTGTAGCTGTAAAATATCAGAACCAGAAGTGACTTTTGGGACTTCAGGCCCCACATTGCACGGAGGCAAAGCTGAGACCCACAGTTAACGGTCCCAGCGTATCCTAAAGGTGAAGACAGAGGACTGAAGTCCTTTCCTGTGAAACATACCCAATATCATCTCCATTTTGTGATAGCCTCTCCCTTCCCAATTATCGACCTTCTGCCTGTCATTGATTCCTGATCCCCTAAAGCCGGGCCGCCAAGAGCCTGCAGCCGCTCTGCTTGCTCTACCCCACCCCACTGGATTAAAACCGTGTCAGGGGAAAAAAGGCAGCTCTTAGACCTTCTACCAAAAAATAAATGATCAAAATATACCAACAGACATTTTTTTTTAAAAAGGTAGTTTAAGGGGAAAACAATGTGCTTACCACTATTGCGGATTGGGGCGCAAATTGGCAGGAAATTGCTTCAGAAACTTTCTGTTAACTGTTGATAGTCAGCAGGGTGGCTGAATCAAGGGCCCACCATCATGGAGAGCGTCATGACCCATCTCCGGGCAACCCCGTGATGTCACAAGCAGAGCTGAGTCCCAGCTCTGTGACATCATCGAGAGCTGGGCCTTACACCCAGTGGGCAGGTGAGAGAAACCCATGAGCCTCAGTCCTGTCCAGCCCAGAGGAAGGTTAGGGCAGGTCTCTCGCTCTGGGATATGTTCTCAAAAATGATCATTACAGGGTATGAGAGGCTTACCCCCCAGATGCGGGAAGGCTTAGAGAGAGAAGCTGTTTATCGATGGAGGAGGCATCTGAGATTTGATATCTAGACTGGATGCTCACCACTGATGCCTATGGTGGGCTCCAAGAAACCCTTTACCTCAGATGAGACCCCCTACCCCCACCCCGCCCATTATGCTCTCCTCCTGTGAGGAAACGATGAAGCAGATGTGGACAGAGATACTGAAACAGGAAAGCAGGCTGCACCAGAGAACAGACTCACCTTGGTAAATTCTCCCCTTCGCAGACATCATCTCTATACACACATTCACTGACTCAAAGGCATACTCCACTCCTGTGTCCTTACTCCCTGTTTCACATCACCCGACAGACATCCCTTTTCTGTTCCAGGACCCCACCTGGATACCACATTCCATTGACTCCTCATGTTTCCTTAGGTCTCTCTTGGCTGTGGCGGTCTTCCTAGACTTCCCGTGTTTTCTGAGGAGCCAGATGGACGGTTTGGACCAGGCGTACTCAGGTATTTATAGACTATCGTTCCATCGCAACTCATGTGATGCTTTTCTCGTGTTTAGGCTGAGGTTGTAGGTTTTTAGAAGAAAGAGGCAAAGAATCACTTGCATCACATCCTAACAAGGGTGTACGTCTACTGTTGGCACGGAGTCTGATTGTCTGACCGGGTGGTGGTGTTGGGATTCTCCAATGGAAGGTTACTTCCTGGTTGTTTACTATTATATTTGATACATACAGAAATGTGCAAAGAACGAAACAGAAATTACCTGTAATCCTACTATCATTTCCTGTTAAGTATGTATCCTTTTAGTTATTTCTATATCTATATATCTGTATCTATATATATCCGTGGTTGTATTTATGTCTATTGAATCCTTTAACTTGTGTTGTTATAACCTATCCTAGAAAGCCATCTTTATTTTTTTTTAATTTCTTAAGGCTTATTTATTTTGAGAGGGAGAGAGTGAGTTGGGGAGGGACAGAGTGAGGGGGAGAGAGAGAATCCCAGGCAGGCTCCGCGCTGTCCACACAGAGCCCAACTCTGGGCTCGATCCCATGAACTGTGAGGTCACGACCTGAGCCAAAACCAAGAGTCAGACGCTTAACCGAGTGAGCCCCCCAGACGCCCCTGGGATACCATCTTTAAATAGCTGCATTGAAATTCAGCTCCTTTTTATTTTTATCAGTTCTCCGTTTGAGCCATTTAGCTTCTGGCCATCTCTTCTCTGTTAATCAACAGAACTTGGGAGAGCACACCATTAAATTTTTGCACACACCATTGATTGTCTGCTTGCAGTGTATTTCTAGGAATGGAAGTGATTGTCAAAGGATATTCCTTTATTTAAAGCCTTGGCTATATATCGCCATACTTCCTTCCAGAAAGTTTGTAACAACCCATCAGACATGCTTACGTATGCTCATTTCCCATGGGGCCCACCAGGATTTAATGTTAATATATATACTATACGCCCACACACTATTGCTTCTGTTCTTCTGGAGAATTCTGACAAAAAACATCCTCTAAGCCTTCCTTAACCTAACCGTAGCATGCCTTTAAGTATGCCAAGAAGCAAACATACCACAGGCAAGACCCACAGAACAAATAAACTAGAACATTTGCCAACTTTGCCTTTTACTTTCTCCGACGAGCTCGGATGTCAAACCGCAAAGCCAACTGGCAGTGCAGGTGTGCGGGATCACCTGTCCTGGTGGTACTTTGCCAAGTACAACCAGACGGTGCTGTGAGCACGTCAGAGGGGCATCAGGCCGTCGGCAAATACGTGGCGATCCGTATTTACGCTGCACACTATGAGTTCAGCTGCAGTGGAAGCATGAGCCCGTTGGCTGTCACTGGTGCTTCTTAAAACTGCAGAGCAGGGGGTCCCTGGGGGGCTCCGTTGGTTGAGCCCCCATCTCTTGGTTTTGGCTCAGGTCATGACCTCACGGGTTGTGAGTTCCAGCTTTGTGTTGGGCTCTGTGCTGACAGCACGGAGCCTGCTTGGGCTTCTCCCCTCCTCCTCTCTCTGCCCCTCCCCTGCTCTTAGTCTTCCTTCTCAAAACAAATAAATAAACGAAACAACTTAAAACGGCAGAACACATCTCCCTGAGCATGGCTTACGTTGTAATTGTGCTTCAAGGAAGACTTTGCCCTGGGCACACGGCGAGGTAGCAGGAAAATGTTCTGTTGTAATTCCAGAGGTGCAAAGCAAGTGGATTTGGGCACATGTTATTGCCTCTCACCTTCCAAGGGCCATCAAGGTGTTTTTGCAGGGCCATGGTTTACCTTGCCATGAATACACACACGTTCCTGTGTTCTGGCTACGCGCACTGTCACTTGGAAAACGTATTCTAGACTGAAGTCTGAAAATCCCTCCCTCATAAATGAGTAATAATAATTCATTTCAAACCCTTTTTTATTGACTGGGTGGACCGTTTTTGCTTTGGAGCTCACTGGAGCTCATGAAGTCCCATCTTTGCAAGGAAAATTCTCAAATACACATTCTCTCTCTTTTTATTATCTTAGAATTCTTTCATAGAATTTGTGTATCTTGAAACAGAATGCACAGGGTAATATCCTGAAATCTACCTAACCCAGACTAGAGACGATTGCTATAAATAATATTTTTGAGANCACATTCTCTCTCTTTTTATTATCTTAGAATTCTTTCATAGAATTTGTGTATCTTGAAACAGAATGCACAGGGTAATATCCTGAAATCTACCTAACCCAGACTAGAGACGATTGCTATAAATATTATTATTTTTGAGAGAGAGACAGACCACAAGTGGGGGAGGGGCAGAGAGAGGGAGACACAGAATCCAAAGCAAGCTCCAGGCTCCGAGCTGTCAGCACAGAGCCCGATGTGGGGCTCAAACTCATGAACTGTGAGATCATGACCTGAGCCAAAGTCGGACACTTAATCGACCGAGCCACTCAGGTGCCTCTGAAGTCAGACTTTTAACTGACTGAGCTAGTCAGGCACCCCCTCTTTAGATATTTTTAAATTGTTTTAATTATACTGTTGATTTCAAGCCGTTGAGAAAATAGAACGCCATCCTCGAAATTGGAGCATTTTTACCTAATATATGTATGTAGAAAAATTTTGAATCAGTGTCACACATCAATTAACTCACCTCAGTGAAGCATCTGAATAGCAAAAATAAGTTAATGAGTGCCAACAGCCCATAATCATCTTTTTTAAAATTTTTATGTAATTTTTGAGAGATACAGTGTGAAGGAAGGAGCAGAGAGAGAGAGGGAGACACATATTTCAAAGCATCTCTGGGCTCTGAGCTGTCATCACAGAGCCTGACGCGGGGCTCAAACTCATGAACCGTGAGATCATGACCTGAACCGAAGTCGGTGCTTAACCGACTAAGCCATCCAGGAGCCCCCCGATATTTTAAATAGAGCGCTTATTTTCCTTCCCAATGTCATGGACATTTGAATACTCACTTGAATTCCTGAGGTTCAATTTTTTTTTTAACCAAATCAGCTTTTCCCATTTTTGCCTTCTGTGGAAACTACAGGTGGTGGTGCCTGGCTGTTCTGCAAACACCATGCCAAGTGCAGATAGGAACTCTGGAGGCGAATGGGGAAGCTTAATTTTTGTACAAGCACCACCCTTAGGGCGGTGTGTGCATTCACATAACCTAAGAGGTCTCTGAAACATAGTTCCCTTGCTCTCGAAATGAATCCACATTTGACCTGTCGCAAAATTGAGAGATACCAGTGAGATAATGATTATGGAAGGTCTTTGTAAACTGACAAGTGCTTAATAGTTGTGAGACAACATTATTGTTTATAAACTGAAGCTGACCAGTTTCGGAAGCTACTCAGCACCATTTAAAATTATACCTTTCCGGGGGCGCCTGGGTGGTTTAGTCGGTTAAGCGCCCGACTTTCGCTTAGGTCATGATCTCGTGGTTGTGGGTTCGAGCCCCGCATCGGGCTCTGTGCTGACTGCCAGCTCAGAGCCTGGAGCCTATTTCAGAGTCTGTGTCTCCCTCTCTCTGACCCTCCCCTGCTCACGCTGTCTCTCTCTCTCTCTCTCTCCTAGAAATAGATAAAACATTAAAAAAAAAAAAAGAATAAAATTATACCTTTCTTCATATATTTTCAGTTGTTTCTAAGATTACCAGTACTTTCAGAGTGCTGTGTTATACTTAAAATTTGTTTTTGAGTATCATGGGATCGATCTTATCAGCTTTTCTGTGTGCGTGTGTGTTTATTTTGGAGGAAGCACAAAAATTGAAATTGAGGTTTGGTAAATATTAAACTCTACTTGAGGTACTGGGGAATTCACCCTTTACTATTAGCACAAGTTTAAGACCACTTATATAGCATATGGTACATGCCTGTGCATGTTTCAGAATGAATGAAAGTATATAGGTCAAAATTTGAACACAGATCATTAAATCAGTTGTAGCACTTTTCCTACATATACAGAAAACCAAGAAAAATGCCCGCAGGAAATCTGCAAAACACTGAACATGAGCATCGTAGTTAATGGTGAGAGGTTGGATGCTTTCCTCTCAGATCAGGAGCATAACAAGGATTTCTGCTCTTACCACTTCTGTTCAACATTGTTCTGGACGTTCTGGACTGGACAGGGAAGGAAATGCAATGGAGGGTATGCAGACAGAAAAAAAATTGAAAGTCCAGTTTATTTTGATAAATTTAATAATTATTTTAAAAAGGTATGCAGACGGGAAAGGAAAAAGCCCATTTTTATTCACAGGTGTCATGATCTGACACAGAAAATTCTAAGGAAACAAGCTTAATATAAAAAAATCAATTGAATTTCTATACACTTGCAATGGATAATCCAAAAATGAAATTCAGAAAACAGTTCTATTTACAATTCCTTTGAGAATAATAAAATACTTAGGGATAAATCCCATGAGAGAAGTACATCTTAGTTTGAAAAAGAGAAGAAGGGCAGGGGGGAAGTAGTACTGCTTATACTCCGAAAATTAGAAAACACTGCTAGAAGAAAGTAAAGAGTTGAAAGTGGAAAGGCATCCTGTGTTCACGATCTGGAAGACTCCATCTTGTTATGGTTAATAATACTCTCGAAAGCAGTCTACAGATTCACTGCAATTTCATCAAAACCCCAGTGGCCTATTTGAGAAATGGGAAAGTTGGTCTAAAATTCATATGCAATTGCAACATACCATGATAGCCAAAGTGGTCTTGAAAAAGAAGACGCAAGTTGGAAGACTCGCATTTCCATCCATGGGCAAATGTACTAACACATGTGGACCAACCATGGAATGGGCCATCCGTCATGAAAGGAAATGATGTACTGACATCTGCCGTAACACGAGGGGTCTTTGAAAACAGTTTGCGATGAGGAGAGGCCAGGCATGAGAGCACATGTTGTGGGACTCCCTTTTTCATGAAATATCTACAGTAAGCAAGTCTTTAGCAACAGGAACTGCATTAGTGGTTGCCAGGGCTGGAAGGGAGGGATGGTGAGTAATTGCATGCCAATGTACATGCTGTTTTTCTGAGCTGGTGAAAATACCCTTAAATTGATTGTGATGGTTGCACAATTTTGTGAACATACGAGAAACCATTCAATTGTATGCTTTTAAATGGGTGAGTTGCCTGGTGTGTGAATTCTGTCTCAATAAAGCTGTTACCAAAAATCCCCAAAATTATGGAAATCAAAACATTCTGTAGCTTGAACCACTTATAATCGGAGTGAGTTCTCATACTGTTGATTTATTTTTCCTCCTTTATCCCAAAGTTCATGTTTAGCTGAGTTCTGGGAACTTGGATTTCTTTTACTTCCTCAAGAGAAATGAATCGTTTCCTGCCTGGATATGGAGAAAATTTTCAATTTCAAATTATGGAGTTCTAATAAACACAACCAACTGATCATCAATCTAATGGGTCTGAATCTACTGTTAATGCCGTATGCTATGCTGTGGGCTTTTGATGATACCAAATAATTAAATGCACAAACAAAAACATCCCTGTCTTCAAATTCAGGATAGCCTAGGCCAAGAGATACATTTTTAAAAAATGTGTTTTCTTATTTCATTTCTAGTATATATTTGAATGCAGAAATTATAAACTTATGTATGGCCAAATCAGTAAATCTGTGTAGTGCCTGGGGTTTCTAACTTGCTTTCAAATTGTCTCCAATTCAGCACTGAATTTCCTGTTCCCTTCTAGAATCTCTACCCTCATATTTATATAATGAATAAAATAAGCCACAGGTAGATAAGAATATCTATCTAACATCTATGCAATCTATCTTTATCTAACTAACATCTATGTAATCTGTCTTTATCTTATCTATCTCATCTATCCACGTATCATCTCTATATGCACATAAATACTATTTAGAACTATAGTTATATAGGAGCACCTGGGTGGCTCAGTTGGTTAAGCGTCCAGCTCTTGATCTTGGCTCAGGTCTTGATCTTATCGTTCGTGAGACTGAGCCCAGGGCTCAGTGCTGACAGCATGGGGCCTGATTGGGGTTCTCTGTCTACCCCTCCCAACTGATGCTCTCTCTCAGTCTCTCAAAATAAACAAACATTAAAAAAAAGAATTATAATTATATATACACTTATTTGTGCATGTACATATGCACATATCCTCCGTCTGATGGCCATACCACTATCTCACAGCTCTTAAGTGTGCGCTCTTTTCCTCACTGATTTTGGATATTCTATTTGTCATCTACTAAATTCCCCTCTGTGTGTCAGTCTATTTATGGACACTTTGTCCTGTTGATGACCCTCTGATTATTGCTCTGCCAATACCAACTGGCTGTAATACACGTAGCTCTATAACACATCTGTGTATGTGGAGGGGCTGGGTGCTTCCTCACTACTCTGAGAACCAGCTTTTCTTGTACTCAAAGAAACCCTGTTGACATTGATATTGAGATTGCTTTCAATTTACAGATTAATTTAGGGAGATTGACATCTTTACAATACGGAGTCTCCCTTGCCAAGAAAAAAAATAACATGTTTTTCCACTTATTTAATTCTTATTTAATATATGTCAATGGTGTTTCAACATTTTCTCTAAATATGTTTGTACATGGCTTGTTAAGTTAATTTTGAGGCACTTTATTTTTTGCTTATTTGGTCATCAGTTATCTGCCAGCTTATTCTCTCACATATTATTACTCGTGTGGGGGGAAATTATTGAATTTGTGTGTCAATACCATAAATAGCCATTTTACTTCAACATTTTAATGTCTCCATTTTTATTTGTCTGGATCATTCTCTTAGGGTTTAGTTATGAATCTAACCTTTCTGAAGATAAGTCCGCCCTCTTGTATCATAGATAGATTACTCTTTTTCTTTTTCTTATGTATTGCATTAGATAGTAATTCTAGAATTATATCAAGCATTGATATTCTGGGTCATCATGAAGGCAAAGAAAATCTCAAAGGCTCAAGGCAGAAGAGATAACACAGATGAAACATCAGGGAAAGTGGTGAAGACATAGAAGGAAACAGAAGGAGGGTCAGTGGTTGTACACAAGAGAGAATTTTGATCTTCACTGTTCTATGGGGATCTCACGGGAGCCCACTAAGCTGAGAAGAGCCAACTTTTCATGGTAACCCAGAGAGCTGTGCCTGCATCTATTGACCCACAACGTAGAAGCACTGACCCAGGGGTCTGGATGGCCTCTCTGGCAGCATCAACACACCTTAGAACAAAAGCACAACTACAGCTTTGGGAGGTCACAGTCCCCTCATTCCTCCATGGAGGGCATCAGCTTCCACTCTGCAGGAAAGGAGATACTAGTTCACAGTTAACTTGGACCGAGATTTTTCTGTGCCTCCCTCAACGGTCTCACCTGCGTGGGATTCCCCACTCCTCGTACAGGCAGTGAACTCGCTGGGGGCTAAACGGGTCCACATCCTTCTCAGAAGTCTCAGAAGAAGCAGCTGATAGTCCATTTCCTTACAACTTAAGAAAAATCCCTCAAATATACAGAATGTTCCAAGTGTAGTGCAAAGAACTATTTTTAATCTCTGGAAAAACATGGAAGTCAATGTGGCAACTCAGATGCGTCATTAATCCTGAAAATGCACTACTTGTTTTCTACAAACGGGGAGACTCTTACATCACAATAAGGAAATTATCCTGGATCCGTTATGATGGTCTAATTGCCAGGCCTTGTTTAATCTTGCTAATTATCACAATTACGTCCTTTAGAGTAAAAAATTACATTCCATAAAAAAAATTAAAACTTTTATATTCCAGAATCACATGACACATTTGATTGCATCTTTCAATCTAGAGCATTTCCTCAGGTTTTCCCTTGTCCTTTTTAAATTTGATAACTTTGAAATTCACGAGGCCAGTTAGTTTTCAGAACGCCCCTCAAATTGGGTTTGTCTGATTCTCTGCGTGATTCCATTCAAGCAGTGTCTTTTGCAGGAATATCCTGGAAGTAATAACATGTTCTCCTTTGATCCTGTCTGGTGATAAACAACATTTTCTAATGCAGTTGTCAGTGATGGTCACTTCATCATTCCATTGAAGTGACGTGTTTTCATTCTTCACTGTAAAGGCACTCATTTGCCTTTTGTAACTATGTATCATTGGACAGTTCTTTCAAATTAAGAAAATATCCTATTCCTCATAAAATTTTCTACTGATTTATTTCGATCAATATGGCCTCATGGTTTGTCATTTCACTCAATGGCTTGTAATTCATTCAAACGGTCCCCAGAAAGTTTGATCTTCCAAATTAGCTTCACTGTCCTTTGACATGGTCTTACCATTTAGGCACTTTCTGACACAAAACATTACTAACTCAGCTTGTGCTTTTCCTGATCCAGCCCTGGACTCTGCCTTTTTTTTTTTTTTTTTTTTTTTTTTTTAAATCTCAAGGAGCCCTGGTATCTCTTAAAGAATGGTACATAGAAGCCCAAACCTGGGCCTTCACCTTTCCTAATTTTAACTCCCTTATCTGATCATGAGAACCTTGGCTCCCATCTTGACTAATACACGTGCCTAGATGTTTCCATGTGTATCCAGTGTCCCATAGCTGATCTTGCTTCTTCTCCCCGACACCAGCGCTACCCCTCCTCCTTACGCTGCCTCGGACATCTTATTCTGGACCCCTGTGGCTCTCTCCCTGCCCTGGCATGGACAGCTGCTGTTATCAGCCCTACCCTGTAGATTTAGGATGAACCGATCAAGAAAGGACAAGGGAGAGAAGAGCATGTGGACAAAGCCAGGCTGGTCTAATGTTGGGCTTACCTGTGAAGAAAATACTTAATTCCATTTTCCAAAGCAAGGGAACAATCATGCACTGTGTTAGATGAGGTAACCCTGACTATGAAATAAACCCACAACTGTCTAATGGTTCAAACACTACAGCACCCTTTCTCACATGATTTTCAAAACAGGCTATCTGGAGTCACAAATAACTCTCCTCTAAGGAAGAGTTTGTCATTTCACTCAGTGGCTTCTATTTCATTCAATTTGTCCCCAGTTTGACCGGCGCTAGATCCTCAATTCCTGTTCAGGCCCTGATTCCTGTCCATTGTTTAGTGCCATAGTTTTTCATGGCCAGATACGGATGCTACCATTCTTGTCTTCATCCTGGCCAGATGAGAAAGGAAAGAGAAGGAAGCATATCATTAGGTTTTTATGCAGAATTGAAAGTCACCCCCACGAATTATGTTCACATCTTCTGACCCAGGACCTCACTGCAAGGCAAGCTGGATGCATGCTCACAACAGGTCCAAGGAAAGAAAAAAGACATGACAGTTGACCAGTTGCTGCCAGACAGGACCTGCCACAGTTGAAATGAAAATTAACATCTGGGTACTAAATAATGGAAAACTCATGATACTATCACGGGAACTGATATCACGGGAACACAATTTCAGCATGTATGTGTGTGTGCATGGAACTCTTCAAACCTGTTCTCCATTACCTTGACTGTTACTTCAGCTCCTTTGTGTTTCCTCCTCCAAGAAAGGAGAGCCATGTTTGCGTTTAAGCCATGCTCAATCAGCAGACATGACCGATGTGACGCTTTCTGTGGAAATGTTAATATATTGTTAAAGACACGTTATATTTTCCCCTCTAATTTTTGTTACTTGTTTACGGTGGATTTTAAGGAAAAAGGGTGCAATAAACCTGTCTTTACTCAAATCTCTTTGGCTGGAAACTTCCAAAAATGCTTGTGGACAATAATGTGCAAACACATTCGTTTTGCATAAACCCAAGGACTCATTCAAAACAGTACAATCAGAAGTGGAGATTCCGGTCACAACTGCGTTTCTGATAGCTTACACCCACTTGTTTATTGGAAGGAATCTCAGGGTTGAGGGATAAGAAGGATAACTCAAGACTTTGTCCATTTTCTTGCCAATGCAGCTTTCCAGTGCACGTGGTTTTGAAATCAGCATCATCTAGATGATGTCAAATGTGTAAAAGTTAAAAAGAAAAAAATGGGGGCACCTGGGTGGCTCAGTTGGTTAAGCGTCGGACTTCGGCTCAGGTCATGATCTCACGGTTCGTGGGTTTGAGCCCCACGTCGGGCTCTGTGCTGACGGCTCAGAGCCTGGAGCCTGTTTTGGATTCTGTGTCTCCCTCTCTCTCTGACCCTCTCCTGCTCATGCTCTGTCTCCCTCTCTCTCAGAAATAAATAAAACATTTAAAAAATGTAAATCATGACAGTGACCACATTTACTGAGTAAAATGTGCTGAAAACTCCAGTATCCAGGAGAACAGGATTAATGGCCATTGTGCTCAAACTTGCTTTATTCTAAGACCTTTGGTGTCTCTTGGTAAATATTTCCCTTTCGTAACATTAAAGGCATGATATCTGGCCAGTCGATTTTTATCGGGAGCTCTTCCTAGCTGATGAGGAAAAGCAAAAGCTAGAGTGATAAACCTCCCATACATTTTAAATTAAACCTGTGGTGCCTGGATGGCTTAGCTGATTAAGCATAATCACGACTTTGGCTCAGGTCACGATGTTGCCGTTTCTGAGTTCAAGCCCTGCGTCGAGCTCACTGCTGACAGCTCAGAGCCTGGAGTTGGCTTCAGGTTCTGTGTCTCCTTCTTTTTCTGCCCCAACCCCCCAATAAATCAACATTTAAAAAAATAAACTGAACTTGCACTCTGGGCATAACCAGACTCTGCCAGTTGGTACGTCACCATGGAAAAAGTAAGGGTCTGGCTAGAGGTCAAGATAAAATGAAGAGAGATGAGGATCTCGGAGGAGAAAGGCAGTTCACTGCTGAGGTCGCCCCTCAGCGGGCATCAGGTGGACAGCTATTCGACCATGAGCGATGGAAGGTCCCAGACGTCACCTCCACAACCACATTACTCCTGCGTGGGGAGCTCGGGCTCACGTGGTTGACCACGAGTGCTGCCTTCCTCCCCACGTATCTGCTAATATGTGACTCAAGTCACCACAAGCCTTGTTTCCAGAACCCCGTGTGAACAACAATTTCAAAAAGGAAATGATTTTAACGTTTTCACAATAAATGTTCTCCGTGTGCCTGTTTAGTAATTATAAAAATGGGACCAGGGTGTAACATCTGAGAAATGTTAAAAAAAAAAAAAAAATAGTGTTCTTGCTGTTTGTGGGATAATAACCACATACTGGAAAGCCTGTAGTTTACTCCATGCGAATTTAAAATGTTCATGGCAGAGAAGAAGACTTCTCAGTTTGCACAGCAGAATTCTTTGAGGGGGTGGTGTTGGTAGTGACACAGGCAGGCATCCATGAAGAAGAACACGGATTGGGAAGGAACACGACTCTCAGTCGTAAAGGAAGAGGGAGAATCACATTCCTCTGCCCCATTGCAACCTGGAGGGACACAGGGCTGGAAAGGGCAATGCAGAGTGGGGGCTGGGGCGGCTCTCAACATCAAGGAAAGCTGTCAGATCAGGTGCCCTCAAGAGTGCAGCCCAGGCTTCACATGGAGGTGCAAAGCCTGCGGTTTCCAGCCTAAATAATGAAACCAGATTCAGAGCAGCTTGGAGTAGAATCGCGGTGCAGATGCCTAGTATAACTGGGCAACCTCTGCCGTCATTCAGCCTCTTCTTTTCAAAGCCACCCCTATCGAGTTTACCAAGCACTTGTAAAGATTGAAATGGACAAAATTCGAAAAGCTTCTGATACAAACAGCTGAAGAAGTAGGGGTCCCTCGCCCTCAGACATCCTGGCTCAAAAGTGCTGATTTGTTAGAAAGCTCTTCTTAGAAGTGACATCACGTAATTCTGAAACACTAATTGGATTTTGAATCCAACCCTTCCAATGATGAGGCTCTGACTCTATACCCGTTCTGCAAGCATCCTGCTTTCATAGGTCTTACCTCANAAGTGCTGATTTGTTAGAAAGCTCTTCTTAGAAGTGACATCACGTAATTCTGAAACACTGATTGGATTTTGAATCCAACCCTTCCAATGACGAGGCTCTGACTCTATACCCTTTCTGCAAACATCCTGCTTTCATAGGTCTTACCTCACCAAGATCTTCTCTCCCTCACAGGGGACATTCTTAAATAATTAATGGCACAAGAAATATGCTGAATGTTTATTGTTTAGAATGCTCTGAGATAATGTGCTCTGCAAGGAAAACAGGCATATTTTCCCTGCCTTTTTATAGCTTAAAATAAACTGGAGGCATTTCAGTAGGTAATAGACAGAGTCCTCAAAAATACATTTGAGGAACACCTAACCCAGAGATCTGGGTATATCCCTTAGGACAATCGGAAAGGCTTTTTGTGAGACATGGTGTCTCAGTGGAAAAAGAAAGAATCACGGTCGACATGGGGGATTTGGGGAGAAGAAAGCATGACCCAGGCAGCAAATATGTGCCAGAGCCTAGGTAGAAGGGATCCTCACGCCCCTTTCTTTTAGGCTTAAAAAACAATATATGTTTATTGTAATTCTGGAAGGCAAATGCCCAAGATGAAGATGTCAGAAGGTCAAGTTTCTTTTTTTTTTTCTTATTGAGATACAACTGACATAAAATATTAGTTTCAGCTCTGCAGCATCATGATTTGATATTTGTACTGTTACAAAAGATCACCCCACTAGTCTAGTTAACATCCGTCATCACACCTAGTTACAAACCAGCAACTTTCAAATACACAACACAGTATGATTAACTAGAGTCAGCGCGCTGTACATGGCATACTTTCTAACATAGTTAAGAATATCTAAAGTGTGCAGGCGCCTGGGTGGCTCAGTCGGCTGAGCCGCCAACTTCAGCCCAGGTCATGATTTCACGGTTCATGGGTTCGAGTCCCTCCTCAGCCTCGGAGCCTGGAGCCTGCTTTGGATTCTGTATCTCCCTCTCTCTCTGCCTCTCTCCTACTTGCGCTCTGTCTCTCTCTCTTTCTCAAAAAGTAAACATGAAAAGAATGATACATCTAAAGTGTGGAGTAGGGGAGGGGTGCCTGACTGACCCCCTGAGTACAGCACATGAGTCTTGATCTTGGGGTCATGAGCTTGAGCCCTACGTTGGAAAAATAATAATAATAAAGGTGGATTAGGGGACAAAGGACGGGAGAGAGAGCATGTGAATGAGTCACAGAATAAAATCCCACTGTATTAAGAGCTACGGTTCTCAGAGGGATGGGAGAAAGCATGGGTCGTGAATGCAATTGAGTGACCAAAAGAGACAGTGTTAGAAACGTATGCTCCAAGCTATTAAATGCAGTTTAGATGGTTTATATAGGTAAAAATTAGCAGGCAGGGAAGGAATAGGCTGAATGAACAGCAGGTAGACCTGGGAAAGATTGTATGGAGTTCAGAAACACCAACCTGAGATGAAGATCTGCTTTATAGTCAGGAAAACCAAAGAGCCAAGCAGGGGGATATCAACCCAGTAACATGGACGCCAGTGTGAGATGGTGGAACGAAGGCAAAGGAAGGGGATACAACTTAGGTTTTCACAAGTTATCTTTTTTTTTTTAACGATGGGAGAATGTATTAGATTTCTCGGGCGTAAGGGTCCTCCAGGATCTGACTTTCAACTCCAAAGAACACTTGGAACTTGGGAAAATAAAGACCACGACAGGGGAAGACAGTATGGAAATCATCATCATCGAAAAAATTTTCCTGAAGCCGAGGAAATAATTGAGTTTGGTGACCTGGAGGGCTTGCCAAGAACTTCGTGGAAAAGAAAAGAATCGCATACGGGTATTTGAGCTGGAAATATAAGTGGCCTAAAAAAAATGGAAGGAAAAAATAGATTGTCCTCAGGGGTTTTTCCACAACAAACGCCATAAGATGATTCAAAAATAATGCAAAGCCTTTAAGGGAGAAGGTTGAGGGACAATATTTGTAGTCTTAGTTCATTTGTGAAAATAAGACAAAATCAATCGTAGTGAAAAAGGATCAACAGCATAAATGCCTCCTGTTGGTAAAGGTTTAAATAAATGATATTCCATCAAGTCAATGGATCATTACGTATCAGAAACAAAGTTGGTGAGAACCATATACAATTTTAGAAAATGTAATATATTGAGGATTAAATAACATGGATTTAAATATGATCACAGTACACAAAAATGGATGCTTGAGAAAAGGTGGGATGAAATGTAGGCAACTGTTAGTAATTATCTTTAGGGGGATTTACTATGATGCTAGTTTTCTCTTAATTATCTGAAATGTAACGTTTTCTATGTTTAGCCTGAATTCGTATAATACAGGAAAACCAAAAAGAAGCAGGGCAGTGAATAAGGCAGTTACCGTAATTGAAAATCAATAGAAAAAACCATTGACCATTTCACCCATAGACACTCAGTTAATTGCTAGTACTCAGCACGAATCACCCTCTCACTGACTGAGGAATGGCACCGAGGAGGATGAATACAGATCTTTGCTTCAAAGAACATCCAGTTGTTTTCTGCCACCTTGTTATATTCCAGAAACCACTGGACGCTTTTTTAAAAGCATATATTTATTAGATTCATCAGTTGCTGAAAATAACTATAATCCTACTCTTCATTGAGTCTTGTGCTATGTGTTTGTTACTCACTTAAGAACTAACACACTTAGGGGGCATTATTATCATGGCCAAGTGACAGCTACAACTCAGGCTTGGTTAGCCTCCAAAGCACGGCCCTCCGTGCCTTCCCCAACACGATGCCGCATGGCACATAACATCGACACATCAATATCAGAGACAAAGTAGACAAACTAGACTCTTCTCAGCTTTCCGTGTATTCCTGATAACAGGAAATAAATTTGCCAGTGTCTTTCCTAGAATTGTATAACTCGTGTCCACTGTAGAGACAAAAAGACCATGGAGCCTAATTGTGAGTTATGGGTGTGGGCAGAGCATTTATTAACCATGCACATCAACATGAACATAAATTCCTCTCCATATGTTTGTCTAGTCCCGTTGGTGCTCATAAAAAGGCAGTGTGGATTGTAAGCAGATGTGGCTGCCCTAGCACTGTATTATCTTCACTTTCTTCCAAATCCCCTACGTGTCTATAATTGCCTGATAAGACCATGATCAGATAAAATGAAGGAATAAGTCCAAGCAACACAAAGTACTAGTTCAGTTGCACACCATCCACTGAACAAAAATGAGTGGAACATGAACAAAAATGAGCGCGAATTAGGTAAATAGAACAGGATTGCATTTCCCAGGTACAGGGACAAAGCTAACCACTTGGGTTTAAGCCCAGTGCACATAGATACTGTAGGAAACTGGAGAAAATTCTGCCGATAATTCAGGTGAAACCAAAAGTCCGCTAGCAATAGCAACTTCACACGTGGCCTGTGACATGTTTTATTTTGAATTAAGGAAAATAAAACACCCGTACAGTTGTGAAGTCTTCTATGTGTGACTTAGATCCATTGTAAACTGTTCTCTTTAACACACAGTGCGAGGTTCTGCGATGATAAAGAACAACAGGATGAGAAAACATCTCCATTCTAAAACCTTGTCTATCACTTACAAAAGTGCAAACTTGAGAGAGCTTAATAAGTGTTCTGAGTCTAATTTTCTCTGTAACAGCATCTGAAAAATAACACTGTGTTTGGTACTGCTAACCTGTCCACTTGCGATGAAAATAGAAAAAGGTTTTAATGAGAAGTGTCGGAAAAATGCAAATTGGAACAACAGTGAGATACTACTGGACGTGCATTAGAATGGCCAAGGTCCAGAACAAAGAGCAAGGCGAAATGCTGGTGAGGAAGTGGAGCGGCAACCAAGTCTCATTCACTGCTGGTGGGAATGCAAGATGGTGCCGGGGCGCCTGGGTGGCCCATTCAGTTGGGCGGCCGACTTCGGCTCAGGTCATGATCTCACAGTTTGTGGGTTCCAGCCCCACGTCGGGCTCTGTGCTGACAGCTAGCTCAGAGCCTAGAGCCTGTTTCAGATTCTGTGTCTCCCTCTCTCTCTGCCCCTCCCCTGCTCATGCTGTCTCTCTCTCAGAAATAAATAAAAACGTTAAAAAAATTTTTTTTAAAAAAGGAATGCAAGATGGTCCAGCCACATTGGTGGTTTCTTCAAAAGTGAAACATACTCTTCCACTATGATCCAGGAATCGTGCTCTTGAATATTTACTACAAAAAGCCGGCAGCTATGTCCACCCAACCACCTGCACATGGATGTGTATGGCAACTTTATTCATCATTGCACAGACTTGGACACAACTGGGGTGTCCTTCAATAAGTGACTGCACAAATAAACTGTGGTCCAACCAGCCAATGGAATAGTATTCACACTAATCAAGAAACGAGCTCGCAAGCCGTGAGGAGATATGAAGGAAACTTAACTTCACATTTCTCAGTGAAAGAGGCCAGTCTGGAAAGACTACATTGCCTATCATTCCAGCTCAAAGATATTCCGGAGAAGGCAAAACTATGGAGACAATACAAGGATCCGTGGTTGCCTGGAATCGGGGAGGAGGAAATGAGGAGTTGGTGGAACACAGAGGATATTACAGCAGTGAAACTACTCTGTGTGGTTCTGTAATAGTGGACACACATCATCACACGTTTCTCCAAATCCATAGAACGTACACCACCAAGACCGAGCCCTAATGTGAACTAAGGACTCTGGGCAGTAATGATGTGTCAATATAGGTTTGTCAGTTATAACAAAAGTCTCACTGTGGTGGGGATGTTGATAATGGGGGAGGCTCTCTGTGTATGGGGGTCCAGGGCATATATGGAAAATCTCTACACCTCCCTCTCAATTCCGCTATAAACATAAAACTCTTCTAAAAATTAACTCTTTAAAAAAACAGATTTCAGGTGACTTAGGAAATACAATATAAAAGGTAGCTATAGCTACTAAATCTAAGCACAACCATCTCATGGTCGAAGAAGAGAAGGTGTGTTGCTATGTTGCATATTTCACACTTGTAGTATTATTGCGTTTTCCGTCGAACTTAGATATTTTAGTGTTTAAAATCATCTTCTTGGCGCAAGTCCCTGGAATACCATAAGGCGCCGAGCAACTATTGTCATTCAACCTCACACAGATTCTTTTCACTCACCCTGTTCCTTAAAGGACACTTGATTTTATTATTTTTGTCTGAAGAGCCCATTCCAAGCTATCGGCAATTAGTTAAACAAATAAACAAAACCCTGGAAAGGTTCTGTCTAAGGAAGTTAATAATAATGTAAATTCCACCAAACGGAAGGAATGACACTTAATTAGCTCCAATTTGAGCCTAAGGGTTACAGGGGCTTCTCACCCCCCAGTACTCAGTATACTGCCTATGGCTGTGTCCTGCAGGGAATTTTCATACTTCTGTCTTCTTTACCGATGACTTCAAACCTCCAGTGAACGAGGCCCACTCTCCTTCACTTCCCACACCTCTAAAAAAAGCTGTTCTGTGTAGCAGGACAGTCAAAATATCGAACAACTTCCTTTTCTTCCACATGTACTGAGGTTGTCTGAAGCTGCAAAGAATGCCGCTTCTACCCTTACAAGGAGAAGGAGAAGTATAACCTACAGAAATCTGAACTTGCTTTGAGGTCTCCAATATGGAGAAGGCCTTCCAGTGAGGGATGAGATATGCGAACTCCATCACCTGTCTCAGCATGAAGGGGAGAAGCATCCTTCACTCTGGCAAGTGTAGGCGAGGAGAAATCATTTTCCCTCTACCTTTCTAGGTTCTTCGCTTACAACTCCCTGCAAGAACAGAAGAAAAAGACCAAGGCATGGTCACTATGCAGATTTAAGTCAGTGTCTTCCCCGTTGATGAGAGTTTCTAGAGATTCACCCATCCCTCTCTTTCTGGTACAGAGAAGGGGACACACTTACAAATGGAAATTTGTCTTTTAAACATAAAAACGTAAATTCTACTAGGTTTGTGGACCTTCTCCTATGTCTGCAGTTTCTCAAAGATAATCGGCTCAAAGTAACCTTGATGCCAAAGAGGCATATTTTGGTGTGTCGTGTTCCTCTTGCCTTCATAATGTTGAGGAGGAAGACTTTCCTCTGCCCTTCGAGGTCCTTGTAGCTGGATTAAAAATCAGATTGACATGAGCCACATTAACAAGAGAAAATCACATTCAGTTTTGTACATACAAGGATTTGGAAATTCCAAAGACAGGCAACGAGAGGCTTAGATGACCTGAGCAGAGGGGTAGGGGCTGAGGCTACAAAGGGGAACAAGACCATTAGCAGGAAGGTGACAGGTGTTTGGAAAACAAAGGCTGCCCTACGTTTCTTAGCTAAAGAAGAGTGTCTTATTAATACCTCTCTTCTTGGTACAGTCTCTTCTTTCCAATGTAAATTTAGGCAGTTGTTGGGAGGTAAAGGGCTTTCCCTGAATCTGCTCCAATTCGATCGCTTTTAACTCAAAGTAGTGTTCATGCCAAAATGGCCCATTTTGAGGCAGCCGCCCTTGGCCCCCTACAATAAACAAAACAAAATCTGCTAAAATATTAACCAACTTTTATAGCTCAACTGAGGGCCAGTGTGCCAATCTGGAATAACTCCAAGCCTTCGAAGGTAAAGTTTTGAAAGACTTTGAAATGTAATGGATATCCTAGCCAGCTCATCCATTCTGGTAACCTCTTCCTTCGTCGGCCTTCACCAGACTATCTGCAACTCTCTAAACGACAACAAACTGATAGCAAGACAAATAATTCTCGTCCAAAGCAACGCAAATTAGGTCCCGTGAAATGCAGACCCTTTTGACAGTATGATGTTCTTTTGATGCGTCAGCTTTGCTTGGCCGCACGTTGGCAAACCAGTACACCAGTTAGTCAATTTTATATCCATTTGTAAATTCATTTCAGTGTTCTTTATCAGACAGTCAGCATGCAAGCCGACTCTAGATCTGACCAAGTCCTTCTTTAATACGTTAAAATATTCGGTACATGTTTAATTTATAGATTGATGGCATCTTGGGTTTACATTTTTAGTTTTATGCTTAGGACCCCAGATGTAAGGAGAGTCTGTACTTATTCACAAGCTCTCAGGGGCTCTGACCATTTCTCATGGGAGGGGCTGGAAGCAGAGTGAGACGTGAGACAGACCCCACCTCGGTGCAGGCGTGATGGGGAGGATCAGCACCTGCCAGGGAAAAAGCCCAAAGACCCACCGTCTTCCCTGAATTATCCTCTCATAGGGAACAAAATCTTCAACCTCTGACCAAAGGTACAGCAAGTGACATCACCCCCGGGACCCAGGCACAGACATTTTGCAGTGGGTCAAGCATAGCAGACAAATCCTCTAATCCTACGGGAGGAGCAGAAAATTCCTTTGCCCCCCAGATTCTACACTAATGGCAAGCAGAACTCTGCTACCTCCAGAAAAAAGGGCATGAACTCTGTCCTACCCAAGACCACCTGTAGATGTCAACCCAAGCTTCCCTGACAGAGAAGGGAGCCCATGGGTGCTCCATCTCTAAACCCTGGGAATACAAGAGCAGCCTAAGTCTCACACTAGGTTAGGAAGACAGAACACTGCACCCCTTCCCCCGCCCTCCTTGACATCAGGCTAGCGTCGATAAACAGGGAACATCGACACACTGCTGGGAAATGAAGGAGCGCGAAGTCACCCACTCTGAGTGGGGGAAGGGGAGTGGGGGAAACAGAAACAGAAACCACGAGAAAACACTCTAGCCTTTCAGATCCCACCCTAAGCACAAGTAACTGCCTGCCCCCACTGCGGGGCACATGAGAATCAGTGGTGTCCCAAAGATCACCCAAAGCCAGTTCCGTCCCTTCCCAGCTTTACAGCCTGAAATAGCATTTATTTCACTTTTTACCACGTCTAGCTGTTTTTGCAGGGAAGCCCCTCTTCAAAGACCGACCCCCCCACACCGACTTGAGATGCTCTGCTCTCAACCATCTTGAAATTCATGATAACTTGGGATCAAGGGGCCCCGCGTTTTTATTTTGTTCAGATCCCTGAATATGATGAAGGTGATCCTTCCAAAGGTCCTTGGGCCAAAACCCTGCTCCTGAGAATTCTTAGACACTGTGGCCTTTTCTCCTCTCTCGTTCCCTCACTGGTGTGCAGTAAAGTTTTCCAGAGACGACTTGACAGGTGAAATTACAACAGACTGAAGGCAGAACCCATTCTGAGAATGCAGCTGCCTTTTATCAAGCTCACTGAGGAGATTTGCACAGATACATAACAGTGGGACCCTGATCATTATTTTTTTAAAATAGTCATTTTTAATAAAATAGGTTATTTATACTAGCATGCAAAGGGCTTATTACATTAAATATAAATTTAATATAGTAATAAGTAAATACTTCAAATGTTTCTCGGTTTTCATTTCTACTTTTGCTACCTAATGATAGATAGAACCCAGACTACAAATGTTCTTTGAGGTCCTGAATCATTTTTTAAAAGGCGGAGTGGTCCCCCAGATAAAAAAATTTTGAAGACTGTTGAATTAGAGCACGCCGCCTCCTCCCTGCTCCCTAAAATAAAAATTTCGGAAAGGTTACATGGGCTCGATGAGCTGATTTGTGTTGACTTGAGAATCTAATGATGAACCCTGACCTGACCTTGAGGAAGACACACTGCCCTTCTTCGCTACAGATAGTCTGTCATTTCTAAATCTCAGAGACACAAATGCCATGTTGTGGAGTTCTCACAATCTTTAACTGTTTCTCTTCTGTGTTTTTGGGAAAGGTGGGTGAGGATGGTAACACATCCAGAGAAAACACATGAGCTGAAATGTGTGTACACCGAGGGAAAGCAGACAGGATTTTGTGTGCGTGCATGTGTGCATACAGGTGCACATACCTGTACTGACAGGCCTATCATCGGTATATGACAATACTACCTTCACTGAGTATTAGTGAGTGCAATTAGTATTCCTTCTCCATTGTGCATCCTTTATGCAAAGATGTCCCAGGTCAAGAGGCTCTATTCTTAACGTGTCCGTGACACATGGCGTAGTGGGGGCTTGTCACCAGGAAGTGTCTGATTGAGCAAGTTTAGGATGGGGTAGACCTTCTGCATTTTTAGCACATGCCCAGACAATGCTGATGTTGCAGCCCATGGGCCGGGCTTTGAGTAGCAAGGAGATGAACACAACCATGCGGGTCTCCGGTACGTGTGGGTACACGTGCTCCCGGGAAGAGAAAGTGGGGTGGATGAGCCCGTAGCCACTTTATGACACACACAGACACTAACGTAGTAATATTTGGGGCTTAGGTGTGTTAGGTATATTTACCTTGGAAAGGACATTTTGCCTAAGTTGTAAAGCCTTCTGTATTTTCATGTTGGTAGTTAAGGAAAATGGAGTACAATCTTATGATACTTAAGCTGTAAGGCCTACCTCACAGGAATTCACTCAGAGTCCATAAAATTTTCCATTACGTCCAGAAAATTTCCTCTGAAAAAGTCCACGTTTCATCTCAGTGCCAAGAACGAGGGATTCAGGGGTCTGCAGTGCAAAATAAACAGGCCAAATGAATTTGAATGGCCACACGAGAAAATTGTTTTCATCTGTGTTTGTATGACTGATTAAAACATGGTTCTATTTTATAAAACATAAAAATTAAATATGGATGGTCTCTGAAGAGAGCAGTTTACATCTAATTTTAAAAAATTAACCTTTCAATGATTTACATTTTATTTTCCTATCTAAGCACCAAAAGATTTGATTAAAATTTTATCTACTTTGCTATCTGCCGTTTTATGCAATTACTATCCCCTTGGATGGCTTTCTTTTTATTATTCTTTAAAGAAAAACCGCAAAGATAATACACGGATAAAGTTGAAGGATTTTACAGCCAGGCAATTTTCTCGGTTTTACAACGGTTATGCTTTTACAAAATTTTGAGTCAGAAAACGCGAAGCTGAGTTCTGAAAGAGGAATGTTCAACAGTAGGGCAGGCGCTGCCTACTTCTGACAAGGGCTTGGCGCGAATGTCGGACTACGCACAATGCACCCACACGCTTTCCATAAACGAATGGCTTCTCAGTTGCTGACGCCATGAAGGACTTCCATAGTTTCTTGACATAAGTATTGTAACAGGGAAACCTCAGAGCCAACAATGGAAGGCTGGAGTGTACCATTTCTGTGTTGATATATGCTTTTGATCACACCCATTTTAAATCAAACGGGATGAGCGTCATATAACATGAGATCCTTCAGTAGCTGCTAAACTTGGCACGAATGCGTTTATCTCATGAAGAGAGTGCTTTAATGGAGACACCGAATCTAGCAATGCCTATGGGCGTTCAGGAACTCAACCCCACGACAGGAAATCTAGTGGCCTTGAAAAGATAACAATGTGGCTTCTGAATCCTGAGCTAGAGAAATAATCATGGGGAATTCCACAGGACTGGAGCAGACTGATTTTCTCCTTCAGTGGAAGGGTTTTCTTTACCGAAGGGTCTGAGGGTGGCAATATCGGTAAAAGGGAAGGTGTTTTAGGGAACTTTTATAGAAAAGCAAATGACTACAGCATTTAACAGGACTACGCTAAAGGAGGTGCAGAGCAGAATGAACTTACTTTAAACGGAAGACAATTTGGGGATGAAATGATTCTCACGAAAACTGAGTTTCGTAATGTGACCAGCATTAGAAAGAAAACCACTATTTCCCTTTTAAAATCCATATTCTAAAAAGGAGGGGTTTTGTTGTTGCTGCTGTTATTGTTGTTATTTGTTTTTTTTATCTCTTGATAATGCTTCACACTGACAGCGTAAAATGGTAGCAGCCATTGTTGTGACAAAGGATTGAAGAGAGCTCAGATTATTCAGTGTCCTGTGAAGAAAATAAACAGGAACAGAATGTAAATAAGAAGAAAATGCTAGGGGAGCCTTGCTGGCTCAGCGAGTGGAGCGGGAGACTCTTGATCTTGGGGTTGTGAGTTCAGGCCCCATGTTGGGCCTAAAGCTTAACAAAAAGAGCTTTTGGGGCGCTTGACTGGCTCAGTCGGAAGAATGTGTTGCTCTTGATCTTGGGGTTGTGAGTTCAAGCTCCAAGCTGAGTGTAGAGATGACTTAAAAAAAATTAAGGAAGAAAATACACATACAAAAGTTTTAAGTGTCATTCTTTAAAAAAAAAAAAAAAGAAGATTTTATTTCTAAGTAATCTCTATACCCAATACAGGGCTCAAACTCACAACCCGAAGGTGAAGAGTTGTAAGGTCTACTGACGGAGCCACCCAGGCGCGCC